>NC_133152.1:49656042-49976980 GCF_048418815.1 Hemitrygon akajei
CAGCTGCCATAGAACTTGGTTGTATGAATTACATCAGTTGCACAGTAATTAATCGATCCAATGATTACACAAATGTTTATAACTTGAATGGGGCACCATGGTAACACAGCAGTTAGCACAACGCTATTACAGCTTGTGGCGTTTTGAGTTTAGAGTCCAATTCCAAAGTCTTTTGCAAGAAAGTCTGTACGTCGTCTGCTTGCTCCTCTTCCCTGTGTGCGTGGTTCCTATGGGCGCACAGGTTTCCTCCCACTGTTCAAAGACTTGCCGATTAGTACGGTAAGTTAATTGGTCATTGTAAATTGTCTCCTGATTAGGCAAGGTTTAAATAAGTGGGTTGCTGGCTGGTGTGGTTCATTAGGCTGCAAAGGCCTGTTCCACACCAAGTAAAATAAATAAATGAATATCCCTACCAAAAAAAAACACCGGCCCAATTTTGAAAAAGCTCAAATGCACACAGAAGTAATTTTTACTACATTTTGGACATAAAACTTTCAGTCAGATTTGAATAAGTTGCTCCAGTTCAGTTTTCATTGTTTAATGGAATGGCACTTGGGCAAGAGAATGTATTGAAGAGTGGATTTGTACATAAGAATGAAGAGAGTTGTAGAGTTATGTTTTGGATCAACCAATCTACCATTTGGATAGAGCTACTGAGGCTTGGTAATATTAGTGGTCAATAAAAGGGAAGATCACGTGCATACAATTCAATGGTTATGGACATTATGGTCACTGACAAGGATGTAACAGCAGCATACATTATGTGGTCTTGGGGGAGGGAGAAGAGACAAGTATTCTGCAATCACATGATGAGTTGTATAACAAACAGTGGTGAAAGGATTCCAAGAACACATATCAAAGTGCTGTGGAAAGGTAAGGAAGAGGAAAATGGATACAAGCCACACAAAAAGCTAGTGACAACGAATCAATACAAGTTCAGTCTGTCCATGCAGCATTGGGAAACTAGTCCCATGGATTGGATGGCATAAAATCTGCACTGTCATACTACAGCACCCATTAGAAATCTCAAATGATTATAAAACCGGTTTAATTATATTTGCAAATGTGGTTGGCTAGTCATCAACTCAACAAATGTACTTAAGTCTTGCCATTACAACCAATGAAAATTATTTATTTCATTCAGCGATAACAATGCAGAACAGGTTCTTCAGGCCTTGCTGCCCAGCAACCCCCAATTTAATACTAGTCGAATCACAAGACAATTAACATACTAACTGGTACGTCTTTAGACTGTGGGAGGAAACTAGAGCACCCGAAGAAAACCCATGTATTCCACGGGGGCGGGGGGGAGAGGAGAGGATACTGGACACTGGAATTGAACTCTGAACTTCGACACCCGAGCTGTATTAGCGTCATGCTAACCATAACACTACCTTGACATCCATCTTAAACAATTAGATTGATTTTATTAGGAAATGGAAGTGCAAGATTTCTGTGCATGCGGTTAAATGTAGAAGATGCGGACCTACTGGGCATAGTATCTGTTGAATTCAATCTTCCCAAGATACAAGAAAATGACAAAAGAAGTGAATAAGTATTTTGTATGTCTTCACTGTAGAAGACACTAGCAGTATGGTGAAAGTTTTGAAAGTGACAAGGGGTAGAAGTGAGTGCAGTTGCTATTAATAGGGAGAAATTGCTTTGGAAACTGAAAGGCCTGAAGGTAGATAAGTCACCTGGACCCGATGGACCACACCCTAGGGTTCTGAAAAAGATAGCTGAAGAGACTATGGAGACATTAGCAATGATCTTTCATGAATCAATAGATTCTGGCATGGTTCCAGAGTACTGGAAAATTGCAAATGTCACTCCACTCTTCAAGAAGGGTGGGTGGTGAATCTGTGGATTTTGTTGCCACAGTTGGATGTGGAGGCCAGGTCACTGGGTATATTTAAGGCAGAGGTTAAAAGGTTCTTGATTAGTCAGGACATGAAAGATTACAGAGAAAGGTAGGAGAATGGGGTTGAGAAGGAAATGGATCAACCATGAAATAGCAGAACAGACCCAATGGACCAAAAGGCCCAACTCTGCTCCTATATTTTATACTGCAGACTTCAACCAAGAGACATTTGATGCTGGATTCTGCACCAAGTTAGAACTGCCACAGGATTCCTGATTCTATTGTTTTAAATGAACATTATAGTATTGTATAAAATAAAGCACAGGAAAAGATTTTTAATTATTTTGTTTTTACTTGGAAAGCTTTTTTATCATCTAAAAAAGTGGTTAAGATGTTCAAAGACAAAATTTCTTAGAGCTTTTACAGCTATTGTGCAACAAGCAACGTTGCCTCAGTGTGCCACTGGAATCTAAATTTGCAGGAATGGGACATATTTTAGGCCAGCAAGATAGGCCCTTTATGTTGGGACATGGGCTGATTGGAGGCACCAAATGTGCACAATGGAAATAACTGGAGCATTCATTTCACCACTAATGAAATAGTATGGGTCAATTAATGCTCTTGTTTAATATTTTAAGTTGAAAACTTCACCCAATTCTTTATCGAATATTTTCACAATTCCATATAGAACTCTGAAAGTATTCAAATAGCCATGCAAATTTATTTGATACTCAAATGCCCCACGCATATTGAGCAGTATGACCTCTTCACCTAGAAAACATTAGCAGGCTGGTGCAGAGGCATCAGCACCACACTTTGAGATGACTAGTCCCAGGTTCAAATCCAGCCAGCTCCTTGCACACTTTCCATCTGTGCTGTGTTGAGAGTCGAGCTAGCAACTCAGCCTTTAAAAACCAGATAAATGCTAAGGAAACGGCAAAAAACAACCATCTGATGCACAAGGTGTGAAAAAGGAACCTAGAAAACATAACTTCTATCTTTCAAGAACATTTTCAATAAAAAGTATGCAGATTTAAACCCTCCTAAACCCTTTTAAATGAAATGTTAATTTGCTAATTAGAAGGGGGAAGAAAAGAAAATTGGCCACGATGCTGACCATTACTCAATATTATGGCTGATCTCCCCCAGGCTATGACTCTTCTGTGCTGTTTCCCAATCTTACAAAAAAATCTCTGAAGTTACCTAAAATAATCAACTTCTAAAGTAGAAAACACTAGATATTTGTTACCACCTGCAAGAAATTCCTACAGAGCTCACTTTCAAATGCTCACTCCCTCATTTAGAAACTAGTTCCCCTCACTCTTTATTCTCCTGCCAAGGGAAACATCTCAACACCTTACCTGTCATGACCTCTCTGGATCTGAAATTTCATTCTTCTAAACTACAAATGTAGAGCCACTGACCACTGATAGTCACCCTCATATTCCAGAAATTAATCTTTTGGAAGGCCTCATATGCTAGTGGATCTTTTCATAAGTAAAGGCTAAAACAGTGCACAGCACTCTTAGTACTGATCTCAACAACCTATACAACTATAACAGTGCTTCCCAATTTCTAAGCCCAACCCTTCCCCCAGCCTGCAACTAAGGTTAATTAATGCATTTGGGAGAATCAAATAAGCCAATGGCATAATCCTTAAATGATGGGGCCCTTGAGTATTGAGAAACAGAGAGACCTTAATGTATAAACCCAAAGATTCTTGAAGCTATCTGCACAGACAGGCATATAGAATGATGTTAGAAAGTTTGCGAAGTCTTTAGAATGTTCTCTAGCTTTGCATAAATATGACCTAAAATGTGCTCAGATTTTCCCACAAGTCCTAAAACTAGATCAAGAACCCAATTAAATAATTAATACAAAAACATACTTGTTCATTTATTGAGTAAAATGATCCAATATTATACATATTTGCTCAAAAAAGTAAGCAAACTTCTATGATTGTCAAACACGAGGAAATATGCAGATGCTGGAAATTCAAACAACACACACAAAATGCTGGTGGAATGCAGCAGGCCGGGCAGCATCTATAGGAAGAAGCACTGTCGACGTTTCGGGCCGAGACCCTTCGTCAGTGAATCCTGACGAAAGGCCTCAGCCCAAAACGTCGACAGTGTTTCTTCCTATAGACGCTGCCTGGCCTGCTGTGTTCCACCAGCATTTTGTGTGCGTTGTTTCTATGATTGTCAGTTCATTTAAAGGGGAAATCAGAGTCAGGTGCTTCAATCAATGGGATAACAATCTGGTGAGAGTGGGAGGCCCTGCCCAATTTAAAGAACATAAACCTAGATCTTAACTATCAAAGAGGAATAGACAGAATGGACAGCCAGTGCCTCTTCCTCAGGGCACCACTGCTCAGTACAAGAGAACATGGCTTTAAGGTAAGGGGAGGGAAGTTCAAGGGGGATATTAGAGGAAGGTTTTTCACTCAGAGAGCGGTTGGTGCGTGGAATGCACTGCCTGAGTCAGTGGTGGAGGCAGATACACTAGTGAAGTTTAAGAGACTACTAGACAGGTATATGGAGGAATTAAGGTGGGGGGTTATATGTGAGGCAGGGTTTGAGGGTCGGCACAACACTGCGGGCCGAAGGGCCTGTAATGTGCTGTACTATTCTATGTTCTAAGTCCGAACTTCACCTTTTAGGTTTTTGGAAGTGTGCTATGTCTCAATCAGAGGAGATTTCTGAGGTTTTAGGACCAGGATGGCTTGCCATTGATGAAACTATGAATTCTGAAATGTACCAGCAAATTCTACAGGAAAATGTCAGGGTATCCATTTGTGAAGTGAAGCTCAAGAGAAAGTGGGGCATATGGTACGATAATGACCCTAAACACACAAGTCATTCTATCAAAGAATGCTTAAAGCATATTGATTGCTGTACCGGGGTTGGGGGGGGGGGGGGGGGGGGCCTCACACCAGTTACTGAAAGCCAAGGCTCACACAAATACTTCTTCCAACAAATGTGTAATATTGGATCATTTTTCTCAATAAAGTATGTTTTTTGTGCTGTTTATTTAATTGGGGTTCTCTATCTTGTTTTAGGACTTGCGTGAAGATCTGGTCACATTTATGCAGAAATACAGAAAATTCTAAAGGGTTCACAAGCTTTCCAGCACTACTGTAGGAAGCTACATTAGGGCATTGAATACAACAGCAGGCAGCTCACTGGTCAGACCTCAGAATCAGTATATTATCACTATCATATTGTACATCATGAAATTTGTTGTTTTCTGGCAGTACAGTGCAAAAAGTCACCAAGAATAAATAAAGTAATATTTATGGACCGTTCAGAAATTGGATGGTAGAGGGGGAAAGAAGCTAGTCCTGAAACATTTGAGTGGGTCTTTAGGACGAAGAACAGCTGAATTATGCATGCAGTTCTGGCCACAACACTATAGGAAATGTGATAGCCCAGAAAATGATCTGAAGAGGTTCACTATGATGATACCTGGAATGGAGCATTTCAGTTAAGAGAAGAGACTGAGTATTTATTCTGGAACAGAGAGAGGCTGGAATTGAAGGGCATAAAACAAAATGCCATAGATTTAAGGTGAGGAGAAAGATTCAAAAGGGGATCTAAAGAAGCCCTTCACCTAAAGAGTGACAATCAGCTGGAATACATTGCCCGAAAGAGTGGTGGAAGCAAAGTTGTTGAACATTTCAAGTGTTTAGATGAGCATCTCAATGGCCTGGGCATAGGATATGGATCAAATGCTAAAAGAAGTAATTCATACTATCAGTCCTCATTAGGTGATGTGGATGCTGTGGCCCACCAAATAACTTGTTTTCCATGCAGTTTGACTCTAAGACTACAATATCATTTGCTTTCCAACTACTTGCTGCAACTGCCTTCCAACTCTGATTTGTACAAGAACATCCCGATTTCTCCAACTTGTTTGCAATTTCTCTCCATTTAGAGACCTGATTTTCCCACATTAAACTCCATTTGTCTTACCTCAAGCTATTTCCTGTTTAGTCCAAATATCCCTGACATCACTTCCTCCAACCATTTTACCATCATCAGAAAGCTGGTTTACCCTGCACTCTCCTCCAGTTTGAGGGGATTTGGTATGTCAGCAACAAAACTCATGAATTTCTGAGTGTTCTAACTGGTTGCATAACTGTCTGGAATGGAGAGCCACTGTACAGGATCTGAAAAAAGCTGCAGATAGTTGTAAACTCAGCCAGCACCATCATGAGCACTAGCCTCCCCATTTAAGGACATTTTCAAAAGGTGATACCTCAGAAAGGCAGTATCCATCATTAAGAACCCCCATCATACAGGACATACCTTTTCTCATTACTACAATTAAGGTGGTAGTACAGGAACCTGAAGACACACATTCACTCAAGGAACAGCTTTTTCCTCTCCACCATCAGATTTCTGAATGGACAATGAACCCATGAATTCTACCTCTCTGATTTGCACTAATTTATACAATTCCATGATATATACCAACAATAATAACCCTAATTCTGATCATTAAAATGAGTAAACTTAGGGCTAAGACCTAACCCTTTTCACACTTCCCAAGTTTCATCTTTCCAGCCCAAAAAATGTCCCTTTTATCATGAAACAAAGTTGGCACTTTATCCTTAAAGTGCTTCTATTACTGTTAGTTCAGCATAATGTAGTGCCTTTCAATAAGCTGGTTCTTACGTGTGGAAATGGTTCAACCATGATGGCGGTTGTCTTCATATCCAACAGTGACAGGACAGCTTGTACAGGAAAAGCTGTTGCACTACTTTCCCGACCTTGGAAGTCGAGGTCCAGTGGTACGAGTGGGCAGATGAAAGCAACAGTGAGATCCAATAGCCATGAAGGCAGTTCTGCAGCACTTTGTGGAGAGCAGAAAGCATGACAAGGCACTGACAAAGTCATGGTCACCCACTGCAACCAAGGAAAACCTCTACCATGACACAACGTAGTCAAACAACATACTATGGTTCACATATTAACAGCTATAAATGAAACATCTGAGAGCTTGGGGTCCTGCTGTATTGAATTATAAAGTTAGATGCTTAAGAACATTAACTTGAAAGTAGGTTAGTGCAGACACAAGAAACCATAAGCTGGAATATGAAGCAGCTAAAGGAGCTCTGTTGAGTCTGGGACTGGTGGGGGTGGGGGGGAAGGGTAGCAGAGAAATTGTTGACATTTTGGGTTGGTGTGGAGGGTTTTGTCCTGAAATATTGGTAATTCTTTGTGATCCATCCTCCACAGATGCTGCTTGATCCACCTCCAGCAGTTTGCACAAATTATGGCAGGCTAGTGTATACTATTTTAAGTTCAATAAGGCAATTTAAGAGCCAAAGTTAAAACACTCAAAATGGGCCTATTTAATATGTAAAGAATCCAGTAAACACAAGCTTACAATTTTTTTCATAGCCCAGGAAAAGAATTTCAGTACTATTAAAGCAGTTCTAATTGGAGCTCTTTGCTTACAGATTTAATATTGTGGATCTGATTATTTATCAGTTTTGTAGGAAGGGAAAGCCTGTTGCTATCAAATTTGGAAAATGAATTAACTTCTGCTTTCTAACATTGCTACAGCACAACTACTTCCTTTTTCTCTGCCACAAAGCACAACAGCAATCCAGCTGTATGAGCAGGAACTTCAGCTTCACATTGACATAATTGTGTATGAGAAGCAGAAGCTGCTCTTAATTGGCTGTCCTTTTACAAAACAAATTGAGACGACCATGCTGAATTCACTTTTAGGTGGAACCACTGCACCCCACCCGATTATACCCAATCAGATAAAAGATATTCACCCCGAAGAACTCACAAGTCACTAACAATTTAAGTGTAGAATAAAATTTCCTACCATGGAATTTAGCCCAGAAAAAATTAAACAACTTTTGTTGTCAACTTGTGTTTCTTAATGTTAAGATAGAAAATCTGGATGTGGATGGGCTCCATAACAATAACCAGCACTCTTTCCACTTTAATAAGGGTGGCCTTAACTTACTTTTTTCCCCTGTGTCACTATTGTGAAAGCATTTGTTCACCATGCACTTTGATAATGAACTGAATAAAAGATGAAAGCAAAGAAACTACAACAATTTGTAAAGGGACATTGCAAATGGTAGAAGAACAGAAAAAGACATCATCTGTAAATCAGACATATATATTCCCATTAATAATCTAAATTATCCAAACTGCCAAGCTAAGTGATCAAGCATACAGCCCACATTAAAATAACCACTTTTAAAGTCAGAGACCAGAAATGAAAGGCTAAGATTGTAACATTAGAAATATAAATACTCTGTCGATTCCACACTTACAAAATACTTTCAACCACCAGTTTATTCCTTGCTTGTCACAATCTTTTTAACACTACATTGGCCCTCTCACACAATAGGTATACGCAAACTGCTCCATTTTATCACAGCACTGCAGGGGTGGGGTTCCCTATGCATTTCTCATTCTATTTCTGTATCTTCTGCCTTCAACATGAAATCAAGCACCACTGTGGATTAATTAAATAAGTCATCCATGCTGACCTAGAAAACTTCACGTAGATGGTAATAAGTCATCTATTTCAGGATTTAAACCCCAGGTAAAGTACATTAAAAATGCTATTATTGTCCTAATATCCAGTGTGCAGATGAATAGTTACAATGCTAACCTCAGCTGGGTTTGCAGATGCTCTATGACATGCCTGTAATTTCCATGATCAAGACAAGCTTTCTGAAGATGGTAGATTGGGGATATTTCAAAACTGGATTCTCTTTCCAATTTGAAGCATTCAACGAACATTTTGCAGTTTCAAAAAGCAATGTTTTTTTTAAATACAAGATTATCTGGTGCATTCCAGTCAAATAAAGATTGTCATATCCAAATGCTAATGGATTTGCAGTCTGAAGGTACAGCCAAATTAAATATCGGTTTGTGAACAAGTGGAATCACAGGTTACAGATCTCTTTAATACAGGTACAGGTGTCCCTCGCTTTACGAAAATTTGCTTTATGCCACTTCACTTTTACGAAAGACCTACATTAATACCTGTCTTCACTAACCAAAAGAAATCCAAAGCGGATTTTCGCTTTTATGAAAAAAGGCGCTCGCTTTAAACTTGTGTTTACCCAGAGAAAGACTACCATGACCGTGAAGCCTTGCGTGGGCAGGTGTGTGCGCACGTGTGACGTGCTGATTTTATTTTTCTACAAATTGGTTTTTGGCCGAATCTTCCCAATTCTGGTAAGTGAAATTACACTGTACATATATTATTTCTACTTTATATAGGCTGTGTATTTATCATATCATTCCTGGTTTTACTATATGTTAGTGTTATTTTAGGTTTTATGTGCTATTTGGTATGATTTGGTAGTTTTTTTTTGGGTCTGGGAGCGCTCAAAAATTTTTCCCCATATAAATTAATGGTAATTGCTTCTTCGCTTTATGCCACTTCGGCTTACGAAAGGTTTCCTAGGAACGCTGTACTTTCAGATAGTGGGGGAAACCTGTATACCTCCAGCAGTATTTATAGTTCACTACTATGATTAAATATCTTTCTACATTTTATTTTGAAATTTGTGTTAACACTGCAATTTTTAGTTTTACTGTCACACACGATAGCAGCAGCCAAATTTATAGGAGAATTTAATTGGGACAATAAAAATCAATAGCTACAATGTAATGGAAACACCACTCAGGCAAGATTCTACAACTGCTGGAAATCCTGAGGAACATACACAAAATGCTGGAGGAACTCAGGTCAGGCACATCAGTCTGAAACATCGAATGCTATTTTCTTCCCTAGATACTGTCAGACTTGCCGAGTTCCTCCAGCATTTTGTGTGCAATGTCATCCTCAGATGTGCTAGACAGCAGAATTCTCACAGGCAAGCATAAAACAGAAGACCTCACCACTTGCTTAGATGTACCGTAGATTCCGGACTACAGAGCGCACCTGATTAAAAGCCGCTGGCTCTAATTTTAGAAAGAAAATCAATTTTGTACTTGCACAGGCCGCACCGGATTTTTGGCCGCAGGTGTCCCACGTTGTAATATGAGATATTTACACAGAAAGATATTACACTTGAGGATTTTTTAACTTTTAATTAAATCCATATGGTAACATAAACAAATACATATTGCAAATGCTTTTTTTCGAACCGTGCCTGTAACGCGGCTACTTTTAAATATACGTTGCGTATACTTTTTTACTGAACAACATTCCAATATCTCCTAACGACTGGTAAAAAAAATATATATACTGCAGCCTACCAGGAAAAGTTATTGATCACCTTTAACTTAAAAGCAGCGTTCGCTCAGATCCAATGCCGCTCGCGTAATGTGCTCGCCCCCGCCTTCCCGTTTATCGCAAACTGGTATTTTTCCCACAAGACGCGGCGAAACCGGGTGTGACGTCATAGCATCCCGCGATGTAGTACAGAAAACAAATATAGTTAAAACACTTCTAACTTTAACTAGAAAATGAATTACTAAGCGAAAATATTATAAACTAAATAACTGCCATAAAGGCAGCACAATGCTTTTCTTCGAGTGTTTTCCATGTTGATGAGGGTGAGTACAAATGACTGATTTACAATAATTTAATTGTGAAAGTGCGCTTGATTTATCGTACAATTTCATTGGACCTCTGTGAACTACTCATCAATTTTATTGGTCTACTGTTACGAGGCAAAATGTTTTTGGCGGCATGAAAAAAATCATGCATTAGCCGCACCGTAGTAAAGGCCGCAGTGTTCAAAGCTGTTCAAAATGTGGGAAAAAAGTAACGGCTTATAATCCGACATCTACGGTAATTTATTTTTCAGGACATGGCCTAGATTTTGCTCAACACTTTTTGGGTTCCATTTAAACCGGTTTTCCTCACTCTTCTCTACCAATGGTTTTTAATCCATTATTTAGCTGACATTTTAAGTACAAAATAGGACAACCGAGTCTAAGTGAATGCCGATCTAAGCATCTGCAAACAAATGGAAAAGGAAGTCAGATAAATTAGTCAAATCAAATACAGAGAAGCAGGTGAAATAAAAAGGGAAAGATAGTTTGAACTGAGACAAAAAATGAAATAAAAATAAAACCTCTACTACTTATAGAAGTGTAGCTTGAACTGTTCCTTTTCACCTCAGAAGCTGAAAGCCACTGCAATAATAAACCTTAAAGGTAACTATACTATAGTCTAAGTCATGACTTTCTGCTGCAAGCTTAATTGGCAATTAATGTGCAAATAAACACTGGTAGCTGTTGGTAGGATGATATAAAATGTACAAATTTCAAGGAATTGAAATTCAGGAATTTTTTACTTTACCAGTTGCTGGATTTTGGGCACATTAAAGCTGACGTTTTGGTAGTGATACAAATATAGGGTTTCAGCCCAAAACATTGACTGTACTCTTTTCCTGGAAGCTGCCTGGCCTGTTGAGTTCCTCCAGCATTTTGTGTGTTATTCGTATTTTGGTAATAAAACCTTGGCAATGAAAACTCGAATGTTTTAAGCTGATTTTCAAGAAAATTAAAGTACAGGTACAGATACATTTTGGCAATGTAAATCCGTGTCTGTACTCTTCAGCTTAAGTTTATTTGGTCCACAGTTATGTGCTGCACCTCAGTGAGCCCATTCAGGTACCTTTTAAATGTGATGAGGTTATCTACCTTCATTCTTTCAGAGAATTCAAATCCCCACTGCTCTTTGGGTGAGAGGCATGTTTCTCAAGTCCTCTGCAATTCTTCCACCAATTATCTTAGATATATATCCTGGTCAAATGTCTCCAGCCTCAACAACATTCATGGATTTCATTCACCCCTATGACTGCCACAGTTTGAGTTTGAAGTTGCAAAAGAAATTCTCATCATTCACCTGCTGCATGAAACAGTAACACAGAAATCTACAGCACATTACAGGCCCTTTGGCCCACAATGCTGTGCCAACCATGTAACCTACTCTAGAAACTGCCTAGAATTTCCCTACTGCATAGCCCCCATTTTTCTAAGCTCCATGTACCCATCTAAGAGTCTCTTAAAAGACCCCATTGTATCTGCCTCTACCACCCTTGCCAGCAGTGCATTCCATGCACCCACCACTGTCATCCCCCCGTACCTACCTCCAAATTATGCCCCTTGTTAGTCATTTCAGCCCTGGGAAAAAGCCTCTGGCTATCCACACAATCAATGCCTCTCCATCTTATACACCTCTATCAGGTCACCTCCGATCCTCTGTCGCTCCAAGGAGAAAAGGCCAAGTACAGGCAGTCCCCGGGTTACATACGAGTTCCGTTCCTAAGTCCGTCTTTAAGTCGGATTTGTATGCAAGTCGGAACAAGTACATCCGGTATTATTTAGCGTCAGTTAGTCAAACATTTGTCTTAGTATATATTTTACCTTTCTAAGCATATACAAAAACTTAAGAAACGTATGTATTCCAATAATTAAACCACTGCGTTGTTTAGTAATAATTGTAGCTTTGATTGGGGCAGGGCCTTTCATATGCTCCATTACTCTCGCTTTATCCTTTAAAATTGTTCCGATCGTTGACCAACTGTAGCCTAATGCTTTTCCAATGACCGATCGTGTTTCACCTCTTTCCAAACGCTTTATTATTTCCACTTTAGTTTCAATCGCGATTGCTTCCCGTCAATGGAACAGAAACACAATGGGCAGCGGGTCCTGAGCTGCACCGGCTCCCGAGGTCCGCAGGGTCCTAAGGACCACCTCACTGAATTCCCCAGGTTCGAAAGTCCACCGCAATGAGACAGGTTAAATGGGACAAGTGGGGACTGTGCTGTACTGTACTGTATTTGATCCTCCACAATATTCCGTGTGGGAATTTAAACTGGAGGTGGCAGTGTTTTTTTAATGAGGTTGAGTTGTGTGCTTGACATTAACCCGGCATGGGAGCGGTCTATCATTGGATCAAACTCGGGAAACTCCATTCTCCAGCTTGGCGCTGATCTCACTGCGCCACCAGCTGACTGGAACGGGGGAGGGGGAAACGGGGTCAGGGTGAATCTTGCTAAGAAAAATTTAAGCCAAATACAAAGTTACACACTCAACAAAGTGTCAACGGCAACGACTTAAAATGGCGGACAGCGTCGTGATCTGACTTAAAATGGCGGACGGCGTTCTCCTTCCTTGGTTCGTAAATACGAGTTGACTGTAAGTCAGACGTTCATAACTCGGGGACTACCTGTACACTCAACTTATTCTCATAAGGTATGCCTTCCAATCCAGGCAACCTCCTTGTAAATCTCCTCTGCACTCTGTCTATAGTATCCACATTCTTCCTTAGTGAGGTGACCAGAACTGAACATGGTGCTCTAAGTGGAATGTAACTAAGGTCTTGTATAATTGTAACATTACTTCACAGCTCTTGAACTCAATCCCACGGTTGACAAAGGCCAACACACCTCACGCTTTCTTAACAACACTGTCAACCTGAGTAGCAGCTTTGAGTGTCCTATGGACAAGGACCCCAAGCCCTTGCTGATCCTTTACATTGCCAAGTGTCTTACCATTATTATATTTTGTCTTCAAATCTGACCTACCCAAATGAACCACTTCACATTTACCTGAGTTGAACTCCATCTGCCACTTCTCAGCCCATTTCTACATCAATGTCCCGCTGTAAACTGACAACTCTCCAGACTATCCACAACACCCCCAACTTTTGTATCATCAGCAAACTTACTAACCCACCCTTCTACTTCCTCAACCGGGTCATTTATAAAAATCACAATGAGAAGGGGGTCTCAGAACTGATCCCTGCGGAACACCACTGATCACCATCCTCCAGCAGAAGATCCACAATGAATGAGCCTCGCGTGAGAAACCTTATCTGAGGAGCTTTACTGAAATCCATTAGACAACATCCACTGTTCTACATTCAATGTGTTTTGTTACATCCTCAAAGAATTCAATCAGGTTCGTAAGGCACAACCTGCCCTTGACAAAGCCATGCTGACTATCCCTAATCAGATTACATCTTTCCAAATGCTTATAAATCCTGCCTCTCAGGATCTTATCCAACAACTTACCCACCACTGAAGTCAGACTCACTGGTCTATAATTTCCTGGGTTATCTCTAATCCCTTTCTTGAACAGATGTCAGAAATGTACTCCAACTTAGCCCTACAGAGAATTTTAGATAAATATTTGGTTAAAACTCAAATACCTAACCTTACTCCTGCATAAATGCAAGTGACACAATTCCCATTCTCTTTCCAGATTCCCAGCTGTGGCAAAGAACAGTAAAATGAACAGCAAAAAGCGATCATTTAAAACTTCAAGTAACAGTGAAAACACTTAATACGATGCTGGTAGATTCCGCTTTGCACTCATCATATTGAAGATGACTGCAGTGAGCAAAATCCAAACTATTACTAGTACTCAACTTAATATTCCTTTCACAAGAAATAGGGCTTCTATATCAAGATTTAACCATGACTCAAAAAGTTAGATCATTTGGCACTCTCAATGTCAACATATGCTGAGCTGGTTTAGCAGTTTATATCATCAATATAAAGCTCTTTTAAACCTTCAGTTATAATTAAAACATGAATACTTTTATATACAGTGAGCTTCAATAGTAAAAAAATAAAACTAAATATCAGAAAATGGATGGAATACCAGTTCAGGAACTAAAAACAGCCTTGTAAAACATTTCATACTTCCGGTTTGTTTTACACATGCTAAATCAGATTTGATCAGATACCATATCTGCAGGGAGAGGCAAATACATTTCATTCTGAGCTACTGCATTTCAGAAGACAACTTTTGATGTGCAGCTTCAAGGAAGCCACACCCATGACATGGAGACAGATACAACAAAAAAAATCACACAGAGTTCAAAACAACTGCACTAAAGTACTTCCTTCAAATGATGCAGAGCACCAATCTTTCTGAATGAAAAGAGCAACATTTTTAGTTTCGGCATTCAGCTAATTGTTAGTGTAATAGCTTAAGACAACACTTCCGAAATCCCTAGAGGGTTTATCATTTCTATAAAAATTAAGTATCTACACTTTTACATAAACACAGCAACCACGTCAAAATTAAATGGATGCATTGTTCTGTATTCAGCACATTCAAAGCTCCTAAAAATAACTGTTTCATACTCATTAAAATACTCATTAAATATAGTCAACCTGTTCTCCAATCTACAGAAAAATAGAGCAATCAAAGGGCAGATCAGTTATAAAGGCCACGCCTCATTATCAGAACTAGTGTTTACTGCAGCTAAGATCTGCCCATTTACTTATGAAAATGTTTACCTCAATGCAAGTCAAATTAGAATGCCTAAAACAAAGTTCCTGATCAATATCTTGGTTTGCCACCTTCAACGGAACATGAACTTGAAACACAGAAGGCTATGAATGTAATTATTTCTGTTCCAATATTCTCATTACGACTGATTAAGCAAGATCATTTCTCTCCATCCATGACCAACTAACCACAAACAATATAAGTAACAAATTATTGAGTCAGGTTCTCGATATTTATCACTTATTGTTTTTTTGTTTACTGTGAATATCCACAAGACAATGAATCTCAGGGTTGTATTTTATTTTACAATACAGTGCAGAGCAGTCCCTTGAGCCATGCTATCCTCAACCCACCAATTCAACCCTAGCCCAATCACGTACAATTTATAACAACCAATTAACCTATTAACTGGTACATCTTTGGACTGTGGGAGCACTCAGGGGAGACCCATGTGCAAATGGGAAAGAAGGTACAAATTTGCTTAGAGGACACCGGCATTTAGCTCCGAATTCTGACGCCCTGAGCTAACCACTACATTTTCATGGTGCCCCATATGGTGACATATATGTACTTTGATAGTAAATTTATTTGAATTTTAAGGTATTCCAGAAATGCAGGCTCCCACTTGGGTATCCAGGCCTCAACTTCAATTGTACAACTACACAAGGGTGCAATTATAATCCAAATCAAACCATACATGACAATGAGAAAACAGAGAACAAGTCATAATTCACTCATTCAGACTTTGAAACCTAATTCACAACCTGTGAATACAATCTGATTTAAAATCAGTGAGAATAGACCCCATTGGCAATAGCCAAAAATGCTCCAAACAGTATTGTGATTTAACCATGTAGAATGGTGTACATGATTTTGGTACTGGACTGACATACTAGTGGTTATGGCAGTTTTAAATATCTTAGCAGTAAATAAAAAATTTGATTCAGCTAACATAATCACTGTGGAAGCTGCTGGTTTATTCACTTATTCAGGACAAGATTATGCTCCTACCACACTTCGTTTGGCCAATGTGGGACTCAGGTCACCAGTGCATTGCTAACTCAAAGTTCTCAGGGAAAACCAAACATCAGCAATAAAAATTTTCACTGTTTTGTTCACATTTCATTGATAAATATGCCACAGGAAAATGCAACTAGAAGGTCAAGATTTTTGCTCTTAACGAATAATTAGGTATTACATCAATTTCATACCTTCAGGAAAAGATATCACATCAGCCAAGTACCATTAAAAACTGTCTAAAAATTATGAAAACAATAAAAGGCAGAAGACTTCAAGACAAAAATCACACCACACTTGGTCTGGCCTATGTGGGACTCCAGTCACCAGTGCATAACCAACTCAATGTTCTCAGGGGAATTAAACAGTAGCAATATTTTGCACAACCCCAGAATGTCAATAAGTCAAAGTTCCTGCAGCTAATGAACAATTAGGTACCACATCAGTCAATTTTATACCTTCAGGTCAAATTATCAAGTTAGCATGTATCAATAAGAGTAGTCTATAAATTTATGAAATTAATAGAAAGCAAAAGATACTCTGAATAACCCTCCAGAAATGCAAATTAACTTGTGCAACATCATCAGTCTGAAATGTTGAGTGTTTATTCCCCTCCATAAATGCTACCTGACCCACTGAGTTCCTCCAGCATTGAGTGCTGCTCAAGATTTGCAGCATCTACAGAATCTTGTGTTTATTAAAATGGTTGGTTTGTGTCCTGATCTTTTATGCCACATATGCAAATAATATGCTACAGTGTGAATTTTAGCACTGTGACCAAAGAACTACACAAGACATCAGCAAAGAAAAATCATAACTGAGGTTTATTGCTATACACATTAAATGTTGTTAACTATTTACTTCTTCCTTTAGACATTTTATTGAAAACATTTTATAGCAACTTTAATGTTACTGTGAAAGCATATTCAAACTCATGACAAGGACAAATAATTCAACTTTGTAAAGAACACAAAATTAGGCATTAATACTGTTGCCTAACTGGGATTTAATGCATAAATCAGAAAAAGACAGGAAATCGTTGCATCTTAAATGAAAGTATTAATTCCAGTATATTTAAAACTTGAACAAGCCAGAAGGTGTCCAATATCTATTTAGTTCAATCATCAGCAGCTCATGTTTATAAGCTGCAATGTACAATAAAATCCCATTAATGCATTAGTACCACACATAAATGGACTGAAAAGCTTCAAGTAATGGCACACAGACAGCTGGAATGGCCATCCATTTCCTGCCTGTGCAGAGAAGCGATGTTGCTGACAACAGCTCACATGGTCCCGACGGAAAAAACTATACTAACAAGTGAGATAACCACCTCCTGGATTCAGGCGGAAAAACATCTCCCCTGGCACAGAGGCCCATAGAAAAACAAGGACATCTGTACATATAACAAATTGTTCCATAATAATCAGCTTCTTAAAACTAATACACTTTGAAAGGAGTTGTAGTTTATGAAGAATTAGAGCATTGCACGTGATGCTGACTTGGAAAACAGGATCAGCTTGAAATCATACAATGCAAACAAATTGATTTAATCAGGATTTAAAGATATTCTACATAATCCATAAAGTGTGTTTTTCCACAAATATTTAGAGAACATATGACTTATAGTACCTTACACAAAAAGCTGGAGGAACTCGGGTCAAGCAGCATCTATGGAAATGGATAAACAGTCAACATTTCGCACCAAGACCCTCCTTCAGGACTGGAAAGGAGGGAATGGGACGAAGGATAGCTGGAAGGTGATAGGTGAAGCCAGATTGTTAGGAAAGGTAAAGGGCTGGAGAGGAAGAAACCTGATAGGAGAGTGGACCATAGGAGAAAATGAAGGAAGATAAGCAGGTGAAAAGAGGTAAAACTTCAGAGTGTGGAATAGAAGGGGGAAGAAAACGGACATTTTTTTTAAACCAGAAGGAGAAATTAATATTCATGCCATCAGGTTAGAAATCAATTTGTTCCTCCTCCACCCTGAGGGTGGCTTCATTACGGCACAAGAAGCTATTGACATGTCGAAACGGGAATGGGAATTAAAATGTTGGGCCACTGGGAAGTTCCACTTTTGGTGGGTGGAGTGGAGGTGCTCGATAAAGCAGTTCCCCAATTTACCTCGGCTCTACCAACATAGAAGCTGCATTGGGAGCACCAGATACAATAGACGACCCGCAGCAGATTTGCAGATGAAGTGTTATTGCACCTGGAAGGACTGTTTGCGTTGTGATTGGAGGTGAGGGAGGAGGTGAATGGGTAGATGTACCACTGACCGCTTGCAGGAATAAGCAATGGGGATGGCGGGAGATTAGTGCGGAAGGAACGAATGGACAAAGGAATCGAGGGAGCAATCCCTGTGGAAAGCAGAAGGGTGCGTTGGGGAAGGCAAAGATGTTTATAGTGGGAGGATCTCTTTGGAGTTGGCAAAAGTCGCAGACACTCTTGGGGTGGTAGGCAAGGTCAAGAACTCTATTACTGTTAAGGCAGAGGGAAGATGGGGTGAACACGGATAACCGGGTAATAGAGATGCAGGTGAGGGTAGCATCAATGGTGGAAGAATGGTAAGAACAATCTGTCAGGATAACAAAACCAAACTGCTTTGTATTACAGACATACAGCAGTATTTCAAGCCATCTTACTTCCCACATACACAAGATTACTGAAGACAAATATAGAGCACATTAGCAAAAACAGAACGAGTCGGAAACAAACACGAGAAAATTCTGCAGAAGCTGGAAATTGCAAAGATGAGTGTGGTGCACAGATTGAATAGAATTTAAGTATGGATTCATATGGCTTGAAATGGCCAAAAAAAGGTAAATCTATTTTGTCACAGTGGGAAGTAAGCTGCATGTTCTCCTTGTTAAAGGAAGGAGAAAACATTAATATGTTTCAATCATATTTTAACAATGACATTTAACTTAACCATGAACAAAATCTCAAAACTTGCTCTCACAAGCCATTAACTTTAATCCACACTACACAAAAGGTAGAAGTGTTTTCTTTAAATAACCCGCTCCTTTCCCAAGAATCATGCATATTTACAATTTACATTCAGCGCAGGAGCTAGTGGCCTTAATCGTTCCTGGCTCTGTGCATTTTGATGCAATGAAGAGCATTTCCATACTAGGTCATCAGTACAAAATAAAGTTATCAAAGTACTTATGTGTCACTACATACAACCCTGAGATTAATTTTCTTGCAGGCATTCACAGTAAATCCAAGAAACACAATAGAATCAATGAAAGGCTTCACCCAACAAGATGGACAACCAATGTGCAAAAGACATCGTGCAAATACAAAAAAAACACAAATAGTAATAAATATTGAGATGATGAGATGAAGTGTCCTTGACAGCAAGTCCATAGGTTGTGATGGTAAAGTGATAGTTACACTTTGAGACCAGAGCAGCTAGTGCGCCTGACCATAATCTCTTCCACACAGCTTATATTTCTACGGTTAAAAAGAAAACTGTAGATATTTTGTTGAATTATCCAAAAAAACCTGATTATGCTATACAAGCAAGTACCATGGATGGTCCCAAGCCCAGCTGTGAGAGGAGGAGGGCTGGGCATAGAAACATAGAAAATAGGTTCAGGAGTAGGCCATTCGGCCCTTTGAGCCTGCACTGCCATTCAGTATGATCATGGCTGATCATCCAACTCAGAATCCTGTAACTGCTTTCTCTCCATACCCCCTGATCCCTTTAGCCACAAGGGCCAGATCTAACTTCCTCTTAAATATAGCCAATGAACCGGCCTCAACTGTTTCCTGTGGCAGAGAATTCCACAGATTCACCACTCTGTGTGAAGAAGTTTTTCCTCATCTCGGTCCTAAAAGGCTTCCCCTTTATCTTTAAACTGTGACCCCTCGTTCTGGACTTCCCCAACATCGGAAACAATCTTTCTGCATCTAGCCTGTCCAATCCCTTTAGAATTTTATACGTTTCAATAAGATCCCCCCTCAATCTTCTAAATGCCAGTGAGTATAAGCCTAGTCGATCCAGTCTTTCTTCATATGAAAGTCCCCTTCCATCAAAGCCTAGAGCTAGAGAAACACTAACAGAAGCTCCAAAGACCTCACCCCTGAGAGAGGAAGGATACACCAAGATGGATACACCTTGAAAAACTTGAAAGGCTAGCCCAGGACAGACAACTCTGGTGAACTGCTATTGGTAGCCTATGCCCCAATAGGGGTGATGAGCTTAAGAAGCTAGACATAAACAGTTACCAATACCGATAATCAAAAACTTGTATTTTTTTTTTATAACTTAGATCAAAAGTCTATGTTTTAAGCAGTCTCTCAAAAAGAGTGGAGAGAATTTGAGAGACTTCAAGGCCCAAAATCACAGCAGATGAAAATGTTGTAATTAAAAATCAAAGATGACAAATGGCTAGGAACAGCGCTGAAAGCTGAAGAATGTTACATAAATCAGCAATGAGCTGAAGTGATTTGAAAATGAGAATAAGTTGAAAGGATGGCCAATATATGTCTATCAGGACATACTGGGGTAACAAGATTCAGTGCAAATTAAGATATGGCCAGCTGTTTTAGATGACCCTAACCCCCAAAAAGGGTGGAAGACAGATGGCAGACCAGAGCACGTGAAACCTGTATTTTAAAAAGAAATATGACAGAACATTTTTACTTCCATCAATACTTTTAAAATAATCAATATCCAGTGTTCAAACATTTCAGACCAATATAACAAAATAAAAATTTATGTTCTATTGATAAGCAGTCTAAGTCATTATCAAAGAAATTGAGGTTCAATCTTCAGTGTGTGGACTTTTCCTCACAAGTATTACATAAAAAGGGAAGGACAAAAACACGCACTTAAGAGAAAGTCAAGGATTATGTGGTTAAAATCAAGTCTACTAGACTAATCAGGAGTAAACAGGAAACACCTTTTCACACAATAATGGAAACCTGGAACTCAGAAAACGGTCGCGACCAAATTAATTGAAATTGTATAAAACAAGAATGTTATTAGATGTGACTATCTAGGGAGATGGATCAAATAAGGGCAAGTAAAAATGAAGTATAAGTTGGCCGCAAGCTAGCTGAATGGTGAAACAGATTTGTGGAGTCTACTGTTCATTCCTCTTCTAAATGTTTAGATATTATGATGCTCCTCAATATTTTAGATTTAACATTCTAGCTACAAATTACATACAAAAAAATGAAGGTGTGGGAGATGGGAGGGAACTCAAGGCATTAATTTAAAAAATTGCACATCTGAGGTTTTAACATACTCTCAAGAAAATGCATGGAGAGCAGCTGAATACTACTGAGAATCCAGTCATTTCATGATGATGCCCAACTCTGTCACATTACTTAATCTGTTAATAAAAAAATTATTTTGATAAGGAAATATTGAACTGAAATCAATGACCGCACTGATTATAGAACAAGCTAGAGTGAAGATTATCACTGGCTAATGTGTAATACCACATATGGTTCAATCATTATTTTCATTTGGGAAATGGTTAGAGGATAAAAAGCTTAGTGAAATTAGTAGCTCAGGGATGCCAACATTCATAAAATGAGAAAAACAAATCAGCAAAAGGTGTTTTAAAAATTACAATTAAATCTACTCTATTTGACAATGGTTACCTCGAAAAGGCGGCATCTATCAATAAAGGACCCCCCCCCCCCCCCAATCACCCAGGACATTTCCTCTTCTGATTGTTTCCACCAACAAGGAGGTCCAAGAGCCTGAAGCCATTTCAGAAGAGCTTCTTCCCCTCCACATTCATGAAAGGCCAATGAACCCATGAACACCCAATTTTCCCCCTCTTTTTGGCACTATTTAATATATATTTCTCATTGTAATTTTCAGTGCTTTTATTATCGTGCATTGCAATGTACTGCTGTCTCAAAACAAATTTTACAACATGTGATATTAAACCTGATTCTGATGTCTAGGCAAAAACCCTATTGGGGTTTAGATTTGCATTTCAGATCTATAACAAATGCAATGGAAAAAAAATTTGGAAAACTGCAAATGCATAAGTGGACATTCTTCACAAATAGCAAAAATTAATAAATAGGGGAGACTAGAGTGAGTAGAAAGGACCCACTGCAGAGAGATCAATAACTAGAGCGGCACAGAACTATGGTGATTAGCAGGATGAGAGAGGAGTTAAGAAATTTTTGTTTCCACCAAAAGTAGTAGGTTTCAGAAAACCATGGCCTGAAAAAAAAATTGCAAGGCAACCTCCTCTTCACATTTGAAACTCTGATCAACCTGCAATGTACAATAAAGAGCTTGGAAGTGGGATTCACAGCTTTTTATTTAAGCTTAGTGGACAGGGACTGAACTGCCACCTTTCTCTGCAAACCTATTTATATGTAATAGTATACCTTACGAATAGTATTTAAAAAAGAACAGTAGACTCTCAGCAAAACAATGCATAATTTAAAAAGTCAAAACATGATTTAAACATGTACAAAGAAAGCTTCCAGAAAACTATCAATATACTACGCAGATTCTTGGCGAAGATGGGAGAAAAGAATAGTTTCCATTCCATTTTTGGGAAATCAACTAAGCAATAAAAGTACTTGTGCTAAATCCTGGTATATCAAAACTGTTTTAGAATATTTTAATCCCATACTATAAATTCCAATCATCAGGATTCAGCAATTTTCCAAGGCCTTCATTAATCCCACAAGCTATACTTAATTTTTCTAATTAATTATACAAGTTGTGCCCAATAATTTATTCAGAACAGCAGAAATTTTTTTGGAGGGTGAGAAACATTAACTCTTACATAATGGCTTGTACAAAGAACAGCTTATTGCCATCTTTTCTGTTATTAAAATACTTCAACATTAACATTTTACCTCCCCCGTCCCAGAGATGGTAAAAAAAATATACAAATATACTTGCATTAGCACCATCATTCATTCTCATTTTCCACCCAAACACTATGCTCAAAAAGCATCGAGGATCCCTATCAAAACGCAATGCTTCAAAAATATGGCATTCATCAGGACATGCCCTCATCTCATTGCTACCATCAAGGTAATGGTACAGGTGCCTGAAGACACACACTCAATGTTTCAGGAACAGCCTCTCCAAAATCAGATTCCTGAATGGACAATGAACCTATGTACACAACAACATTTTCCTCTCTATTTGCACTAATTTAATATATATATCTCTTACTGTAATTCAGTGATTTCTTAAGACTATTATAGCCAGGGTGGTAATGGGGACAAGCTCCCACCATTGATTAAATGCTCCCAATGGCGTGAACCACAAATAGTCTGACAACCAAGTCCAGCTCCTGGCCTTCGCTACTAAGCCAGGCAGAACTGTTTCTACTGACAGAAGGGGCAAAGGAGGGTTACTGGTGTTTTAAAACCAGTTGCTTGGAGCAGATGGGGCTCTTCAGCCGTGGTTTGCAGCTCATCTAGAAGGAAAACTCTGATCTCAAAACTCCATGCTTTCAGTTATACCCACTCATGGGAAAGGCTTCAGGAGTAAACCCCAAGGGCAAATTCCAGAGCTGGAATCCCTAAGGCAGTCCTACAATGAGTTCAATGTTGACTGACAACTCCTGCAATGCAGCTGATACCAAACTGTATTAGTCTCTGCTGTCCCTTTGGGTTCATCAGATGCATACAGAGGGGGAGCTTGCTACAGGGACATGCTCTCCATATTATACTGCCCAGGCTTGCATATCTAGACAGCTAGGACGCAATATTCACTGTCAACTCTAACGGAAGCCCTCAACTCAACTTATGGTATTTTCATTGTGCATTGCAATGTGTACTTTTGCCACAAAACAATAAATTTCAAGTGATATTAAACCCAATTCTGACCTATTCTCATTTTTGCCCAAACTCTGCACACAGCTAGTACTGAGGGGAGGGGGCGTGGAAGGGAAGTAAATCACTGAGAATAGCCTCTCTCGACCCCTGGACACAAAAATGGCAGGTTGATCACTCAGCTACTCACCATCAAGAAAGTGTTACTGCAAAGGGAAAGTGAGGAATGGAAATTACACAAGTCAACTGAGTTTCAATGCTAGATTCCTTTCTTAAAAATGTGCCTGGGTATTTATAGCCGTTCCTATTGTAGAGCTTAAAAATAATTATTCGGCAATGCAGGTTTCCTTCACTCTTTGGACTTACGGTAAAGCAGGATTCAAATTACTAATAGACACCTTCCCTAATAGGCATTGTATATGTCAGGGTATTCATTCAGTAGGCAGATGAAACCTTCGACTGGTCCAAATGCAGAGGAACCCACCTGATTATTCCGTTACCCAATTCATGATATTAGCTCGGCATCTTATGAAACGTCTTCCAACACTGAATGCACAAACACTCATCCTTTCCCAACCTTGGAACTCACATTTTTTTAAAATCAGGTTTTCAAACAATAGAAAGAGTTGATCAAGCCCCGAGCCCCTCCTGCGTTAAGATGGAGACGTAACCGAATAATTATATGAACAGACAGTGCCTTTGAAGTGCCGGTAAAGGCCGCTTTGCAGATTACATTCTTTTTGCACTACTTAATTTATTATATATATAATGCGCATTGTAATTTATAGTTTTCATCATGTATTGTAATAAACTGCTACCACAAAACAACAGATTTCACGACCTATACAACTGATATTAAATCCGATTCTAACCTATTCTGATTTTCCCCAAACAGAATTGGCAAAAGTCAGGAGCCCGTGGGCGGCGTCACATCAATGAAGCAAATCTTTGTGGTTGAGTTGAGGGGGGGGGGGTGGTGGAAAGAAAAGACAGACTCACCCACCTCCCTCTGCCCGGGAACGGGGACTGGGCCGGAGGCAGGGATCGGGCGGCGCCCCAGCCCGCCGCCGATAGAGGAGCGGGGCGGTGGCAGCGCCATGTTTGCCGTGTGGGCCCCGGGGGCTGAGGGGCTCCTCCCAGCGGCCCAGCCCTGGTGGGCATACAACACCATCTCCCAACCCGGCCCACACAGGGACTGCCGGACCCGCTCCCACTGAGCGGTCCAAAAGGGCAGCCGCTCCCCCCAGCCCCCGCACTCACTCACCCGGCGGGCTGCTGCTCTCATTGACCGCTCCCGGCCGCGGGGCTCGGCTCGGCCTCGGGCAGACTGCGCTGGCGGATTCGCTCCGGCGAAGGGACGGGGCGGGAAGCGGTGGGTATCGGTTGTCCGGCGGCGAAAGGAGTCTGAACTGGCGCTTTTCCCTCAGGCAGACAAGGCACGGCGGCCGGCGGCCATTAACACGGAGACAGTGGGCGCGCTCTCGTTCGGGCGGATGGGCGCGGTGCTGCACTCGCCCCTGCTCACCACTCGGGAAACCCCACGCTCGCTTGCGCGCGCGCGTATGCCCGCCCGCCGGCCGTGATGCGATGGAGCGGAGGAGGGTGGTGGCTTGGTCACGTGGGGGAGTGACTGCAGCGCCCCCCGGTGTTCGACAGGCGGCGGTTCATTCCTCAGCTGGATCGGTCCCTAGATCTAGAGAACCTTCTCTCAGTGAAAACTGAACGTCCCCAGATCCAGAGGACCTCTTCTTGGTGCTACCTTCAAGCAGAATGTACAGGAGCCTCACCTCAGAAACAGTTATTTTACCCCTCAACTTTCAGCCTCTTGAACAGGGGGATAACCACTCAATTTCATTCACCTTAACACTGAATCATTCCCCTAACCTATGGACTCACTTTCGAGGACTCTTCATTTCATGTTCTCAATATTTATTTATTATTTTTTGTATTTGCAGAATTTGTTGTTTTTTGCACATTGGCTGTTTATACATTTTGTGCGTGTTTCTTTTCATTAGTTCTGTTTCTTTGTACTTACTGTGAATGCCCGCAGGAAAATGAATCTCAGCGTTTATATGGTGACATATACACGCTTTTACTTAAAACTTTAAAACTGAATGTTTCTAGACTGAGAAAACATTTCCTTAGTGGGATGTGAGTGTCCCTGAATCCAGAGACCCTTTCCTCAGTGGGACCTGCCTACTGAATATCCTTGATCAACCCAGCCTAGACCACACTACAGTGTTGTTCAGTGCCCTGTAGGTCACAGTCCTTCTAATAGAGATTCAAGTAATAATGAAATGTGATTCACATTCCTGTCTCTCCCAGTGAATGTAATATTAAATACAAGAGATTCTGCAGGTGCTGGAAATCCGGAGCAACACAGACAAAATGCTGGAGGAACTCAACAACTCAGGCAGCATCTATGAAAATAAGTAAACAGTTAATGTTTCGAGCCAGGTTCTAATGAAGGATCTCAGCTTGAAACATCAAATGTTTACTCATTTCCATAGATGCTGCCTGACTTGTTGCGTTCCTCCAGCATTTTGTGTGTGTTGCTCTGGGAGAAATATTGTTCCTCCACTTCTTCTGACATGTCTACTAAGTAATTTAAATATATATTATCAGGATTATTCCTTCTCTGCGAAGGAAAACCAGTCCTGCCTATTTATTCTACAAAGACTGCTCAACTTTGTACACTTCAATGATATAATTCCCTCTGCTTCTCATTCAAAGAAAAAAAAAATTTCATTCAATCTTTCTTCATGGCTACAACCTTTCAGTCCTGACAAAAGCTTTGTAAATTATTTCCTATGATAGGGGAGTTTAGGACAAGAGGGTAAGACTTCAGGATTGAAGGACGTCCATTTAGAACAGAGATGCGGAGAACTTACTTTAGTCAGAGGATGGTAAATCTGTGGAATTTGTTGTCATGAGCGGCTGTGGAGGCCAAGAAATTGGGTACATTTAAGGCAGAGATAGATAAGTTCTTGATTAGCCAGGGCATCAAAGAGTATGGGGGAGAAGGCAGAGGAGTGGGGACAACTGGAAGAATTGGATCAGCCATGATTGAATGGCGGAGCAGACTCGATGGGCTGAATGGCCTACTTCTGCTCCTATATCTTATGGTCTTATTGTCTTAAATCTCTGCACCATCTCCAGCATAATTATATTGCTCCTGTAAAGTGGTGATCATATCTGAACACAAGATTAAGCTGTGGTCTCACCAGTGTTGTATATAGTCATACTATTACTTCCTTGTCCTTCTCCCCCTTGGCTGATTAATTCTGCCTGCTAATGTGGAGGATCTGTGCATGTATGCTTTGGCTCTTTCAGGCTTATTCAACACAATTGTATCACTAGTTTTATCAAAGTGTGGTCATTATTGCAAACCAGAAACCAGTTTTCTCATAGCACAATGGAAAGTGATACTTATCAGGCAATCAGTTTTAGATTTTGATCAAGGAAAGATCTAAGTTCAAAGTAAATTTATTATCAAAGTATATGTCACAGTATACTATCCTGGGATTTATTTTCTTGTGGGCACTCACAGTAGAAATTCTACCATGGATAGTTCTAAGCTTGCCTGTGAAAGGAGGAGAGTTGGGCACGGGGCTAGCAACCTCATCCCATAAAAACCTAGTTACAAAATACCAACAGAAGCTCCAAAGACCTCATCCCTGGGAGAGGAAGGATCTTCAAAGATGGCTACACCTGAGGACAACGTTAAAGCTCCCAAGCTGCTGTCAATGGCCTATGCACTAGTAGGGGTGATGGACTTAAGACAAAGAACTCACAGTAGAACAAAGAAATAGAATAGAATCAATGAAAACTGCACACACATACAACCAATATGCAAAGCAACTGTGCAAATATGAAAAATATAGATGATAATAAATAGATACATACACAATATTGAGAACATGAGTTGTAGAGTCCTGAAAAGTGAGCCTGTGGGTTATGGAATCAGTTCAGTGTTGAACAGGATTATTTGCCCCAGGACATTGAAAGGACACTTTTGTCCTTTTTAAAATACCCAGACAAATTTTGCCTCAAAATGTGGCGTCTGTTATTAATGAGCCCATCACTCAGACATGCCCTCTTCCCACTGCTACCATCAAGGAGAAGGTCCAGGAGCCTGAAGACCCACATTAAATGTTTCAGGTACAGCTTCTTCTTCACCTCCATCAGATTTCTGAATGTGGATGATCACAGTGAATGGTGGTGCTAACTTAAAGGGCCGAATGGCCTACTCCTGCACCTATTGTCTATTGTCTATTGACAATGAATCCATGAACACTCACACTATTATTATCCTCCTTTTTGCCCTACCTATGTAATTTAATGTTTTATGTATACTTATTGTAATTTATAGTTTTTTATTATTATGTGTTGGAATGTACTGCTGCCACAAAACAACAAATTTCACGGCATATGAAAATGAAGTAAGTTAATTCTGATTCTGAAGAGAGAGCCTTGGCTGAATGTCACTGCTAAAAGGCAACACCACCAAAGGTGCATCAATCCCTGCCCTCCCCAACTGTTCCACAACGATACCCCCCTCCCCTCTATTCGGCAATGAAAACCTTCCCCTATTCTCCATTTCATTCTGTAATGGAGAATCAATCCAGACTTCCACAATGGATAACCCTTCCCTTCATTCTGCAAAGGACACCTTCCTCTATTCCCCGCTCCACTCTGTAATGGAGAATCAATCTTGATTTCTGTGCCTAAAACTTTAGAGTAGACCGTGAACCATCTGGTTAAGTGGAGGGAATGTGATTTTCCAGCTCATGCCAATGCTGACTGAATGTAAAACATTTCAAAAAACTCCACAGTCCTGAGGACTGTGTGAAACTTTGGCCAGTGCCAACATTTATGCTGAATGTCAATATTATATACAATATCTATATAATGGAGCCAAAATATATAATATACACATTATATAGTATACATGTATATAATGAAATCTCCATATATAATATATACATGTATATAATGGAGCCTGAAGACTCACCTTCAACGTTTTAAAAACAGAATTTTTCTCTCTGCCATCAGATTTCTGAATAGACAATGAACACTAACTCACTATTATTTTTTTCTTTCTTTGCTCTCTTTTTGCACTGTTAATTTAATTTAATTTTAAAAATATATTTCTTATTGCAATTTATACTTACTTTATTATTATATATTGCATTGTACTGCTGCTGCAAAATAACAAGTTTCACAACATATGCCAATGATATTCAACCTGATTCTGATTTATACGTACACACACACACACCATTTGAGTTGCTGTGATTTAGAATTTCAGATAAATATATAGTGCACATTTACCATAAACTTCCAGTACTGAATCCAATCCAACATTGACCTACATATATATCTTCTGTTGCCTTTATTAATTTACTTACCAATGTCAGTTTGACTTCTCAGATATTCCCTGAGACTGTGTCTAAAATTGAAGCTATTGGGATTAATGGGATGAAAGCTCCGTTTCGAATGCGTAAAATTGAGAATCTGTATTTGGTTGCTTAGAGTCTTGTGTCACTGCATCACGTGATTTACACATCAGCGCTGTCCAGAGATGTGACATCAATCTCTGGAGATCACCGGGCATTCCCAGCTGGCATTTTGCAATGCTCAGTAGCATCAGTTTCCAAGGGAGCCTGGGAGTTGCAACCACATTAATGCTGACATGCAATGCCATCAGGGACCTTCCAAGCAATCAACAATGCAAAAACAACAACAGCTTGCATTTATATAGCACCTTTAACATTGTAAAACTTCCCAAATGTTTGATGGGAGCACAATCAAAATTTGGCACTGAGCCATATTAGGAGATTAAGTGCAAGGATGTAATGCTGAGGCATTATAAGGTATTGGTCAGACCACACTTTGAGTATTGTGAGCAGTTTGGACCCTTATCTGATTCTGATTCTCTTTTCATTGCTACCACCAAGGAGGAGGTATAGACTCAGTCGTATGGACTCATACACCTCAGATGCTGCATGATTCATATCTCAGGGCACCACTGATTACGTTTCTGAAGAAAAAACAATGTAACCCAATGTACGAATATACCTCTGGGCCAATGCACCAATGTACCCTTGTCCAATGTAATCCTGTCTAATACACCAATGTACCCTTGTCCAATGTAATCCTGTCTAATACACCAATGTACCCTGACCCAATGTACCAAATGGTGCAAGCCAAACCATCTGCAGCTCAACATTAGTAAGACAAAGGAAATGGTGATGGACTTTAGGAAAATTAAGACTGCATTGCTCCCTGTTACTATTAATGGTGAGGACATATAAGTACCTCAGGTGCACCTGGATAACAGACTTAAGTGGAGCATCAACACGGGGGTGTGTACAAAAAGGGCCAGAATTGCCTCTACTTCCTGAGGATACCGAGGTCCTCTGGAGAATGAAGGGCTTTCCTTCACATGTTCTACTATCCTGTTTTCGCCAGTACAATCTTCTATGTGGTGGTGTGCTAGGGCAATGGCATCAACAAGGGTGATGCCAATGGGCTCAATAAACTGATTAGAAAGGCTGGCTCTGTTATAGAGTCAAATTTAACACACTGGAGGCTGTGGTAGAACAAAGGATCCTATGGAAAACCTGGCAATTCTAGAGAATATTTCTCACCCTCTGCATGCCACCTTGACTGAAAAGAGGAGCACTTTCAGTAATAGATTAAGACAACTGCGCTGCTCCAAAGAGCATTACATGAGGTCATTCTTACCCTCGACCATTAGGCTCTATAATGAGTGAACCTATAGCTGGGGAAGTGATGAACTCTCTCCTGTTAGACTGTTTGTGGTAACATAGTTTTTATTCTTTCTGCTTCTCTTCTAATATTTATATCTATGCACAAGATACTGTGACACTGTAATTTTCTTTGGCATCAGTAAAGTATCTACCTATCTATTTGTCCAATGTACCAATGTACCCTTGCCAAATGTATCAATGTACCAATGTACCCTGACCAATGTACCCCTGATCTAATGTACCAATGTACCTCTGGTCCAATATACCAATGCACCTTGACCCAATGTCCCGATATATCCTGACCAATGCACTCCAGTTTATTGTACCAATGTACCCTGCCCAATTTACCAATGTACCCCTGTCCAATGTACCATTGTACCCTGACCCAATGTACCCTTGCCAAATGAACCAATGGATCTCTGGTCCAATGTACCCCTGACTCAATGTACCAATGTACCCTTTCCCAATGTACCCCTGACCCCATGTACCAATGTACCCCTGACTAATGTACCAATGTACAAATATACTTCTGACTTACGTATTAATGTACCCCCGACCCAATGTACCAATCCCAGTTGGACATGCAGAAGACTGGTGTGGAACTGGTGCTTATGTGGAAAGAGAACTTTATGCCTTCACATTATTAATGCAGATATACAGAGTTCTAATTTACAGAGTCTTGTTTAGTATTGGCCTAAGACTAGGTGGTGCCAGCAACACATATTGGAAGAAGGAAAGGAAATATTTTATTCTCAAACTCTTTCCCAGATGGACTGTATTGGGACCAAATTTCATTCACATTTATTGCTGTGACAGATTATTTGGAACATTATGTTTTCTTTTATTTTAATTTACTTAATGGCCTTACAGTGGGCAAAATTGTAGAATCTGCAACGTAATTGGAGAATGAATATCCAGAAAAGTTCCTTCTAACCACAGACCCTGACTTCAAAACGAAACTCAGAGTGAGTGATTTGAACAACAATTACCCTGGATGCAGGGTTTCAATGTCCTTCTGCCAAACCTCAACAGGATGAATGTTCATCAAGATTCGTGCCCTGCTGCCAACACCACTGAACATTTAACTTTATTTAACCAAGGAAGTACACTTACAGAAGTTAATAGCTAGGAAAGATTTGGGATTACTGAATTCTTGTTCATGTAACAAAATATTTACTTCTTTGCTCTTTGTTTAAGAGGGATCAGCTAGAGGTTCTATCATCATCCAAACTAAAAATGCCACTATTTACTTGAGGTGAAATATTAATCCATTCACACATTTTACAAAATCAGTACTTTTTTTGAATTGTATTAGCTAGAATAATTTTGTTTTCATGCCCTGAGAAAGTCCAGAAGATCATTAGTAAAATGTTACTGTGTGATGGCTTTAATGGATATGGATGAAAACATTAGACATTTTAACAGAGGGTCAATTTTTTAATTTATAAATTATTCACACTTCTAAGTGCTTAGTTTGAAGTACCTTGTTATAAAATCATGAAAGTCGATGGTATGATAGTATTAGTCCCACCTTCTCCATTGTCGTTTATAACTGGCTGCATATTGCACATTATTCTTTAACAATTTTATCAGTAAAGAATTCAGAATCAAAAGCAGGATCATGCTTAATATCACTGACATATGTCATGAAATATTTTGTTTTGTGACAGCAGTACAGTGCTATGCATAAAGCTATAAATTACAATAAGAAATATATTTATAAATTAAGTTAAATAAGTAGTACAAAAAAGAGCAAAACAAAGAAGAAATAGTGAAGTAGTGTAATGAGTTCATTGTCCATTCAGAAATCTGTTGGTGGAGGGGAAGAAGCTATTCCTGAAATGTTGAGGCTGTGTCTTCAGGCTCCTGTACCTCCTCCTTGATGGTAGCAATGAGAAGAGGGCATGTCCAGGGTGATTGAGGTCATTAACAATGGATACCTCAAAAAGGCGTTTATTGAAGATGTCCTTGGTGCTGGGGAGGCTGGTGCGCATGATGGAGGTGGTTGAGTTTGCAACTTTCTGCAGCTTTTCTGATCCTGTGCAGTGAACACTCTATACCAAATGGGATGAGGTTTGGAGTTCTGCCAGTATTGAATTTCCAATGTTAGTATGACACTATTACAGCATGGAGAGTTCCAGAGTGTGTATATCCTCCCTGTGAACCAAGTGAGTTTCCTCTGGTTTCCTCTCACATTCTAAAGACACACTAGTTAGTGGGTTAATGGGTCATTGTAAATTGTCCTGTGATTAGGCTAGGGCTAGATGGTGAGATGCTGAATGGTGCAGCTCGTTGGGCTGGAAGGGCCTGATCTGCGCTGTATCTCTAAATAAATAAATTAAATACCGAGAAGCAGAAAGAGTTATCTTACAAAGTCCTTCCTTCTTCAGCAGCTTTCATACTATTGATTTTAGATGTGTTAAAGCAAAAAATCTACTGAATAATTCATTGCATACTTCAGACCTTTAAACTTTTCTAAATGGGCTTTTGATAGCTACTTCAATAATTTACATGCTTTCAAATTATATGGAATGATCAAAAATGCTTCTAAGTTCTAATCGAACTCCAATGTTTGCTAAATTTACTGATTTTGCCTTGTTGACATCACAGAACCAAATAGTTTGAATAGTTGCAGCTCTTGTCGCCAGAAGATTTCAACAACCGAGAAAAGGGTAACAAACGTTGTCACAGTTAGTCCCAACTCGCTTAAGCCACATATTAAACCTGTCATCAGAAAACAAACTGCTGGAGGAACTTAGTGGGCCAGGTAGCATAAGACCATAAGACATAAGAGTAGAATTAGGCCATTCATCCCATCAAGTCTGCTTCGCCATTCGATAATGGCTGATCCCAGATCCCACTCAACCCCATATGCCCACCTGCCTTCTCTCTATAACCTCTGATATCCTAACCAATCAGGTTTAAATATACCCATGGTCTTGGCCTCCACAGCTGTCTGCGGTGGAGTATTCCATAGATTACGACTCTAACTAAAGAAATTCCTCCTTACCTCTGTTTTAAAGGGTCGTCCCTCAATTTGATCCTCAATTCTGGACACCCCCACAAGAGGAGGCACCCTCTTCACATTCACCTTATCTGGTCCTTTCAACATTTGTTAGGCTTCAATGAAATCCCCCTGCATTTTTTTAAATTCCAGTGAGTACAGGCCCAAAGCTGTCAAACGCTTCTTATATGTTAAACCCTTCATTCCTGGAATCATCCTTGCAAACCTCCTCTGGACTCTCTCCAATGACAACACAGCCTTTCTGAGATATGGGGCCCAAAACTGTTGACTAGTGTCTCATAAAGCCTCTGAATTATCTCTTTGTTTTTATATTCTATTCTGCCTGAAATGAATACCAACATTGTATTTGCCTACTGTACCACAAACTCAATCTGTAAATTAACCTTCTGGGAGTCTTACAAAAGAACTCCTAAGTACCTTTGCACCTCTGATGTTTGAATTTTCTCCCCATTTAGATATTAGTCTGCATTATTGTTCCTTTTACCAAAATACATTATCATACATTTCCCAACACTGTATTCCATATGCCACTTTTTTTGCCCATTCATTCAATTTGTCTTAAGTACTGCTGCAATCACATTGCTTATTCAGCACTACCTACCCCTCCACCTTTCTACATATCATCTGCAAATTTTGCCACAAAGTCATCAATTCCATTATCTAAATCATTGACAAACAAGGAAGATGAAGGAAGAGTAGTAGATGTAGTGTATATGGATTTCATCAAGGCATTTGATATGGTACCCCATGAAAGGCTTATTGAGAATGTAAGGAGGCATGGGATCCAAGGGGACATTGCTTAGTGGATTCAGAACTGGTTTGCCCACAGAAGGCAAAGAGTGGTTGTAGACGGGTCATATTCTACATGGAGGTCGGTGACCAGTGATGTGCCTCTGGGACCTTTACTCTTTGTGATTTTTATAAATGACCTGGATGAAGAAGTGGAGGGATGGGCTAGTAAATTTGTTGATGACACAAAGGTTGGAGGTGTTGTGGATAGTGTGGAGGGGTGTCAGAGGTTACAGTGGAACATTGATAGGATGCAAAATTGGGCTGAGAAGTGGCAGATGGAGTTCAACCCAGATAAGTGTGAAGTGGTTCATTTTGGTAGGTCAAATATGAATATAGTATTAATGGTAAGACTCTTGGTGGTGTGGAGAATAAGAGCGAGTCCACAGGATGCTCAAAGCAGCTGCGCAGGTTGACTCTGTGGTTAAGAGGGTGAACGGTGTAATGGCTTTCATCAATCGTGGAATTGAATTTAGGAGCCGAGAGGTAATGTTGCAGCTATATAGGCCCCTGGTCAAACTCCACTTGGAGTACTGTGCTCAGTTCTGGTCGCCTCACTACAGGAAGGATGTGGAAGCCATAGGAAGGGTGCAGAAGAGATTTACAAGGATGTTGCCTAGATTGGGGGCATGCCTTATGAGAATAGGTTAAGTGAACTCGGCCTTTTCTCCTTGGAGTGAGGGAGGATGAGAGGTGACCTGATAGAGGTGTATAAGATGACGAGAGGCATTGATCATGTGAATAGTCAGAGGCTTTTTCCCAGAGCTGAAATGGTTGCCACAAGAAGACACAGTTTTAAGGTGTTGGGGAGTAAGTACAGAGGAGATGTTAGGGGTTAAGTTTTTTACTCAGAGAGTTATGAGTGCATGGAATGGGCTGCTGGCAATGGTGGTGGAGGCAGATACAATAGGGTCTTTTAAGAGACTTTTGGATAAGTACATGGAGCTTAGAAAAATAGAGGGCTATAGGTAAGCCTAGTAATTTCTAAGGTAGGGACATATTCGGCACAACTTTGTGGCTGAAGGGCCTGTATTGTGCTGTAGGTTTTCTACATTTCTATGTTTCTAAAGTGAAAAGTAGCAGTCCCAATACTGACCCATGAGGAACACCACTAGTCATTGGCAGCCAATCAAAAAAGGCCCCCTTTATTCCCACTTGCTGCCCCTGCCTGTCAGCTATTCTTCTGTCCGTGACAGTATCTTTCCTGAAATGCCATAGGATTTTATCTTGTTAAGCAGCCTCATGTGTGGTATCTTATCAAATGCCTTCTTAAATTCCAAGTAAATGACATCCACTGCTTCTTCTTTGTCCATGTTGCTTGCTACTTCCTCAAAGAACTCTAACAGGTTTGTCAGGCAAGGTTTCCCTTTACAGAAACAATGCTGACTTTGACTTATTTTATCATTAGTCTCCAAGTACCCCAAAACCTCATTCTTAATAATAGACTCCAACATTTTCCCAACCACTAACTGGACTATAATTTCCTCTCTTTTGCCTTCCTCCCTTCTTAAAGAGTGGAGTGACATTTTCAATTGTCCAGTCCTTTGGAACCATGCCAGAATCAAGTAATTCTTGAAAAACCATAACCAATCCATCTGCTATGTCTTCAGCAACCTCTTTCAGGACTCTGGGATGTAGCCTATCTGGTCCAGGTGACTTATCCATGTTAAGATCTTTCAGTTTTCTAGCACCATTTTCCTTTGAAATACTAACAACACTCACTCCAAATCCCCAATAGTCATGGACCTCTGACACATTGCTAGTGTCTTTCATAGTAAAGACTGATATAAAATACTCATTAAGTTCATTTGCCATTTCTTTGTCCACCATTACTAACTCACCAGCATCATTTTCCAGTGGTCCAATATTAACTCTCACCTCCCTTTTACTGGAAAAAACTTTTGGTATCCTGCTTTATATTATTGGCTAGTTTGCCCTCATATTTAATCTTTTCCCTTTTTATGCCTTTTTAGTTGCCTTTTGTTGGATTTTAAATACTTCCCAATCATCCAACTTTCTACTCACTTTTGCTGTCTTCTATGTCCTATCCTTCACTCTTATGCAGTCCTTAATTTCCCTTGCCAGCCACAGTTGCCTACCCCTGCCATTTGAGAATTTCTTCTTCTGTGGAACATATCTATCCTGTGCCTTGTGAACTATTCGCAGAAACTTCAGCATCTCTGTTTTGCCATTATCTCCACCTGTATCCTCCTCCAATCCACCTGGGCAAGCTCCTCTCTCATGCCTCTGTAATTCCCTTTATTCCGTTGCAATACTGATACAAGTGACTTATGCTTCTCCCTCTCAAATTACAGTATACATTCAATCATATTATGATCACTGCTTCCTAAGGGTTTTTTTTTTACATTAAGCTCCTTAATAAAACCTGGGATATTATACAACAGCCAATCTAAGATAGCCTTTCACTGAGTAGGCTCAAGTACAAGCTGCTCTAAAAATCCATCTCATAGGCATTCAATAAATTCCCTCTCTTGTGATCCGACACCAACCTGATTTTCTCAATCCACTTGCATATTGAAACCCCCTGTTACAATTGTGACATTACCCTTATTACATGCCTTTTCCAGCTCCCTTTTCAATCTCAACCCCACAACTTGGCTACTATTTGGAGGCCCATATATGATTCCCATAATGTTCCTTGCCCTGTCTGCATTTGTACCCAATCATTGGCTTGTTGTTCCTTACATTCATATTATAGCCATTATCCACTTGTAAACCTGCTGGCTTATCATCAGCTCTATCACACTGGTTCCCTTCCTCTTGCTATATTAGTTTAAACCACTCCCAACAGCTCTATCACTTCCTCACTTTCCCTAACAAACCGAAGGTTATCGAGCTGCAGCTCCAGTCACCTAACAGAGTCTCTAAGGAACTGCATCTTGATGCACCTGATGCAGATGTGGCCATTGAGGAGGCTGGAAGTCTCCTGGAAATCCCGCATCTGACACACAAAACAGAACACTGGCCCTGCAGACATACCCTTATTCTTTCAAGAGTTAAGTAAGAAAATGGAATAAAAAATAAACTTACCTACTTACTTCGCCTCCTCCTGTTCTTACTGAAGCCAAAGTCTTAACACTCAGACCTCTCCAATGATGACCCCTCCACTAGCTGGTACCTCTCTTTAATGGAAACTGTGTTTTACAAGCTCCGCTCCAGACCTGTGTGGGAATGCTTCGACTGCGTCTGCGCCGCTGTCCAATCAAAATTATCTATGGAGGGAAATGAACAGTCAACATTACAGGTTAAGAACCTTCATCTGTCCATTTCCCCACACAGATGCTGCCTACTCACTGCATGGTATGAGAACTACACTGCAGAGGACAGAAAGGCTCTACAACAGGTAGTCAACACTGCTCAATGCATCACCGGCACAATACATTCATGTACTTATCCAAACTTCTCTTAAACATTGAAATCATGCTCACATGCACTATTTCTGCTAACAGCTTCTTCCACACTCTCACCACACTCAGAGTGAAGAAGTTCCCTTCATGTTTCCCTTAAACATTTCACCTTTCACTTTTAACCCATGCTTCTAGTTCTAGTCTCACTCAAACTCAGTGGAAAAAGCCTGCTTGCATTTACCCTATCCTTTCCCTCATAACTTTATATAACTCTGTCAAATCTCCCCTCAATTGTCTACATTCTAGGGAATAAAGTACCTATATGTAACCATATACAACCCTGAGATTTGTTTCCTTGCTTTCAGTAGATCCAAGAACCATATTAGAATCAATGAAACACTGCACCCAATAGGGCAGACAAACAACCAATGTGCAAAAGACTATGCAAATACAAAAAAGAAAAAAAAACATAGTAATAAATAAGTGATAAATATTGAGAACATGAGATGACGAGTCCTTGAAAGTGAGTCCATAGGTTGTGGGAACAGTTCAGTGATGGGGCAAGTGAAGTTGAGTGAAATTATTTCCACTGGTTCAAGAGGCTGATGGTTGAGGGGTACCTGGTGGTGTGGGTCCTGAGGCTCCTTAGCTTCTTACTGATGGCAGCAGTGAGAAGAGAGCAAGACTTGGGTGGTGGAGATCATGATGATGGATGCTGCTTTCCTGCAAGTGCACTCCATGTAGATGTGCATAATAGAGAGGAGGGCTTTACCCATGATGGATTATCACATTATCATCCAGATTGTTGATATAGATGACAAACAACGGACCCAGCACTGAACCCTGTGGCACACCACTAGTCACAGGCCTCCAGTCAGAGAGGCAACCATCTACTTCTCCTGAAAAGCCAATGTCTAATCCAATTTACTGCTTCATCTTGAATGGCAAGTGACTGAAACTTCTTGATCAACCTCCCTTGCAGCATCTAGTCAAGGGCCTTGCCAATGTTCATGTAAATAACATCCACTGCCTTGCCTTCAATTTTCTTGATAGCTTCCTCGAACAACATTATAAGATTATAAGACATGACTTACCACACACAAAGCCATGTTGACCAGCAACCAATCTGGACATCGGAAGTTTGAGAGGAGGGTTTTCACTCAGGTCCACTGCCTGAGTAGAAAAAGGCAGCAGCAGGTTGCGACAATGTAATTAAGCTTTGAACAGTGACCAATCTGTGTTTGGGATTGGTTAGCAAGAGCAAATTAAAGGAAGGCAGGGGTAAGCGCAGCAGCCATCTTCTGAGCAGACAGAGTCAGAGTGGTAATCTAGAGGCTTCAGCTCTTTGAGGTTTCAGAGAAGAGAGGCTTCAGTCAGAGAAAGCAAAGAAAAGAAAAGCCCTTAGTTGAAGTCTTCCTTCCTTCCATTTTTTATATTTGCTCCGCAGAGGATGCCAAGCAAGATAGTTGAATGCTCCTCTTGCGGGATGTGGGAAAGCAAGGAGACCTCCAGTGTCCCTGATGACTACAACTGCGAGAAGTGCATCCAGCTGCAGCTTCTAACAAACTGCATTAAAGAGTTGGAGCTGGGACTAAATGAACTCTGGATCATTTGGGAGGCTGAAGGGTGGTAGATAGGACATACCTTGGTGCAGGACACTGGAAACTGGGTAACAATCAGGAAGGAGAAAGGGGTTAAGGAGCCAGTGCTGACTACCCCTGTGGTGATCACCTTCAACAATCGCTATATCACTTTGGATACTGTTGGAGGGGATGACCTAGCAGAGAAAAGTCACAGTGGTTGGGCCTCTGGCACTGTGTCTGACTCTGACTCAGAAGGGAAAGGGGAGAAGAGGCATGCTGTGGTGATAGGGGATTCATTAGTGAGGGAATGGACAGGAGGTTCTGTGGGTGGGAATAAGGTTCCTGAATGCTATGTTGTCTCCCAGGTGCCAGGGCATGAGACATGTCAGATTGAGTCTTCAGCATTCTTAAGTGGGAGGGTGAACAGCCAGAAGTCATGGTCCATGTAGGTATCAATGACATGGGTAGGACGAGTGATGAGCTTCTGCATAGGGATTTCAAGGAGTTACATATTAAGTTAAAGGGCAGGACCTCCAGTGTTGTGATCTCAGGATAGCTACCCATGCCATGTGCTAGTGAAGCCAGAACTAGGAAAATTATACAGTTTAACACATGGCTGAGGAGTTGGTGTAGGAGGGAGGGCATAAGAGTTTTGGATCATTGGGCTCTCTTCCAAGGAAGTTGGGACCTGTACTGAAGGAACGGTTTGCACCTGAACTGATGAGGGAACTAATATCCTAGCGGGAAGGTTTGTTAATGCTGCATGGTGGGTTTAAACATGAGTTGTAGGGCGAATGGAACCAGAGTGCCAGAACACTTAGTGAAGAGATTGTGCAGGAGGAGCAGGACTGGCTGCTTAATATTCTGGGATTCTGTTGTTTTAGACATGACAGAGGAGGAGGGGTGGCATTACTAGTCAGGGTAAATGTCATGGCAGTGCTCCGTCAGGACAGTCCAGAGAACTTGACTAGTGAGGCATTATGGGTGAATTGAGAAATAAAAAAGGTATGGGGCTATATTACAGACCACCCGACAGTCTGAGGAATTTAGGGGAACAAATTTGTAAAGAGGTCGCAGACTGTTGCAAGAAATATAGGGTTGTTATAGTAACAAACAAGAGAAAATCTGCAGATGCCGGAAATCCGAGCAAAACACACAAAATGCTGAAGGAACTCAGCAGGCCAGGCGAAAACGTTGACTGTACTTTTTTCCTTAGAGGTTATTATAGTAGGTGATTGTAGCTTTCCACATATTGAGTGGGAATCCCATACTGTAATAGGATGAGATTGGACAGAATGTGTTCAAGCAAGTTTTCTTCATCGGAAGTTTTCTTCATTAAGAGAGAATGTGATATTGGATCTGCTATTAGGGAATGAGACAGGCAGGTGGCAGAAGTTTGTGTAGAAGAATACCTTGCATCCAGTGACCATAATGCCACTAATTTCAAAGTAAATATACAAAGACATAGGTATCGAGATTCTAATTCCATTTTGAGATTCTAATTTGGAGAAAGGCCTTTTTAGTTGGTACCAGAAATGATCTGACAAGCGTGGATTGGAATAGGCTGCTTTCTGGCAAAGGAATACCGGGAAAATGTGAGGCCTTCAAGAGTGCAATTTTGAGAGTACCAAACTTGTATGTGCCTGTCAGAATAAAAGGTAAAGATAACAGGTGTAGGGAGCCTTGGTTTTTGACAGATACTGAGACCCTGGTTAAGAGATAAAAAGGAGGTGCAGAGCAGGTAGGAACAAATGAGGTGCTTATGGTGTACAAGAAATCAGGAGGGCTAAAGGAAGGCATGAAGTTGCTCCAACAGACGAGGTGAAGTAGAATCCTAAGGGATTCTACAGGTAAGTTAAGAGCAGAAGGATTGCAAGGGATAAACTTGGTCCTCTGGAAGACCAGAAAGGTAATCCATGTGTGGAGCCAAAACAGATGGGGGAGCACTTAAATATATTCCTTGCATCTTAATTTACACAGGAGATGGATACAGAGTCTATAGAAGTGAGGAAAAGCAGCATTCACATATCTGAAGCAAGATGGCGTCGCGACACAGTTTGCAGTGGCCTCTCCGGAGTTGATATCTGTTATTTGTTAAGTGGGGTGCCATGCACAATCCTAATCTGATGAAAAATGGACTTGGGAGCATGGAGGAACATCTGGAAATCTCCAGGAAGGCCTTCTTCATTGCTGCTGCTGTAGTGAGGTCCGGGTCTCTGCTGAGAAGAACATGCCCCCAGTCCTCGGGGTCACATTGCCAGTGGCCATTGGTGAGGGCGTCGTAGTGCACTCAGCAGAGGATGGTGCTCAGAAAGGCTGTGCCGGAAGGGATGGTCGGAGGCTCGGAGGTTTGACAGACGGAGTCTGCTGCAGTCAGGGCGCTTTCACTGTGTGCTGTGTCTCCGAGGCTGAGTCTGGTGGCGCCTTGGAAGTCCATAGCAGGGGTATTCCCTTCTGCCGCCTGCGTGGGATGATGAGTCTATCGGGACCCTGAGGACTTGTGGAAACTGTGTGGTGGTTTCTTTCGAACTTATAGTCTTTTAACATCTTTGGACTATTTTTACTGTGCCCATGCTCTGGTTTTTTTTAATCAATTATGGTATTGTCTGCACTGTTATAACTATATGTTAGCTATAACTATATGTAACTATATGGTTTTGTGTAGGTCTTGTAGCTTTAGTTTTTGGTTTGTTGGGTGGTAGAGTTGGTCTCCTGACTTGATGTGTCTGGGTAGTCTTGTTTTGTTTGGTGGGTTTGGAGCTCCTTTCCAGGGAATGTGCTAAGATGGTAGCGCGATATTAATACGCAGCAGCCTCTTTGGACTCTGGATTTGGGGATTACCAAACGTTATGTGGATTTTCTGGTGTAGTCTGTTTTGTCGTGTGCTTTTGTGATATCATTCTGAAGGAACATTGTCTCATTTTTTAACTGCATTGCATTTGTGGTTTCTAAATGACAATAAACTGAAACTGAACTGAACTGATTAAGGGATATGGAGATATAGGGATATAGTAGAGATATGGAGGGCTATGGTCCGGGTGCAATGGGAGTAGGCAGTTTAAATGGTTTTGGCATGGACTAAATGGGCCAAAGAGCCTGTTTCTGTGCTGTACTTCTCTTTGACTCTCTATGATTATTCCTAATCACACCCGTCTATCCAAATGTTCATGTATCCAGTCCCTTAGAATACCTTCCAATGACTTTCCCACTACTGATATTAGGCTCAAAGGCCTATAATTTCCTGACTTATTCTTAGAGCCTTTCTTAAACAATGGGACAACATTAGCTATCCTCCAATCCTTTGGCATCTCACCCGTGACAAATGATGTTTTAAATGCCTCTGCTAGGGCCCCTGCAATTTCTGCACATGCCTCCCATAGGGTCCGAGGGAGAAACTTGTCAGACCCTGGGGATTTATCTACCCTGACTTGCCTCAGGATATCAACATCTCCTCCTGTGTAATCTGTACAGGGTTCATGAAGTTGATGCTGCTTGCCTCACTTCTATAGACTCTGTGTCCATCTCCTAAGTAAATGCAGATGCAAAAAAATTATTTAAGGTCTCCCCCATCTGTTTTGGCTCCACGTGTGGATTAACATTCTGGTCTTCCAGTGGACCAATTTTGTCCCTTGCAATCATTTTGCTCTTAACATATCTGTAGAATTCCTTAGGATTTTCTTACACCTTGGCTGCTGGAGCAACCTCATGACTTCTTTTAGTCCTCCTGTTTTCTTTCTTAAGTGTTCTTTTTCATTTCTTATGCTCCATAAGCACCTCATTTGTTCCTACCTACCTGCATATCTCTGCTATGCACCTCCTTTCTTCTCTTAACCTGGGCCTCAATATCTCTTGAAAACCAAGGTTCCCTATATTTGTTATCCTTACCTTTTATTCTGACAGGCATATACTTTCCACACTTGCCAGATTATTCCTGCTACCATCAAAAATTGGTCTTTCTCCAATTTAGAATCTCAACCTGCAGACCAGACCTAACTTTTTGCATATTTACTTTGAAACAAGTGGCATCGTGATCACTAGGTGCAAAGTGTTCTCCTACACAAACATCTGTCACCTGCCCTATCTTACTCCCTAACAGCAGATCCAGTATCGTACGTTCTCTAATTGGGACTTCAACGTACTGATGAAGGAAACTTTCCTGAACTTGACAGACTCTATCCTATCTCACCCTATTACAGTATGGGATTCCCAGTCAATGTGTGAAAAGTTAAAATCACCTACTATTACAACCTTATGTTTCTTGCAACAGTCTGCAATCTCTCTACAAATTTGCTCCTCTAAATTCCACAGACTGTTGGGTGGTCTATAATATAATCTTACTAACATGGTCATACTTATTCCTCAGTTTCATCCATAATGCCTCACCAAATAAGTTCTCCAATCTCCAATCTGATAGAGCACTGCTGTGACATTTTCCCTGACAAGTAATGCCACCCCTCTGCCTTTAATCCCACCTGCTCTATCAAGTATAAAACAATAGAATCTGGAATATTGAGCTGCCAGTCCTGACTCTCCTGTAACCAAGTTTCACTATGACCACAGTGTCATAATTCCACATGCTGATCCATGCCCTAAGCTTATCTAGCTTTCCTATAGTACACCTTGCATTGAGATAAATGTGGCTCTGGACACCGGTTGTAGCTTGATCAACTTTTTGATTCCTGATTTCTGAGATCTTACCAACATCAGTGGTGAGATTGTGATTGAGGAGAGGTGAGGAGATGGTGAGTTGAGGAGCTGGTGAGGTTTTAGTTAAGGTGAGGTGAACAGTTGGTGAGATTGTGATTGAGGTGAGGTGAATAGATGGTGAGATGAGGAGGTGGTGAGGTTCCGGTGAGGTGAGAATTTGATGAGATTGATTGAAGTGAGGTGAGCAGTTGGTGAAATTGTGACTGAGGTGAAGTGAGGAGGTGGTGAAGTTCAGGTAAGGAGCTGATGAGGTTATGATTAAGGTGAGGTGAGGAGATGGTGAAGTGAGGAGGTGGTGAGGAGAGGACGTGGTGAGGTGAGGAGTTGGTGAGATTATGATTGAGGTGAAGTGAGGAGTTGGTGAGATTGATGTGAGGAGAGTTTGAGGTGAGGTGTGGAGATGGTGAAGTGAAGAGGCAGTAAGGTTGAGGTGAGGAGAGGTGAGGTTGATGTGAGAACCAGGAAGCTTCAGGTCACTTCTGGAGCTGGAGGGATGATCACATACTGAACACTGGAGGAATGGACCAGGGAGCTTTAGATCACTAGAGCTGGAAAAATGGTCATGTACTGAACACTGGACCTGGGTGTTAGACCCATGTTGTGTGAAGATAGATGAAGATGAAAATGGAGGAGTGAGACAGCTGAACTGACCATTGAAGCTAGTGTGCATGGGTAGATCCCTTCCATCCTCTTTATAAGCATGTCCTAAGGTCCAAAATGAATATCTCAGGGAATCTTGATTGTCTTCCCCTCACCCATAGGCATGTGCAGAGACCAGAACTCTGTCTCTTACCCAGAAATGAGCAGTGTCCAGCTGTGTCATGGAGCCTGGCCTTGTTAGGGTCATTTGGGGGAATCTGTGGACAGAGAACCAGGTTACACAAAGACGAGCAAGGGAAGTGATTAATGATTTACACTACCAGAGCCGCCTTCTGCGATAGGATAACAATCTGCCAAAGGAAATCTGTGGGTCAGACAGGAGAGAAATGGACAGTCAACGTTCTGAGCCAAAACCCTTCATCTCGAAAGAAAGCTCCTTCACTTTCTCTTCCTTGACTCTGACCAACTGTGTTCCCTCACATTGCCATTGACAACTGGAACTCTGAAGGATTCTGCAACTTCCTTGCAGGGGATGAAGTTGTCATGTTTTATTTTGACATTAATAGTTATTTTACCCATTTTTGTATCATTTTGGCTGTTGATGATTAATGTTTTACTTTCTGAGGAATATTGTTTCAAACAATGAAGGACTATAATATGAAATATTAATGTAGTTTATGGGCTCAGTGTCTCATTGTCACAATAACATTAAACAAGAAAATGAATTCATATTTTTACCTGGAATTTACTCAGCATTGAGGTTACAAATAGAGCCTTTTGCCTGGTGTTTGCTGCACTTTGTGATGTTGCTGTCAGACATTGGCTTACAACACAAGGACAGTAACACTGCTTGTCCTTGTCTGTCTCTGCAGTTTATTTGAGGAGACTGGCTAATAGAATTCTAATACTTGGGCTGTCAGCGTAAGCTTGTTCATGGTAATCATATCATCAGATCTGGTTCATATCAAATAACTGTGAGAACAATCAATGCCAAATTATAAATAGTGTCAGTATTCACATTTACATATCTTCGACAAAGATGCGTCTTTGATGAGCATATCTCAAATCCATTTTCAGCTAAGTAATTTAACATGACTGGTGCCCCTCTCACCCCTTCTCTTCTCCTTACCTGCCCATCACCTCCCTCTGGTTCCCCTCCTCCTTCCCTTTCTCCCCTTCTTCTTCTTCAGCTCTTTACCTTTTCCATCTATTGCCTCCCAGCTTTTCACTTCATTCCCCTCCTGCAACTACCCACCTTTCCTCTCACCTGGTCTCACCTATCCCTTATGCAAGAGATTCTGCAGATGCTGGAGATCTAGAGCCACATACACAAAATGCTGGAGGAACTCAGCAGTTCAGGCAACATTTATGGAAATGAATAAACAGCTGACCTTTCGAGGTAAGACCCTTCATCAGGGCTGGAAAGAAAGCCGGAAGACACCAGAATAAGAATGTGAAGGAGAGAAAAGAGTACAAGCTGACGGGTGATTGGTGAAACCAGATGGGTGAGGGTGAGGGATAAGACCATAAGATATAGGAGCCATTTGGCCCATCAAGTCTGCTCCGCCATTCAATCATGGGTTGATCCAACTCTTCCAGTCATCCCCACTCCCCTGCTTTCACCCCATACCCTTTGATGCCCTGGCTAATCAAGAACCTATCTATCTCCGCCTTAAATACACCCAATGACTTGGCTTCCACAGCTGCTCATGGCAACTAATTCCACAGATTTACCGCCCTCTGACTAAAATAATTCTAAAAGGACATCCTTCAATCCTGAAGTTGTGCCTTCTTGTCCTAGAATCCCCTACAACGGGAAATAACTTTGTCATATCCAATCTGTTCAGGCATTTTAATATTCGGAATGTTTCTATGAGGTCTCCCCTCATTCTCCTGAACTCCAGGGAATACAGCCCAAGAGCTGCCAGACGTTCCTCATAATGTAACCCTTTCATTCTCATAAATCTTCTCCGAACCCTCTCCAATGCCCAAAACTGCACACAATACTCCAAGTGTGGTCTCACGAGTGCCTTATAGAGTCTCAACATCATATCCCTGCTCTTATATTCTATACCTCTAGAAATGAACGCCAACATTGCATTTGCCCTCTTCACAACCAACTCAACCTGGAAGTTAACCTTTAGGGTATCTTGCACAAGGACTCCCAAGTCCCTTTGCATCTCAGATGAGGTAAGAAGCTGGGAGGTGATAGGTGGAAAAGAGTGGAGAAGAAGGAATCTGGTAGGAGAGGAGAGTGGGCCATGGGAGTAAGGGAAGAGGAGGGGGCACCAGGGGTACATGATAAGCAGGTGAGGAGGCCAGAGTGGGGAAATCAAAAAGAGGCAAGGAGGAAGGAAAAAAAAAATTAACGGAAGCTCTAGAAATTGATGCCTTTGCCATCAGGTTGAAGGCTATTTAGATGAAATATGAGGTGTTGCCCCTCCAGTCTGAGAGAGACCAACTTTTTATTTCATCCCTCCTCCTCCACCCATCTGGCTTCACCTATCAACTTTTAGTTTGTACTCTCCGCCCCCCCCCCCCCCCCCCCCACTTCCTTATTCTGGCATCTTCCTGTTTCCTTTCCAGTCCTGTTGAAAGGTCTTGGCTTGAAACACCAGCTGTTTGTTCCTATCCGTAGATGCTGCCTGAACTGCAGAATGTGTTACTCTGAAACATTCTTGCTACAGAAACCAATGAGACTTGGAAATAAAATATTACTTGCTGTTTGATCCTTCCTGGGTCTAATTATGCAGGCAGGTCTGCCAAAGGTTCATCTCCATATTTACATAAATTTTCATACAAGGTGTGCTGCACCTAAAAATTCTGTCATTGTGAAAAGCAGCCATAAACATTACTGACAGGAACCATGTGGAAGAAAACATTTGAGTGTGAGCATAGTTACCAGACTTCTAAAAGCAGCTCACTACCTTCTTTCAGAAACCAATAAGGGATGGGAGGGAAATACTGGCTTTGAGCAACACTCTTGTGGTCAGACAGCATCTACGGAGAGGAATAGAGTTGACCCTTTGGGCTGAGACCCTTCATCAGGACTGGCCTCTCAGGACCCACTACAGATGGAAGATGGTGAGCGGCTCTGATGAAATTCCAAGTCAATGTCAAAGTTCACTGCTGGGAAAACATTTGAAATACACTCGTTGGCCATTTTATTAGGGACCTCCTGTATCTCTTGTACCTCCTGTATTTCTTGTACTTTCTGTACCTCCTGTACTTACTCTGTCTCCTCTACCTTCTGTACATCCTGCACCTCCCATTTCTCCTGTAGCCCCTGTACCCCCTGCTCCTCCTGTTCCTCCTGTATATCCTGTATCCCCTCTACCTTCTGTATCTCTGGTACCACCTGTATCTTCTCTACCTTCTGTACTTCTCTATCTCCTCTACCCTCTGTATATCCTGTTCCTCCTGAACCTCCTGCACCTCCCACACCTCATGTCCCTCCTGTATTTCATGTTTCTCCTGTACCCCCCCCCGTACTCCCCGTACCCCTGTGTCCCCTGTACCTCTCGTACCTCCTGTATCTCAATTCCTCCTGTATGTCCTTTACCTCCTCCATCTCCCGTACTTGAAAAATATGGCCACTGAGTGTATGTTTGTGGTCTTCTGCTGCTGTAGCCCATCCATTTCAAGATTTGACATGTTGTGGATTCAGAGATGCTTTTCTGCACACCACCATTGTAACATGTATCTATTTGAGGCACTGGCATCTTCCTGCTAGCTTGAACCAGTATGGCTGTTTTCCTCTGCCCTTTCTCGTGAGCAAGGTGTTTTCGCCCACAGAACTGCAGCTCACTGGCTGCTCTTTCTTTCGCATCATTTTCTGTAAACTCAGAGCCTGCTATGTGTGAATATCCCAGGAGATCAGTAATTTCTGAGATACTCAAACCACCCTGTATGGCACCAACAATCATTCCATGGTCAAAGTCACTTAGATCACATTTCTTCCCCATTCTGGTGTTTGATCTGAATAACAACTGAACCTCTTGACCATGACTGCATGCTTTTTATGTATTGAATTGCTGCCACATGATTGGCTGATTAGATATTTGCATTAACGTGTACAGGTGTATCTAATAAAATGGCCACTGAGGGTATCTTGACTATAGGCAACAACAAGAATCAATAAATTAACTTCATTCCTTGTTGTACTGAGAGATTGGGTTATCATTCCAGGAACAATGATAACGTCTTTACGGGACACTCTTGCTCTTTATTACCTATCACTTTGGTGGGCAAAGAATCTATAACCCACAATTTCTCAACAACGCTGCACAACCGCAAGGGAGAAGGCATATTGCAAAGTGTACGAAAGAGCTGTGTAAACTTACCATGTCATCTCTCAGATTCACAGCTCACGGTGTTACCCTTAACTCTCTGAGTATACTGTCCAGTCTGAGTATTGATACACTTTTGCACAGAAACATGCTCTTTGGCCCATCTAGTCCATGCCAAACTGATAATGTGCCTAGTTCCATTGACTTGCACTGGGACCATTGCCCTCCATATCCTCCCATCCATGTACTTATCCAGATTTCTCTTAAATGTTGAAATCGAACCTTCATTCATCACTTTCCACTGGAAGCTCATTCTACACTCTCAGCATTCTTTGAGTGAAGAAGTTCCACTTAAATATTTCACTTTTCACCCTTAACCCATGACCTCTAGTTGTAATCTCACCCAAACTCTGGAAAAATTGATAATGGTGTACCTCATTTTCTCACATCCAGACCTGGTCTGTTGAAGTAGTGAAAGGTTCAATGAGAAGGTTGACTAAGAAACAACCTGTCAGTTTTCAGCTGGAGTGTACCGAGCACATTTGTTTAAGATGGACAAGAGTAATTTTCACAGTAGACCACACTTGGATCATTGTACTGTGACATTATTACAGCTTGTGGCATCAGAGTTCGGAGTTCAATTCCAGCTCTGACTGTAAGGAGTCAGAGCTCTGAGGAGTTTGTATGTTCTCTTCATGACTGTGTGAGTTTCCTCCAGGTGCTCTGGTTTCCTTCCACATTCCAAAGACATTCTGTTTAGTAAGTTAATAGGTCATTGTAAATTGTTTTGTGATTTGGCTAGGGTTGAACAGGTGGGTTGCGGAGTGGTGCTGCTCTTTGGGCTGAAAGGGCTTGTTCCATGCTGAATTTCTAAATAAACAAATTATGTACAGCTCTGGTTACCACTCTACAGAAAGGACATGATCAATTTGGAATAAGTGCAGAAAAGATTCACAAGAATGTTGCTGGAACTAAAGGGCTTGAGTTATAAGGAGGGCTGGGCAGGCTGGGACTCTGCTCCCGGGAGAAAAGGAGGCTGAAGGGTGATCTTATTCAGTTCAAGTTCAAGTTGAAATTAAAGGGCACAGGTTTATGGTGAGAAGGGAAAGATTTAAAAGGATCTTGAGGGGCAGGTTGTTCATAAAGAGGACAGTGGATATATGGAACAAATTGCCAGAGGGAGTGGAAGATGCAAGTGCAATTACAATGGTTAAAAGAGTTTGGACAGATTCATGAATGAGAAAGATTTAGAGAGCCAAATGCAAGCACTTGAGATGAGGCAAGTTTGGTACCTTGGTCGGCATAACAAGTTGGGACTGAGGGCCTATTTCCATGCAATGTCTATGACTCTACTGTGAAACTTAGAGCATTAAAAAATTACTGCACACTACAGGCCCTTTAGCCCACAATGTTGTGCAGACCTTTTAACCTACTCCAAGATCAATCTAACCCTTCCCTCCCACAGAACCCTCCATTTTTCTATCATCCATGTACCTATCTAAGAGTCTCCTGAATGTCCCTAATGTATCTGCCTCTATCACCACACTGGCAGTGCATTCTATGCACCCACCACTTCCTGTGTAAAAAAGTCTACCTCTGACATAGCCCCTATACTTTCCTCCAATTGCCTTAAAATAATGCCCACTCATATTAACTATTTCAGCCTTGGAAAAATATCTGTAGCTACCCTCTCAATCTATGCCTCTTTTCATCTTATACAGCTCTCTCAAGTCACCTCCCATTCTCCTTTGGTCCAAAGAGAAAAGCCCTAGCCCTGTCACAAATAAGAGAAAATCTGCAGATGTTGGAAATCCAAGCAATACATATAAAATGCTAGAGGAGTTCAGCAGGCCACCCAAAGCCCCGGCCCTTCTGGTTTTGTAAAGTATATGTCTGGCAGCTCATTGTTCTTAGTCAGAGGGGGTGTGTCTGTGGCACTCTGAAGCAAAGCATACGCTTCCTCTGGTCCCCACTTTGAACAAAGTCTAAGATTTTCCATTGGATTGCCCTGAGGATAAATTGAGTGAGATAGGTCTTTTAGGAACAAAGGAGGATGAGAGGTGACTTGATAGAGGTGTATAAGATGATAAGAGGCCTAGATTCTGATGATTTGGGTCAAGTTCAAGTTTAAGTTTAAATTTAATTATTATTTCGTTCAACCATATATGGATACAGCCATACAAAACAGGGTTCTTCTGGGCTTAGGTGCAGAACATATTAACAACAGCACACAGCACATTACACATAGAACATAGCACATATGGTTACAATTTCAGAAAGATGTATAGTCACAGAGAAGAGAAAAATAATAAATTAGCCCAAGTCCCTGTGTGGCATAACTGTAGACAAATGAAAGTTTGTTCTTCTACCAAGCAAACACCAGAGAGCCTGGAAGGTGAGATCCTGTGTCAGGGCTGAGGGTGGCGAGGAGGAGGTAGGCAGTAAAAAGAAATGAGAAGAAGAGGTGAGACAAAGGCAAGTGGGTGACCTCATCTTTCTTCAGCTCCACGGTGAGGCCAATACAAACTCAAAGTATGACAGCTCACATTCGCCTGTACTGCCTACACTGAAATAGTGTGAATTTTCCTGTTTCTGGTATCCATAGACTTCTCTACACTATATTTCATCTGCCACTTAGTTGCCCATTCTCCTAATCTGTCCAAGTCCTTGTGCAAACTTGCTATTTCCTCAACAATGCCTGTCCCTCCACCTATCTTCATATCGTCTGCAAACTTGACCACAAAACCATCAGTTCCGTCATCCAAATCATTGACACATAATGTGAAAAGAAGCAGTCCCAACATCAACCCCTGCAGAACACCTCTAGTCACCAGCATCCAACCAGAAAAGGCCCCCTTTATTCCTGCTCTTTGTCTCTTGCCAATCAGCCAATCTTCCATCTGTGCTAGTATCTTTCCTGTAATACCATGGGCTCTAATCTTGTTTAGCAGTCTCATGTACAGCACCTTGTCAAAGGCCTTCTGAAAATTCAAGTAAACAACATCCACTGACTCTCCTTTGTCTATCCTGCCTATTATTTCCTCAAAGAATTCCAACAGATTTGTCAGGCAAGCTTTTCCCCTTAAGGAAACCATGCAACCTTCAGCCTATTTTATCATGTGCCTTCAAGTACCTCCTTTGTGTTTTGTCATAACTAAAGTATGCAAGAATTTTCCTACCTTGTTTATCATAAGTAGGAGGAATCTTCTGCCTTGGTGCCCACGTGGTCCCTGTGGAATTTGTCTAACCATTGTGTTTTACAGAAGTATAGGTGATTAGGTCTCCTGGTAAATTTCATTCTGCACAACACTACAAGCAAAACAAAGATAAGATTAGTCCAAAAAACAGATCACATAGTGAATCAAAAAACATATTACTTGTACCAGGCTCTGCTTAAAGACTTTCCCTAGTGTCTTACTGGAATGAATTCTCATCTTTCAGGCAATAGCCCTCTAAACCAATGCTGGGCGAATGTTCTGAATCTATCTGTTGTATTAAGTTTCTGGATGTATTTCTGCTGACAGTTTTTTCCAATAAATCATGTTACATAAATGGGGTTAGAATGAAGATGTTCTCTTTCACTGTGGTGGGAGGAAAGATTTTGCTTTCTTCTCACTTGTACAGATATTCCTATTGCAATGAGACATCAGCCCAAAGCCCCATTCATTCTCCAAGTGGATACGTGGCACTGTTTCACAAGAAATGGTCAGGTAATGCTGCCCTCTATAAAACTCTGGTTGCACCACACTTGGAACATTGTGTTCATTATTGGTTGCCTCATGATATGAAGGATGTGAAAACTTAAAAGAGGATGCAGAGGAGATTTACCAGGATACTGTCTGAAATAAAGAACGTGTCTTATGAGGATAGGTTGACTGAGCTTTTCTTTTTAGAGTGAAAGAGGCTGAGGAGGTGACTTGTTAAAATTGTACAAGATGATAAGAGGCATAGATGGAGTGAATAGCAGAGATATTTTCTCAGCGTGGAAATGGGTAATATATGAGAACATAATTTTAAGATGATTGGAGGAGCATATGGGAGGGATGTTTGATGTAAGTTTTTTTACAGAGAGGGCGATGAATGCATTGAACATCCTACTGGGGTGATGGTAAAAGAAGATACATTAGGGACATTTAAGAAATTCTTAAATGGGAACATGGATGATAGAAAAATGGAGGCCAATGTAGGAGGGAAGGGTTATATTGATCTTAGAGTAGGTTAAAAGGTCAACACAGTACCATGGGCTTTTTCATTTGCCTTTTGTTGGATTTTAAAAGCTTCCCAATCATCCAACTTCCCATTCACTTTTGCTACCTTATATGCCCTTTCCTTGACTTTTATGCTGTTCTTAACTCCCCATGTCAACCATGGTTGTCTACCCCTGCCATTTAAGAACTTCTCAACCACAATCTTACTAACTCCTTCATTCACCTCAATGTCACCTCACTGCCTCCTTGCCACAACTTAGTGCTAAGTTGTGGCAAGGAGGCAAGGAGGTCACTACTTCCTCACCTCAATCTCACTGCTTCTTCTCCTCACTTCAACCTCACTGCATCCTCACTCTCATTTCCTAACACTACCTCCTCTTGTCACCTCACTTCAACCTCACTGCCTCCTCACCTCAGCCTCTCTACCTCCTCATTCTCTGCCCTCCTTTAAGATCTACTTTGAAAGTAACCTCCTCCTTGTGCAGCCTTTACTTGTCTGTCCAGTGTCCCTGTATGTGTCTCAGGCCCTATGTGGCAATTTGGAAATTTCAAACATGGAACGTTGGACTTTTAAGCATGAATTATTGACATGAAGCCCAGTGCAATGCATAGTGTGTGTGCAGCCTCCAATGTGAACCTCTGATGGAAATGGGTGAGCCAGAGCATTTCCTTCAAACTTGCAGTGATTTCTCAAAGACAAAGAATCAATAATAATAATAATAACTTATTTATAGGGCACTTTTCATACAAAGTGCTTTACAATGTGATAAAGTACAAATATGAAAATAAAGTAAAAAATACAAAATAAAAAAATAATTAAAATAAAAGACAAAAAGATGCTTGTTAGAAGCAAGGTTAAATAAATAGGTTCTGAGCTGGTATTTAAAAGCATCAACTAAGTCTGCATCCCTTACAGTTTTAGGTATTAAATTTCACAGTTTAGGAGCATAGTTCAAATAATCCAACCTGCCAATTACCTTTTGAGGGAGATTGTTTAAATTTAAGAGACCAGTAGGATTATAAAGTGAAAACAATTCTGTGAAGTACTCCAGTCCCAGATCATTGAAAGCTTTCAAAACAAGTAAGAGAAATTTATTTTAAAAGGTCCAAGAAGCCAATGCAGAGTAGTCATTATGGAAATGATCTGTTCCCTCAGCCTGGTTTTGGTTATAAGTCAAATTTCCATATAGGAAAGGTTTCAGACTGACTCCTTTACCCTGGACCAGGAAGTAGAATTTTACTGTTATTATGTTGAGTTGTATCCAAGGAGCATCAATATTTAATGGAATAATGAAGCCGTATGTTGTTAGATTTAGTTCATACTAAATCCATTTCAGTCCATCTTGTGCCCAGCATGACTAATTGATTTTGGCATAGATTATTTTCTGCAGCATTTGTTGACAGGAGCTGTGGATTTGTGCCAGGACTGAGGTTAAACTCATTTCTATTATGAAATTAGGAATATTGAAAGGCCTAGATAGAGAGGATGTGGAGAGATGTTTCCTATACTGGGGGAGTCTAGGACTAGAGGGCACAGCCTTAGAATTGAGATGAGGAGGATTTAGAACAGAGATGAGGAAGAATTTCTTTAGCCAGAGAGTAGTGAATCTGTGCAATTCATTGTCACTGACTGTGGTGGAGGCCAAGTCATTGGGTATATTTAAAACAGAGTATTCTTAAAGCAGAGTGTTATTAGAGGTTCTTGATTAGTCAGGGTGGCGAAGTTTATGGGAAGATGGTAGGAACATGTGCGGTTGAGAGGTATAATAAATCAGTTATGATGGAATGGTGGATCAGATTCGAGGTGCCGAGTGGCTTAATTCTGCTCCTATGACAGTGCATAGTTCCCTGAAGGTGGAGTCTCATGTAGATAGGGTGGTGAAGAAGGCTTTTGGAACGCTGGCCTTTATAAATCAGAGCATTGAGTACAGAAGTTGGGATGTAATGTTAAAATTGTACAAGGCATTGGTAAGGCCAAATTTGGAATATTGTGTACAGTTCTGGTCACCAAATTATAGGAAAGATATCAATAAATTAGAGAGAGTGCAGAGACGATTTACTAGGATGTTACCTGGGTTTCAGCACTTAAGTTACAGAGAAAGGTTGAACAAGTTAGGTCTCTATTCATTGGAGCGTAGAAGGTTGAGGGGGGATTTGATCGAGGTATTTAAAATGTTGAGAGGGATAGATAGAGTTGACGTGAATAGGCTGTTTCCATTGAGAGTAGGGGAGATTCAAACGAGAGGACATGATTTGAGAGTTAGGGGGCAAAAGTTTAAGGGAAACACGAGGGGGTATTTCTTTACTCAGAGAGTGATAGCTGTGTGGAATGAGCTTCCTGTAGAAGTAGTAGAGGCCAGTTCAGTTGTGTCATTTAAGGTAAAATTGGATAGGTATATGGACAGGAAAGGAGTGGAGGGTTATGGGCTGAGTGCGGGTAGGTGGGACTAGGTGAGATTAAGAGTTCGGCACGGACTAGGAGGGCCGGAATGGCCTGTTTCCGTGCTGTGATTGTTATATGTCTTATAGTTCAAAAGACCATAAGGCCGCAAGACATAGGAGCATAATTAGGCCATTCAGCCTATTGAGTCTGCTTCACCATTCCATTATGGCTGATTCCAGATCACACTCAACCCCATACACCTGCCTTCTCACCATATCCTTTGATGCCCTGCCCTGGCCCTTGGTCTCCACTGCAGTCTGTGGCTGAGCATTCCTCAGATTTAATACTCTCTGGCCAGAAACAATCCTCCTTGCCTCTGTTCTACAAGGTCACCCCTCAGTTTTAAGGCTGTGCCGTCTAGTTCTGGATACCCCACCACATCCACTGAATCTAGTCCTTTCAGCATTCAGTAGCTTTCAATGAGGTCCCCATTCATTCTTCTAAATTCCGGTGAGTACAGGCCCAAAGTTGCCAAGCGCTCTTCATATGTTACCTCTTCCTGGAATCATCCTCATGCATCTCCTCTGGACTCTCTCCAATGAAAACACATCCTTTTTGAGATGCGGGGCTCAAAACTGTTGACAATACTCCAAGTGTGGCCTGACTAGTGCCTTATAAAGGCTCAGCATTATCTTCTTGCTTTTATATTCTATTTCCATTGAAATAGATGCCAACATTGCATTTGCCTTCTTTACCACAGACTCAATCTGTAAATTAAACTTTTGGGAGTCTTGCTTGAGGACTCCTAAGTCCCTTTGCACCTCTGATGTTTGATCTTTCTTCCCATTTAGATAATAGTCCACTCTATTGTTCCTTTTACTAAAATGCATTATCATGCATTTCCCAACACTGTATTCTATCTGCCACTTCTTTGCCCATTCTTCCAATTTGTCTAAGTCCTGCTGCAGTCGCATTGCTTCCTCAGCACTCCCTACCCCATCCATCTATCTTCATATCATCTGCAAACTTTGCCACAAAGCCATCAGTTCCATTATCCAAATCATTTACAAACTATATGAAAAGTAGCGGTCCCAATATTGACTGCTGAGGAACACCACAAGTCACTGGCAGCCAACCAGAAAAGCCCCTTTTATTCCGACTTGCTGCCTCCTGCCTGTCAGACATTCCTCTATCCATGCCAGTATCTTTCCTGTAACACCATTGGATCTTATCTTGTTAAGCAGCCTCATGTGTGGCACCTTGTCAAATGCCCTCTGAAAATTCAAGTAAATGACATAAACTGCCTCTCCATTGTCCACCCTAATTGTTTCTTCCTCGAAGAACTCTAACAGATTTGTCAGGCAAGAAACAATGCTGATTTTGATTTATTTTATCATTAGTTTCCAAGTACCCAAAACCTCACCTTAATAACAGACTCCAACACTTTCCCAACCACTGAGGTTAAACTGTTAGTCTAAACTGGTCTATGATTCCCTTTCTTATGCCTTCCTCCCTTCTTAAAGAGTGGAGTGACATTTGCAATCTTTCAGTCCTCTGGGACCATGCCAGAATCAAGTGATTCTTGAAAGATTATGGCCAATCCATCCATTATCTCTTCAGCAGCCTCTCTCAGGACTCTGGGAGTCCATCTAATTCAGGTGATTTATCCACTTTAAGACCTTTGAGTTTGCCTAACACTCTTCTTTGTAATAGCAATGGCACTCACTCCTACTCCCTGACACTCACGGACCTCTGGTACACTGCTAGTGTCTTTCACAGTGAAGACAGATGCAAAGTACCCATTAAATTCACCTGCCATTTCTTTGTTTTCCATTACTACCTCACCAGCATAATTTTCCAGTGGTCCAATATCAACTTTCACACCCTTTTACTCTTTATATAACTGAAAAACTTTTGGTATCCTGCTTTATACTATTGGCTAGTTTGCCCTCATATTTCATCATTTCTCTTCTTATAGCTTTTTTTTAGTTGTTTTTTGTTGGATTTTAAAAGCTTCCTAATCATCTAAATTCCCACACTCCTTTGCTACCTTATATGCCCTTTTCTTCGCTTTTAAGCATTCTGTAACTTCCCTTGTCAGCCACAGTTGCCTACCCCTGACATTTGAAAACTTGTTCTGTGGGACTTATCTATCCTGCGCTTTGTGAAGTATTCACAGAAACTTCAGCCACCTCTGTTCTGCAGTCAAGGCTTATTGAGAAAGTAAGGAGGCATGGGATCCAAAGGGACATTGCTTTGTGGATCAAAAACGGACTTGCCCACAGATGGCAAAGTGTGGTTGTAGAACGGTCATATTCTGCATGGAGGTCAGTGACCAGTGGTATGCCTCAGAGATCTGTTCTGGGACCTTTACTCTTCGTGATTTTTATAAATGACCTGGATGAGGAAATGGAGGGATGGGTTAGTAAGTTTTCTGATGACTCAAAGGTTGGAGGTGTTGTAGATAGTACGGAGGGCTGTCGGAGGTTACAGTGGGACATTGAGAGGATGCAAAACTGGGCTGAGAAGTGGTAGATGGAGTTCAACCCAGATAAGTGTGAAGTGGCTCATTTTGGTAGGTCAAATATGATGGCAGAATATAGTATTAATGGTAAGACTCTTGGCAATGTGTAGGATCAGAGAGATCTTGGGGTCCAAGTCCATAGGACGCTCAAAGCAGTTGCGCAGGTTGACTCTGTGGTTAAGAAGGCATACGGTGCATTAGCCTTTATCAATCGTGGGATTGAGTTGAAGAGCCGAGAGGTAATGTTGCAGCTATACTGGACCCTGGTCAGACCCCACTTGGAGCACTGTGCTCAGTTCCGGTTGCCTCACTACAGGAAGGATGTGGAAACCATAGAAAGGGTGCAGAAGAGATTTACAAGGATGTTGCCTGGATTGGGGAGTATGCCTTATGAAAACAGGTTGAGTGAACTCGGCCTTTTCTCCTTGGAGTGACGGAGGATGAGAGGTGACCTGATAGAGGTGTATAAGATGATGAGCGGCATTGATAATGTGGATAGTCAGAGGCTTTTACCCAGGGCTGAAATGGTTGTGACAAGAGGACACAGGTTTAAGGTGCTGGGGAATAGGTACAGAAGAGATGTCAGGGGTAAGTGTTTTATGCAGAGAGTGGTGAGTGCATGGAATGGGCTGCCGGCAACAGTGGTGGAGGCGGATACAATAGGGTTTTCAAAGAGACTCCTGGATGGGTACATTGAGCTTAGAAAAATAGAGGGCTATGGGTAAGCCTAGTAATTTCTAAGGTAGGGACACGTTCGGCACAACTTTGTGGGCTGAAGGGCCTGTGTGGTGCTGTAGGTTTTCTATGTTTCTATGTTTTCTGTCATCCCTGCCAGTATCCTTCTCCAATCCTCCTGGGCAGGCTGCTCTCTCATGCCTCTGTAATTCCCATCATTGCATTGACTCCACATTAAAGGCAGAATGGGGTCAGACCTGCTGCCATGTGGCTGCACTGATCTCAGACTTACCGGTCTTACAATGTAGCCTACTAACATGGAAGTCACCATTCGTACCAGGTCAGACTCGTACATTGCACCAGACCTACAGAAACAAGTTCTGAACTCAGGAAATCCCTGAGCTGTAATAGCTGTGCTAACCAATATGCTACTGCATTTTAAATGACCTGTGACAACTGTTGATCTGAAGCAGATCAGTGTGACTTTGGGAACATTACAGGTTGCAGTGATAGAGAGAGATACAGAAGAGAAACAGTTCCTTCTACCCATCAAGTTCATGCTGACCATTGACACTTATCCTATGTTAATTCCATTCTCCCCACATTTTTATCAGCTCTTCCCAAACATCCACACACTGAGGGCATAAACAGCTTCTTCCCCTCCACCATTTGATCACTGAACAATCCAGGAAACCATGGACACAACCTCTTTATTCCTTTCATTTGAATTATTTATTTATTTTGTTGTGGGTTTTTTGCACTTCACGGTACTGCTGCTGCAAAACGGCACATTTCATGTTGTGTAAGTCAGTGGTAATTGATGCACCATCAATAACTCACTCTGAGACGTAAAAGCGAGGTATCGGCTTTTATTGACTGGAAGAAGGAACGAGCAGTGAGTGACCACCATACTACATCCTGGAGACTGAGAGGCCGGGCTCAGACCTCCATCACATTTATACAGGGGTCTGTGGGAGGAGCCACAGGAGCAGTCATCAGGGGGCGTGTCCAGACAGGTATATGTAGTTCACCACAGTAAAAAACTGATTTGGATTCTCTCTCCTCCCTTCTATGGACTCTGTCTACACTTTTCACTGTCTCAGTAAAGCAGCCAGCTTAATCAAAGACACCACTCTCCCTCTGCCAATGGCAAAAGACACCAAAGTCCGAAAGCATGCCTCTCCAGGCTCAGGAATCAGTATCATTTAGTATCACTGGTATATATCATGAAATTTGCTGTTTGTGACAGCAGTACATTACAATACTTAATCAAAAAACTATGAATTACAATATATAAAATTAAATAGGTAGTGCAAAAAGAGAGCAGTAAAAGAAAAAAATTATGTAGTGTACACAGGTACATGGGTATCCATTCAGAAATTTGATGGTGGAGGAGAAAAAGCTGTCCCTGAAGCATTGAGTGTGTGTCTTCAGGCTCCTGTACCTCCTCCTTGGTGGTAGCAATAAGAGGGCATGTCCTTGTTAATGGGGTTCATTAATAATAGGTATCTCAAAGAGGCATCGCTTATTGAAGATGTCTTCGATGCTGGGGAGGCTAATGCCCATAATGGATCTGGCTGAGTTTCCAACTTTCTGCCACTTTTCCAATCCTGTGCAGTGGTCCCTCCATACCAGATGGTGATGCAACCAGTTAGAATGCTCTCCATGATACATCAGTAGAGATTTGTGAAAATCTTTGGTGAGATACCAAGACTCCTTAAACTCCTAATGAAATATATACAGTGTTGTGCCTTCTTTGTAATTACATTAATATGTTGGGCAGCTTCTACCCATTGTTCTAAGTCTGCTGAGTGGTTCTTTTAGTCCCTTGACCTCACAATCTACCTAGTTATGATCTTGCACTTTACTGTCTACCTGCATTGCACTTTCTCCGTAGCTGTTGCACTTTATTCTGCATTGTTATTGTTTCCCCTTATTCAAGATTCAAGATTCAAAAACTTTATTGTCATTCTAACCGTACATCAGCTCTGCAGGGCAGAATGAGACAGCGTTTTCCAGGAGCAGTGCAATCATAACATAACAAATGCAACACTAAATAATAAACATAACAATAAATAGTAAAACACAACAGCCACGTCAGTGAAATACAAGTTATGAGTGTCCAGTGCAAGTTAAAAGTGTCCAAAGCAGAGTCAGGTAGAGCAGCTATTTAGCAGTCTGACTGCCTGTGGGAGGAAGCTGTTTAGTAGATTATTCTACCTCAATGCACTGTATAATGAATTGTTCTGTATGTACAGTGTGCTAAACAAACTTTTCACTGAATCTCAGTACGTTTGACATGTGACAATGAACCAATTCCAATTCTGATTCTGAGATGGCCAATAATAAAACTAAATTGTCTTGGTGTATCATTGCCACCATATGGCAACAGCAAGAACTGCATGATAGAGACTGTTTTCGTCATTAATGGAGGTGTTAGAACATATAACATAAGACGTAGAATGCAGAACATAGAATGTAAAACATAGAACATATAATGCAGAAATATAGATGCAATTACGAAGGAAGTTCGGCAATGCCGCTACTTTCTTAGATGTTTGCGACGATTCAGCATGACATCTGAAACTTCGACAAACTTCTATAGATGTGTGGTGGAGAATATATTGATTGGCTGCATCACAGGCTGGTATGGAAACACCAGTGCCCTTGGACAGAAAATCCTACAAAATGTAGTGGGTATGGCCCAGTCCATCCCAGGTAAATCCCTCCCCACCGTTGGACACATCTACACACAGCATTGCTGCAGAAAAACAGCATCTATCATTAGGGAGCCCCACCATCCAGGACATGCAGTTTTCTCGCTGCTGCCACCAGGAAGGAGGTACAGGAGTCTCAGGACCCACACCGCCAAATGCAGGAATGATAAACTTCACTTGCTCCATCAATGAAATGTTCCCACAAACTATGAACTCATTTTCAAGGACTCTTCATCTCATGTTCTCAATTTTAATTGTTTGTTTGTTTGTTTATTTATTTATTTATTTATTTATTTATTTATTATTTCTTTATTTTTCTTGTTTTTTGTATTTGCAAAGCTTGTTGTCTTTTGCACGTCAGCTGTCCACCCTGCTAATGCGGTCTTTCATTGATTCTGTTATGGTTATTGGATTTACTGTGATTGCCCATGTGAAAATGAATTTCAGGTTTCTATATGGTGACATATATGTACTTTGATAATAAACTTCCTTTGAACTTTGAGAACATAGAACCTAAATTTGATTGGGAGAAGTGCACAGGCACAGTAGCTCATCATTGCACAAGGCCTCTGAGAAGATTTAAAAAGCGAGGTATTTCCTTCAGTGGGAGACTCGATTGAGAGAAGTACACAGATGCAGTAGCTCGACATTGCGCAAGGCTACTGAGAAGGTTCCAGGATAAAAGGGAGACACTGCCTAGCAGAACGGTCATCAAAGGAGAAGTCATCGTAATAGCATAAGTCAGAGCAGTAGGACTTAGAATGAGGTGGTGGATAAATGTTTGGCTGAAGGATTGGAGCAGTGGGTATGATTCATATTTCTGGATCATTGGGACCTCTTTTGGGGCAGGTATGACATGTACAAAAAAAAACAGGTTGCACTTGAATCTGAGGGGGACCAATATCCTGGCAGGGAGGTTTGCTAATGCTATTGGGGAGGGTTTAAACTAGATTTGCGGGGCGGTGTGGGAATCATAGTGAAGAAGCCGAGGATGGGGTGGCTGGCTCACAAGTAGAGACACTTGTAGGGAGTTTATGAGGAAGGGTAGGCAGATGATAGAGCAAAGATGCACTCAGCCTGATGGTTTGAGATGTGTCTATTTTAATGCAAGGAGTATCATAAACAAGGCGGATTAACTTAGAGCATGGATCTATATGTGGAACGATGACGTTGTGGCCATTACAGAGGCTTGGATGTCTCAGGAGCAGAAATAGCTGCTGAGAGTGCCAGGTTTTAGATATTTCAAAAAAGACAGGGAGGAAGGCAAAAGAGGTGGGGGCATGGCATTGCTAGTTAGGGATAGTGTCATGGCTGCAAAATAGGAGGAAGTCATGGAGGGATTATCCATGAGGGATTATCTACTGACTTAGTGTGGATGGAAGTCAGAAACAGGAAGGGGGCAATAACTCTACTGGGTGTTTTTTACAAACTTCCCAATAGTAACGGGGACATCGGAAAGCAGATAGGGAGGCAGATTCTGGAACGGTGCAATAATAATAGGGTTGTTGTGATGGGAGATTTTAACTTTCCTACTATTGATTGACAGCTCTTTAAAGCAAGGGGTTTAGATGGGGTGGAGCTTGTTAGGTGTGTTCAGGAAGGTTTCCTGATGCAATATGTAGATAACCCAACTACAGCAGAGGCTGTACTTGATCTGGTATTGGAAATGAACCTGGTCAGGTGTCAGATCTTTTGCAGGGAGAGCATTTTGGAGGTACTGATCACAACTCTCTCTCATTTACCATAGCACTGGAGAGGGACAGCAGCAGAAAATTTGGGAAAACATTTAATTGTGGTAGGAGGAAATATGATACAATTAGGCAGGAACTTGGGAGCATAAATTGGATGCAGATGTTCTCAGGGAAATACATGGCAGAAATGTGGCAAATGTTCAGGGAACATTTGTGTGGCATTCTGCATAGGTATGTTCAAACTGAGGCAGGGAAAGGACGGTAGGGTAAAAGAACCATGGTGTACAGAGGATGTAGAAAATCCAGTTAAGAAGAAAAGAAAAGCTTACGAAAGGTTCAAGAAACTAGGTATGATAGAGTTCTAGAAAATTACAGGGTTGTCAGGAAGGAGCTTAAGAATGAACTTAGAAGAGCTAGAGGGGGCCATGAGAAGGCCTTGGTGAGCAGGATTAAGGAAAACCCCAAGGCATTCTACAAGTATGTGAAGCGCAAGAGGATGAGCCATGTGAGAATAGGACCAATCAGGTGCGATAGTGGAAAAGTGTGCATGGAGTTGGAGGAGGGAGTGGAGGTGCTTAATGAATATTTTGCTTCAGTATTCTTCAGAGGAAGGGATCTTGGCAATTGTGGGGATAATTTACAGCGTATTGGAACACTTGATCATATAGACATTAAGAAAGAAGACATGCTGGAGTAGATAAGTCACTGGGACCAGAAGAGATATACCCCAGGCTACTGTGGGAAGTGAGGGAGAAGATTGCTGAGCGATGATCATTACATCATCAATAGGGATGGAAGGTTCCGGAGGATTGGAAGGTTGCAAATGTTGTTCCCTTGTTCAAGAAAGGGAGTAGAGATAACCCAGGAAATTATAGACCAGTGAGTCTTATTTCAGTAGTGGGCAAATTGTTGGAGGCAGGATAGAAATAGTCAGCATGTCTTTGTCAAGAGCAGGTCATGCCTTACAAAATACATTGATGAAGGGAGAACAGTGGCTGTAATGTATATGAATTTCAGTAAGGCATTTGATAAGATTCCCCATGCAAGGCTCATTTAGAAAGTAAGGAGGCATGGGATCTAAGGAGATCTTGCTTTGTGGATCCAGAATTGGCCTGCCCACAGAAGGCAAAGGGTGGTTGTAGATGGTTCATATTCCGCATGGAGGTCGGTGACCAGTCGTGTTCTGCAGATATCTGTTCTGGGACTGCTCCTCTTTGTGATTTTTATAAATGACCTGGATGAAGAAGTAGAAGGGTGGCTTAGTAAGTTTGCTGATGACACAAAGTTTGGGGATGTTGTGGATGGTCTGGAGGGTTGTCAGAGGTAACTGCAGAACATTGCTAGGATGCAGAACTGGACTGAGAAGTGGCTGATGGAGTTCAACCCGGATAATTGTGAAGTGGTTCACTTTGGTAGGTCAAAGTTGAATACAGAATATAGCATCAATGGTAAGACTCTTGGCAGTGTGGAGGATCAGAGAGATCTTGGGGTCCGTGTCCATAGGACATTCAAAGCTGATTGACAGTGTTGTTAAGAAGGTGTATGGTGTGTTGGCATTCGTCAGCTGTGAGGTAACGTTACAGCTATATAAGTCCCTGGTCAGACCACACTTGGAGAACTGTGTTCAGTTCTGGTCACCTCACTACAGGAAGGGTGTGGATACTATAGAGAGAGTGCAAAAGAGATTTACAAGGATGTTGCCTGGATTGGGGAGCACGCCTCGTGAGAATAATTTGAGTGAACTTGGCCTCTTATCTATGGAGCACGAGAGGTGACCTGATAGAGGTGTATAAGATGATGAGAGGCATTGATCGTGTGGATAGCCAGAGGCTTTTTCCCAGGGCTGAAATGAGGGGTCTAGTTTTAAAGTGCTTGGAAGTAGGTACAGAGGGTATGTCAAGGCTAAGTTTTTCACACCGAGAGTGGTGGGTGCATGGAAACGGATACAATAGGGTCTTTTAAGAGACTCTTAGATAGGTACATGGAACTTAAAGATATAGAGGATAATTCTAGGCAGTTTCTAGAGTAGGTTCCATGGTCAGTGCAACATTGTGGGCCGAAGGACCTGTAATGTGTTGTAGATTTCTATGTTTCATCAATCTATGCATATGTTATCTTATGTATTTATATTTATGGTGTGTTTTATGAGAGAGAGAGAGAGAGAGAGAGAGAGAGAGGGAGTGAATCTGGTATCGGGGAGAAAATGACACTGATGGGATTACTTCTTTCCCAGCTAGCATGGGTCAAGGGATAGAATGCCCTCCTTCTGTCCCAGGGTAAGGAGGTTCACACCCCAGGGTCCAGGGATGACCTAGATATGAAAAGTTTGGGCAAAACCCCAGCGTTCCAAAGTGCATCTTAAACATAAGAGCATGAGATATAGAAGCAAAATTGGGCCACTTGGCCAATTGAATCTGCTCTATTATTCCATCATGGCTGGGCTATAATCCCTCTGAACCCCATTCTCCTGTTTTCACCCCATAATCTTTGGCACCCTATCTAATCAAGATTCTATCAACCTGCTTTAAATATACCCAATGATGTGGCCTGTGGCAATGAATTCCACAGGTTCACCACCTTCTGGTTAAAGAAATTCGTCCTCATCTCTGTTCTAAATGGATGTCCTTTTATTCTGAGGCTGTGCCCTCTGGTTCTAGACTCCTCCGCTATAGGAAACATTCTCTCCTGATGCACTCTGTCTAAAGCCTTTCAATATTCGATAGGTTTCAATGATATCGATCCCCGTTCTTTCAAACTCCAGTGAGAACAGGCCCAGAGCCATCAAATGTTCTTCATACATTAACGCTTTCATTTTCTGGCATAATTCTTGTAAACCTCCTCTGAACCCTCTCCAATGCCAGTGCATCTTTTCTTTGATAGGGGCCCAAAACTACTCACAATACACCAACTGAAGTCTGACCAAAGATGTATACTAAGATGTATACTAAGATGCTACTCTAGTACTCCTGAAATTTATACCAACATTTCATTCTTTGCATTAATGTGCAGGGAGCTGGAGAGGTCAGCATTCAAGAGCTGTAGGGTTATTATATCCAGCATCCCTTCTCCCTCCAACCATCACCCTCAGACATACCCAGACCACTGCTGGCATGTGGGGAGAGGCAGGGGGAATTCTGGATCAGATGTCAACTTGGCCCCTGCCTCAAGTTTCATCTGTTGGGGGTGGGAGTGATCCCGCCTGCCCTGTGCCATTTGTACACACTCACTCTGATGATGTGCTTCCAGCTGACTGAAGCCAACACATTTCATCGTCCTCGAGGGACAAGGCAAATCAGTGACAACTGCTTCCTCAACTCTGCTGCTGCAAATGTCTCATTTTCACTAAAATTTCAAAACTGCTCTGCTAGACAAAGTTCCACAAAAAGGTTTAAAAAATACTGGAGTTACTTCCCAGTCCCTTCTGAAGGTGGAGGGTTCAAGATTTCAATCAGCTCAATTTCAATGTTTAAGAGAAGTTTGGATAGGTACATGGACAGTAGGGATATGGAGAGCTATGGTCCTGTTTCAGGTTGATGGGAGTAGGCAGTTTAAAATTGTTTTGGCATAGACTAGATGGGCCAAAGGGCCTGCTTCTGTGCTGTACTTCTCTATGACTCTAAGATTCAAGAGTATTTAATGTCATTTCCAGCACACGTCTAAAGGAGAGTGAAATAGTTGTTACTCCAGCTCCGATGCAGCACAAAAATAACACACTAAGATAAAGAACATAATAATAATCAAAACACTATAAATATAAATACATATGATACCTTATATACATTGATTGAATGTTTGTCCATAGGGTGACCTGGAGGAGTGGGTTAGTCGGTGGAGGTATTGTTCAGCCTTATTGCCTGGGGAAGTTACCTGTTTTTGAGTCTGGTGGTCCTGGTGTGGATGCTACGTAACCTCCTTCCAGAAGTGAGTGAGACAAACAGTCCATGAGCAGGGTGGGTAGGATCTTTCATGATGTTATTGGCCCTTTTCTGGCACCTTTCTGTATTTACTGTATGTCCTTGATGGCGGGTAGTCTGGTGCCAGTGACATGTTGAACAGTTTTGACTACCCAGTATTGAGCTTCCTGTCCACTGCAGTATAGTTTCTGTACCATGCAGTGATGCAGCTTGTCAAAGTACTCTTTAAGTGTAGATTGGGACAGGCTGTTTTGCATCTCTATTTACTCGGAAGATGGACACAGTGTCTATAAAAGTGAGGCAATGCAGCAGTAAGTTCATGGACCCTGTACAGATGACAGAGGAGGAGGTGTTTGCTGTCTTTGAGCAAATTAGTGTGAACAAATCCCCAGGGCTTGACAGGGTATTCTCTCAGACCCTGTAGAAGGCGAGTGCAGAAATTGCACAGGCTCAGGCAGAGATATTTAAATCATCTTCAGTGACAGATGAGGTACCAGTGGATTGGAGAATAGCTAATTTTATTTCATCGTTTAAGAAAAGTTCTAAAAATAAACCAGAAAATTTTAGGCCGATGAGTCTGACATCAGTTGTGGGAGGGTTACTGAAAGTTATTCTGAGGGATCAGATATACAAGTATTTGGATGGACATGGACAGATTAACGTTAGTCAGCTTGGCTTTGTGTGTGGTAGGTCATGTCTAACCAATCTTATAGAGACAATGGCAGTGGATGTTGTCTACATGACTTCAGCAAGGTATTTGACAAGGTCCTGCATGGGAGATTGATCAATAAGATTCAGTCGCTCACCACTCAGGATGAGGTAGTAAAATGGATTAGACATTGGCTCTGTGGGAGAAGCCAGAGAGTGGTAGCAGATGGTCGCCTCTCTGACTGGAGTCTTGTAACAAGTGGAATGTCTATTGGGATTGGTGCTGAGTCTATTGCTGTTCGTCATTTATATCAACGGACTTGGTGATAATGTAGTTAACTGGATCAACAAATTTGTGGATGACACCAAGATTGGGAGTATAGTGAACAGTGAGGAAGACTATCAGAGTATTCAGTGGGATCTGAATCAGCTGGAAAAATGGCAGATGGAATTTAATGCAGAGAATTGCGAGGCATTGCATTTTGGTAGGACCAATGAGGGTAGCTCTTACACAGTGAACAGTAGGGTACTGAGGAATGCGATAAAGAAACGGGATCTGGGAATACAGGTCCAGAATTCCTTGAAAGTGGCAGCGCAGGTAGATTGGGTTTGTAAAAAAGGCTTTTGGCACATTGGCCTTCATAAATCAAAGTATTAAGTACATAAGAACATAAGAAATACAGGAGATGGGATGATATGTAGAAGTTGTATAAGACATTGGTGAGGCCTAATTTGGAGTGTGCAGTTTCTTTCACCTATCAACAGGAAAGATGTAAATAAGGTTTGAAAGAGTACAGAGAACATTTACAAGGAGATTTCCAGGTCTGGAGAACCTGAGTTATAAAGAAAGATTGAATAGGCTAGAACTTTATTCCTTTGTGACTTCTTCACTCTCATGATCCTCTGAATGAGAAGTTTCCCCTCCTGTTTCCCTTAAACTTTTCACCTTTCACCCCTAACTCATGATTTCTGGTTGTAGTCTCACCCAACCTCAGTGGAAAAAGCCTACTTGCCTTTACCCTATCTGTACCCCTCAAAATTTTGTATACTTCTATCAAATCTCCCCTCAGTCTTCTACATCCTAAGGAATAAAGTTCTAACCTATTCGATTTTCCCTTATAACTCAGGCCCCCCCCCCCAACCCACAGAAAAACAAATTGGGCAAATTGTGAGAATGTCAACTTGCCAAAATTAAATCACTTAGAAAGAATGAGCAAAAACACAGAATATAACAGACATAAAACCAAAATGATTTAAACATTTAAGAGAAGTTTGAACAGACAAATGGATGGTAGGGTTATGGAGGGCAGCTTGATGGGAGTAGGCAGCTTAAATGGGCCGAAGGGCCTGTCTCTGTTTCTGTACTTTTCTGTGACTTTACAGTAAATCTGTAGGGGGTCGGTGGTGGTGGTGGTGGTGGTGGTGGTGGGTTGTGTGTGTGTGTGTGTGTGTGTGTGTGTGTGTGTGTGTGTGTGTGTGTGTGTGTGTGTGTGTGTGTGTGTGTGTGTGTGTGTGTGTGTGTGTGTGTGTGTGTGTGTGTGTGTGTTTTTTTACATGGATTCATTGTCCATTCAGAAATCTGATAGTGGTTGGGAAGAAACAGCTTCTAAAAGTTTGATTATGGATTTTCAGGCTCCTGTACCTCCTCCTTGATGGTAGCAAGGAGAAGAGGGCGTGTTCTGGGTAATGCAGGACCAAGTGGTTGAAGGAAGTAGCTGATCTTGAACATTATGGTGTGCGACTTCAGGCCTCTGTACCTCCTGCCTAATGGGAGCTGGTATTCAGCATTGGACTCCTTTTTCCTTGCCAACATCACCTTGTCTAAAGATCAGAGAGTAGCATGAACCTGTATGGCCAAAGGTTATACCCCACCTGGAGGACTGCATTTCTGACCAATTAATTTTAGGATCCCCAGAAGGCATGAGTGAAAGATTCCTTGGAGTAGTTCCCAGGATGAGGGACTTCATTCCAGGTGTAGGTGGGAGTAGTTGGAACAAATAATACAATGGAGGAGATTAGCTAAAGATGGGCGTGGTTGCAAGTGTCTTGGATGGGATTGATGGGGGGAGAGAAGAGCTGTTTGATCAGGAGGGAACATGGATTTACATCCCATTTAACATTCTCTGCAACAGTTGGTTGCAGAGAACTAACAGTTCCTGAACTTGGGGTGTGGGACCTAAGGTTGCAGCGGCATTGTAGTGTTCTAGAGAAGATCTGTGAGAGTGATTCCAAGAATGAAAAGGTTAACTTATGAGGAGCATTTGATGGCACTGGGCCTTTATTTACAGGAATTTAGTAGAATGGGGAGGGGTGGAGGGGAATCTCATTGAAACCTATCGAATATTGAAAGTCCAAAATAGGGTGGATGTAGAGAGGATGTTTCCTATAGTAGGGAAGCCTTGGACCAGAGGACACAGCCTCAGAAAGGGACATTCATTTAGAACAAAGATGAGGAGGAATTTCTTTAGCCAGTGGGTGGTGAATCTGTGGAATTCATTGCCACAGGCATCTGTAGAGGCCATGTCATTGGGTATATTTAAAGTGAAGGTTGATCAGTTCTTGATTAATCAGGTCATCAAAAGTTATGGGGAGAAGACAGAAGAATGGGGTTAAGAGGGATAGTAAATCAGCCAAGAAGGGATAGTGGAACAGATGTAATTGGCTGAATGGCTTAATTCTGCTCCTGTATCTTATAGTGTTATGTTGATGGTTAGATACTCACTGTCTGCAGGGGAATTATTGATCAGAAGTGAGAGTGTGGGTATTGGAGGATACTGGTCCCAGTGGGATTGTTCACCCAGTTGGAATGGGCCAAATGGCATCCTCCTGAGCTGGAGTAGCTGTGATAGCTAGAGGACAAAAAATGCTTGATCCATCAAAGCTAAAATAGGCAGGTTACACACCTTTCTTCTGCCTAGACTGGATTAGTCAAAGTTAATGTAAGTTTAATATAAAAGTACACATAATCACCAGATGCTACACCGAGATTCATTTTCTTACAGGCGTTTACAGAAAAATAAAGAACTGCAATAGAATTTATGAAAAACTATATATAAAGACTGACAAACACCAATGTGCAAAAGAAAAGAAATAGACAGCACTGACATCGCTCAAAGGTAGAATCACATTGTTTTTTTGTCATTATCAGTAGCTGTGGAGTACTGGAACCCAGATTCCACCAAACATTTCAATGTGTTTTACTTGATCTGATTGAGTCCCATCAAAAATCCAACACAAAGAACGAACAGATGTTTAATAAATCGCTCTCTCACTGTTCTGGTAAATGTGACATTTACCAGTGACTGCAGGTGGCTGGGATTTGATTTAGTCTTTGTGGGACACAGTCATAGGTCTCAGGTTGGGGGAAGCAAGAACTGCAACCACAGGAGCACGTCTCCCTGTGTGCAGATCAAAGTGGCAGATACTTCAATGCTCCTCACTGCTCTCAGTGACTGACTGGGAGCCTGCAGAGTCAAAGGGCTGCTGGATAAAACATTCCCTGCCATTACAATTAACATGATGGCCCTCTGGTGGTTGGGGTCGACCATGAATGTTGTCATCACAAGCCAAGGCAGCACTACGTAGAGAGCAAGCTGTTGCTCGTGCAGCAGCTCCCCCTCTCCATGCAGCTGATCAGCCTGAAGGAACAGCAGAGACCGATCCAGTTTAGCACCAGTGGCATTGCAGAAGTTGCCAGTCAGTGTTGAACTCAATGTAGGACTTCCTCAGGGACTCCAGCTCCGAACTTTCTCTTCAGGTTTACTCCTGAAGCCTTCCCCGTGAGTGGGTATAGCCACAAGGCAGTGAAGTTTTGAGATCAGAATGAGCTGCCAACCTTGGCTGACAAACTGTATCTTCCCAAAACAACTGGTTTTAAGCAGCCAGTAACTCATAGAAACATAGAAAATAGGTGCAGGAGTAGGCCATTTGGCCCTTCAAGCCTGCACCGCCATTCAGTATGATCATGGCTGATCATCCAACTCAGAACCCTGTACCTGCTTTCTCTCCATACCCCCTGATCCCTTTAGCCACATCGAACTTCCTCTTAAATATAGCCAATGAACCGGCCTCAACTGTTTCCTGTGGCAGAGAATTCCACAGATTCACCACTCTCTGTGTGAAGAAGTGTTTCCTCATCTTGGTCCTAAAAGGCTTCCTCTTTATCCTTAAACTGTGACCCCTCGTTCTGGACTTCCCCAACATCGGAAACAATCTTCCTGCATCTAGCCTGTCCAATCCCTTTAGAATTTTATATGTTTCAATAAGATCCCCCCTCAATCTTCTAAATTCCAGTGAGTATAAGCCTAGTCGATCCAATCTTTCTTCATATGAAAGTCATCATTGCCTCATCTTTGCCTCTTCTCCTGTCGGTAGAAATGGTTCTCCCAGGCCTAGTAGCTAAGCCACACATGAAGGCCAGGAGCAGGACTTGGTTGTCAGAGGCTATTTGAGGTGCACATCACTGGGGACATTTAATAGGTAGTAGGAGCTTATCCCCATTACCTTCCACCTCGGCCCCAGCTATGACATCCTAAAGGAACCTACAACTGCTACATTTATATGGCATTCTATTGGCAGAAATGTTTTGAGCTAACTTAGATTGATACAGTGGAGGTAATAAACATCCACACAAAACTTCAGTTCATCCCTTAGTGTTACACAAAACCTAGTGCATGAGGTGTTGTCCAGTGGCCAGTAGATGACTGATGGGTGCCTGGGGCTGTTGTCTAGTGATTAGTGGTTGACAACTGCCTGAGGGTCTGATCCTAACCTGCTGTTGTCAGGAAATGTTGGGGAGGCTTGACCTAAATGTAGAACAGTGGAACTGATACAGTGGTGAGTGATAACTTCAATAATAAACTGTGAAATAACAAGCCATGAGGGGGCACAAGACAAGAGAGAACACATACTTAACACAAAACAACAAGGTAACTGAAGGCTAGGCGCAACTGGTTGAGACTGACCGGTTTGTATGAGTGAACAAGGGTTCTGGATGAGAGCTGGGTTTAAATAGGCTGCAGGCGATGAGTTGGAAACAAGTTGTAGGTGACTCCTGTTAGCTGAGTGGAGACTAGAAAGAGCCTGCATGTGCAGGCCTGACAGCAGTCCCACAATCAGTAGCATGGGTCTTTGCAACCTGCCATAACTACAGCAACCAGAGTGCTTCTAGAATCACTTGATTCTGGCATGGTCCCAGAGGACTGGAAGATTGCAAATGTCACTTCACTCTTTAAGAAGGGAGGAAGGCAAAATAAAGAAAATTATAGGTCACATAGCCTACCCTCAGTGGTTGGGAAAATGTTGGAGTTGATTATTAAGGATGAGGTTTCAGGGTACTTGGAGACTAATGATAAAATAAGTCAAAGTCATCATGGTTTCTGTAAAGGGAAATCTTGCCTAACAAATCTGTTAGAGTTCTTCGAGGAAGTAAAAAGCAGGGTGGACAAAGAAGAGGCAGTGGATGTCATTTACTTGGATTTTAAGAAGTCATTTGAAAGGTGCTACACATGAGGCTGTTTAACAAGATAAGATCCTATGGCGTTACAGAAAAGATACTGGCATGGATAGAGGAATGGCTGACAGTCAGGAGGCAGTGAGTAGGAGTAAAAGTGGCCTTTTCTGGGTGGTTGCCAGTGACTAGTGGTGTTCCTCAGGGGTCAGTATTGGAACCGCTACTTTTCACATTGTTTGTCAATGGTTTGGATAATGGAACTGATGGCTTTGTGGCAAAGTTTGTGGATGTTACAAAGATAGGTGAAAGGGTATGTAGTTCTGAGGAAGCAATGCAATTGCAGCAAGATTTAGACAAATTGGAGGAATGGGCAAAAATGTGGCAGATGGAATACAGTGTTGGGAAATGTATGATAATGCATTTTGATAAAAGAAACAATAGTGAGGTCCATTATCTAAATGGGGAGAAAATTCAAACATCAGAGGTGCAAAGGGATTTAGAGTCCTCATGCAAGACTCCCAGAAGGTAAATTTACAATTTAAATCTGTGGTAATGAAGGCAAATGCAATGTTGGCATTTATTTCAAGGGGAATGGAATATAAAAACAAGGCGATAATGCTAAGGCTTCTTAAGACACTAGTCAGGCTGCACTTGGAGTATTCTCAATGGTTTTGGGCCCCATATCTCAAAAAGGATGTGTTGTCATTGGAGAAAGTCTAGAGGAGGTTCACAATAATGATTCTGGGAATGAAGGGGTTAACAAATGAGGAGTGTTTGGCAGCATTGGGTCTGTACTCACTGGAATTTAGAAGAATGCAGGGGTATCTCATTGAAACTTACTGAATGTTGAAATAACTAGATAGGGTGGACGTGGAGAAGATGTTTCCTATGGCGGGGGTATCCAGGACTTGAGGGCACAGCTTCAAAACTGAGGGGGCGACATTGTAGAACAGAGGTAAAGAGGAATTTTTTTAGCCAGAGAGTAGTGAATCTGTGGAATGCTCTGCCACAGACTGCAGTGGAGGCCAAGTCTGTGGGTATATTTAAGGTGGAAGTTGATCGTATTCTGATCAGTCACGGCATCAAAGGATATTGTGAGATGGCAGGTGTATGGGGTCAAATGGGATCTGGGATCAACCATGATGGAATGGCGGAGCAAACTTGATGGGCTGAATAGCCTAATTCTGCTCCTATGTCTTATGTCAACCACCTACAAGGAGATGAGATCTCTGGCTTATATTCTGCCTTTAACACAACAACAGTTGTCTCAGGCAGTTTAACTGTGGGGGCAACAGTGTCCAAATTCACGTTTATTGTCATCTGACTGTACATGTATGCAACCAAATGAAACAAAGTTCCTCCAGACCATGGTGCACCCACAAATCATATATCACACACAGCACATAAAACAAAATATTGCCACAAATAAGTTAATAAAATATAATTCAAAATGCATGTGAAGTGTGCAGCACAGGTAAACAGTAAACAATACTTCAGGCCCTTTTTCTATAATGCTCTCAGTAAATGTCACAAATAGGGAGGAAGGAGACCTCGGTGATCTGCTCAGCAGTTTCTGTGCAACAGCTTGACTTCTACCACCAACCCTCTGGACCCAGTCTCCCTAAGCCTGTCCCAACTCCCCTGTACCCCCTCACCATCAACAGTATTAGTTGTTTTGTGGCAGAAGTACTGTACAAGACATAGTAGTTACTACAAATTACAATAAGAAAACTATAAGTACAGTAGTGCAAAAAGAGAGTAAAAAGAGTAAGGTGGTGTTCTTGGGTTCATTGTCCATTCAGAAATCTGATGGTGAAGGGGAAAAAGCTGTTGAGTGTGTGTCTTCAGGCTCTTGTACCTCCTCCTTGATGGTAGCAATGAGAAGAGGACCAGTCCTGTGGGATGGGGGTCTTTAATGAGGCATCGCCTTTTGAAGATGTCCTCGACAGTAGGGAGGCTAGTGCCCATGATGGAGCTGTCTGAGTCTGCAACTCTCTGCACCTTTTTCCAATCCTCCATACCAGACGGTGATGCAGCCTTTCAGAATGCTCTTCATGGTGCATCTGTAGAAATTTGTGAGTGCCTTTGGTGACACACAACCGCTGAAATCTTGCTGCTTAGTTGTAATTTGCCATGAATTAGATCAGGAAGGGCAGAGACATGGTAAAAGGACATAGTGTTTTCCCCCAGAGAGGGGGAGCTAAAAGCAAGAGGGCTTAGGTTTAAGATCAGAGGTAAGAGATTTAAAAGGGATACCAGGAGTAGCTTTTTCACACACATGGTGATGTGTATTTGTAATGAACTACAGGAGATAGTGATTGAGGTGGACACATTAGCAATATTTAAAAGCCATCTCGATAAGTACACGGAGAGAACATAGAACATAGAACATAGAACAGTACAGGCCCTTCACCCCACCATTTTGTGCAGATCTATAACTTACTCCAAGATCAATCTAACCCTTTCCTCCTACATAGCCCTCCATTTTTCTTTCATCAATGTGCCTATCTAAGAGTCTCTTAAACGTTTCCAACGTGTCTGCAACTACCACTGACCCTGGCAAGGTGTTCCACGCATCCACCACTTTCTTTGTAAAAAAAAAGCCTTTGATATCCCCTTTGTACTTCCAATCACCTTAAAATTATGCCCCTTCGTATTAGCCATTCCCTCCCTAGGAAAAGGATCTGGCTGTCCGCCCAATCTATTCCTCTTATTTATCAGTTAAAGAATGGCAGGTATGAAGTTGCAGGCATCACTGAGTTGTGGCTGTAAGAAGAACATAGATTGGAACTTAATATTCAAGGATACACATTAAGGCTATAAGACCATAAGACATAGGAGCAGAATTATGCCATTCAACCCATTGAGTCTGTTCCACCATTCCATCATGGTTGATCCTGGATCTCACTCAACTCCATACACTTGCCTTCTTGCCATATCCTTTGATGCCCTGACCAATTAGGAAACTATTGAAAGGACAGGCAGGTAGGCAGAGGGTGTTGGCTGTGTTGGTAAAAAATGAAATTAAATCTTTTGAAAGAGGTGAAAGGATCAAAAGGTGTAGAATCATTGTGTGTAGAGCTAAGGAACTGCAATGGTAAAAAGACCCTGATGGGAGTTATATACAGACTCCCTAACAGTAGTAAAGGCGTGGTCTACAAATTACAATGGGAGATAGAAAATGCATGCCAAAAGGGCAATGTTATGATAGTCATGGGGTTTTCAATAAGCAGGTAGATTGGGAAAATCAGTAGGTACTGGATCCCAAGAGAGGGAATTTGTAGAAAGCTTACAAGATGGCTTTTTGGAGTAGCTCATGGTTGTGCCTACTAGGGGATCAGCTATTCTGGATTGGGTATTGTGTAACAAACCAAATTTGATCAGGGAGCTTAAGGTAAAGGAACCCTTAGGAGAAAATGTTCATAATATGATAGAATTTACCTTGAAGTTTGAGAGGGAGAAGATAAAGTCAGATGTATCAGTATTACAGTGGAGTAAAGGGAATTACAGAGTCAAAAGAGAGGAACTGGCTAAAGTTCATTGAAAGGGGACACAAACAGAGATAATTGCAGAAAATCAATGGCTGAAGTTTCTGGGGGCCATTTGAAAGGTGTAGGATAGATACATCCCAGAGATGAAGAAGTATTCTAAAGGGAGGATGAGGCAACTGTGGGTGACAAGCAAAATCAAAGACAATATAAAAGCAAAAGAGAGGGCATATAATATAGCAAAAATTAGTTGGAAGTTAGAGGACTGGGAAGTTTTTAAAACCCAATAGAAGGCAACTAAAAGTCATGAAGAAAGAAAAAATGAAATATGAAGATAAGATAGCTAAAAATATCAAAGAGAATATGAAATTTTTTCAGATATATAGAAAGTAAAAGAGAGATGAGTTTGGATATCAGACTGCTGGAAAATGACACTGGAGAGGTTGTAATGAGGGACTAAGAAATGGTGAGTGAACTTAAGGACTTAATAAGTATTTTGCATTAGTTTTCACTAAAGAAGACAGAGATTGAAGAGCATCAGTGAGCAGAAGTGAGTGTAGTTGCTATTACTAAAGAGGTGCTTGCGAAACCGAATGGATTGAAAGTAGTTAAGTCACCTGGAGCAGATGGTCCATAACCCAGTGTTGTGAACTAGGTAGCTGAAGAAATTGTGGAGGCATTAGTTTCCTTAAGGGGATATTTTGCTTGACAAATCTGTTGGAATTCTCTGAGTTAATAACAAACAGGATAGACAAAGGTGAATCGGTGGATTTATTTATTTATTGAGCTACAGTGTAGAATAGGCCCTCTGGCCCTTCGAGACACACCATCCAGCAATCCCCCGATTTAATTCTAGCCTAATCACAGAACAATTTACAATGAGCAATTAACGTGTTAACTGGTACGGCTTTGGAGTGTGAGTGGAAATCATAGCACCTGAAGAAGACCCATGCGGTCATGTGGAGAACACACAAGCGGTGGGAATGTTGTGTTGGATTTTCAGCAGCCCTTTGACAGGTGTAACTCATGAGGCTGCTTAACAACATAGGAGCCTATGGTCTTTCTGGAAATATACTAGCATAGATAGAAAATTGGCTGACTGGCAGGAGGCAAGGAGTGGGAATAAAGGGGGTCTTTTCTGGCTGGCTGCTGGTGACTAGTGGTGTTCTGCTGGGGTTGATGCTGGGACCACTCCTCCTCAACTTATACATCAATGATTTGGATGACAGAATTGATTACTTTGCAGCCAAGTTTGCAGGCAATCCAAAAATAGGTAGATGGTTAGGTAATCTTGGGGATGTAGGGAGTCAGCAGAAGGACCAATTGGGAGAATGTGCACAGAAGTGGCAGGTGGAATACTGTGCAAGAAAGCGTATGGTCATACACTGGTAGTAGAAATAAAAATGTAGACTATTTTCTAAGCAGAGAGAAAATTCAAAAATCAGAGGTGCAAAGGGATCTGAAAGTGCTTGTGTAGGATTCCTTAAAGGTTAACCTACAGGTTGAGTTGGTGGTAAGGAAGGCAAATGCATTCATTTTGAGATGACTAGAATATAAGGGCAAGGATGCAATGCTGAGGCTTTATAAGAAATTGGTAAGATCACACTTGGATATTGTGAGTAGTTTTGGATGCCTTATCTAAGATGTGCTGGCATTGGACAGTGTCCAAAGGAGTTCCGCAAGAATGATCCCAGAAATGAAAGGGTTAACATATGAGGAGCACTTGATGGCTAGGGGTCTGTAGTTGCTGGAGTTTAGAAGAATGAGGAGGGATCTCATTGAAATCTATTGAATATTGAAAGGCTGAGATAGAGTGGATGTTTCCTGCAGTGGAAGAGTCCAGGACCAGAGGGTACAGCCTCAGAATTGAGGAATGTCCATTTGGAATCGAAATGAGAAGGAATTTCTTTAGTCAGAGGGTGGTGCATCTTTGGAATTCATTGCCACAGACAGCTATGCTGGTCAGTTCATTGGGTATACTTAAGGTGGGGGTGATAGGTTCTTGATTAATCAGAGCATCAAAGGTTACGGGGAGAAGGCAGTAGAATGGGTCTGAGAGGGAAATGGATCAGACTCAATGGGCTGAATGGCTTAATTCTGTTCCTCTGTCTTATGGTCTTATTGCCTTGATAAGGGGGCATCCCATCACCTGACATACCCACTTCTCATTGTAACAATTAAGGAGACGCACAGTCAACATTTCACTAACAGATTCTTCCACTCCACCATCAAATTTTTGAATGGACAATGAACCAAGTTCACTACCTCACTATTTTTTGCTGTCTTTTTGTACTAATTATTTAATTTAATTTTTATAAAATATATATTTCTTATTGTAATTTATAGCTTTTATGTTATTATGAATTGCAATGTACTGCTGCAATACAAAAAATTTCATGTCATCTGCCAGTGATATTAAACCTGATTCAGATTCTGATTCATTAGGAACACTTAAAAGTCATCCAGATCAGTACATGGACAGACAAGCTTGCTGGGCAACACAGCCAGCATGAATGTTTTGGGCTGAAGGGCCTCTTTCCATGCTGTAAGGCTCTATGACACTGATTCCAGGCAGTTTTAATTGGTGCTCCTGCATTTCATGCTAAAATTAACCTTTTAATGATTACATTTTGAATTATTTAATGAAGTGCAGAATCAGCATGATCTGTCTGGAACAGGTTTATATTTGTCCTGAGTCGGAACCAGCTTCCTTGCTCCCCAAGGAGGATTTAAATAACCCTCCTCTGATGGTTAGCCATATTTGGAGTGCTGGCTTTAGCCCGTGTCCTGGGACTCACAGACACCTGTTCTGAAGCACGGACACACTGAACGGGTTCCTAAATCCGGTGATCTCAGTGGGAAATTCCTGGGAGAATTTGATTCCACTAACACAGCAGCTCACTTTTGAGATCTCCGTCATTTGATGGTTGCATCTTTCCCTTAGTGTTTATGAATCCCAGGGAGCTGAACACACCGCTCTCTCTCTAATCCCTATGGTTCACAGATGTCACCAACAAGGCATTGAAGTAATTTTAAAAAATTAAATATTTTTAATATTTATATAATTAAAATATGAATAAAACTATAATAAAATCTAAAGAAATTAAGATCATATTCATATGTAAATTTGAAAGAAGCTTTAATGTAAATTGAAAAAGTGTAAAACAACAACAACACTACAACAAAACAAGATGCTGTCATTGACCCTGATGATATATAATGAGAGTAAAACTGAGGGCCACAGGGAGGGGTTGATGTGTCCAGCACTGTGTCTCAGCATGTTACAGACCCACTAGCTCCAGGAAGGGATGGGAGGTGGACACACTGTCACTTGATCACAGTTGTGTAAAGGCAGACACAGTATATTTAAAGCAGAGGGTGATAGGTTCTTGATTAGTCAGGACATCAAAGGTTACGGGGAGAAGGCAGGAGAATGGGATGAAGATGGATAACAGTCCATAAATCCTAAGAGCAGAAATGGGCCCATTGAATGGATTTTCATCATGGCTGATTTATTATCAAGAACCTATCAAATGCTGCTTTAAATATACCCAATGACGTCCTCCATGGTCGTCTGTGTCACAGATTCACTACCCTCTGGCTGAAGCAATTTCCCCCTCATCTCTATTCTAACTGGACACCCTCTATTCTGAGGATGTGGTCTCTAGTCCTAGACTCTCCCACTATTGAAAACATCTTCTTAACATCCACTCTCTCTTGGCCTTTCAATATTCAATAGGTTTCAATGAGATCCATCACACCAACCTCATTCTTCTGAAATCCAGCGAGTACAAGCTCAGAGCTCCTCATATGTTAAGCCTTTCATTCCTGGAATAATTCTCCGGAACCTCCTCTGGACCTTCCCCAATGCCAGCACATCTTTTCTTAGAAAAGGGGCCCAACACTGTTTACAATACGCTATGCAGTCTGACCAGTGCCTTATGAAATCTTAGCATTACATCCTTGCTTTTATAGGTTTCAATAGGTACATTTAATGTCAGAGAAATGTATACAATAAACATCCTGAAATTATTTTTTCTATTCTAGTCTTCTCAAAATGAATGCAAACATTGCATTTGCCTTCCTTACCACTGACTATGACTGCAAGTTAACTTTAGGGAATCCTGCACAAGGACTCCCACCTTTGCACCTTCGATTTTTGAATTTTCTCCCTGTTTAGAAAATAGTCTATACCTTTATTCCTCCTAGCAAAGTGCATGACCATACATTTGTCTGCACTATATTCCATCTGCTACTTATTTACCCATTCTTCCAATCTATTTAAGCCCTTTGGAGACTCCCTACTTCTTCAACACTAACTGCCCATCCACCTATCTTCATAATGTCTGCAAACCTGGCCACAAAGCCATCAATTCCATCTTCCATATCATTGACATATAATGTGAAAAGAAGTGATCCCAACACTGACCACTGTGGATCACCACTAGTCACTGGCAGCCAACCAGAGAAAGGTCCCCTTTATTCCCGTTCTTAGACTATTGCCAGTTAGCCAATCTTCTATCCATATCAGTATCTTTCCTGTAATACCTTGGGCTCTTACTGGTTAAGCAGCCCCATGTGAAGCACCTTGTCAAAGGCCACCTGAAAATCCAAATAAACAACATCCACTAACTCTCCTTTGTCTATCCTGCCTGTTACTTTCTCAAAGAATTCCAACAGATCTGTCAGGCAAGCTTTCCCCTGACAAGGAGAAAGGAAACCATGCTGAATCAGCCATGATTGAATGGTGGAGCAGAGTCAATGGGCTGAATGGACTAATTCTGTCTTATGGTCTATAATAGTCATTGGTGAGTCTGTACATGGTGTATTGTGTAAAGTTTTAGTTATAGGAGAGGGTGCAGAAGAGATTTACGAGGATTACTAACTCAAGAAAATCTGCAGATGCTGGAAATCCAAAGCGACATACACAAAAGGTCTCAGCTCAAAATGTCAACTGTTTACTCTTTTCCATATATACTGCCTGACCTGCTGAGTTCTTCCAGCATTTTGTGAGATTTACGAGGTTGCTGCCTGGACTGGAGGGTCTGAGTCATAGGGAGAGATAGCCTCACTATCTTTATTCTCTGGAGTGCAGGAAAATGAGGGGTGACCTCAAAGTTTATAAAATCATGAGGAGAGTGGATAAGGTCACTGCCTTTTCCCCAGGGGTGCGGAGTCCAAAACGAGAGGGCACAGATACAAGATAAGAGGGGAGAGATTTCAAAGAGACCTGAGAGGTAACTTCTTAACACAATGGGTAATGAGTACCTGCAATGAGTGGCCAGAGAAAGGTGTTTGAGGTGGCTACAATTGCAACATCTAAGAGGAATTTAGATAGCTACATAGAGGCGAGCGTTTCGGAGAGGTATGGCCCAAATGCTAGTTCTTTGATATCCACTTTTTAGCGTTTTATCTTTCTTTTGATTGTGCAAATTATGCCTTTTTTAAGGCAAGACAGAAACAATCCCAGACTAATTTTGTTTGAAACATTGGATAATGGTTCCCAGAGTCATTCCTGCCTAATTGCTTCTGAAGATCCATGCCTCACTCCATGGTCATTCCTGGCTAATGGTTTCTGAAGATCCGCATCTCACTCTAAGATCCATTCCAGTACTGGCTGTTGTTTCTTCCTTTCCAAACAGTCACTGCTGACGTTTCCAATATAAATCTCAGCGTGGAAAATTTCTGAGCTTGTCTTAAAAGGATTTCTCAGAAAAGATCAAAAGAAATTGAAAGAAACTGGAACAGGTTAAAGGAAAGAAATGTCCAGCTTCTAATCTGTAATGAATGCAAACAGGTTTGGCAACTAGCATAAACTCCAGTATGCCAAAGACCTTTAGACCGTAAAAGATAGGAGCAGAACTAGGCCATTCAGCCCATCAAGCATGCTCTGTCATTCCAACATTGCTGATTTAATATCCCTCTTAACCCCATTCTTCTGCTTTCTCCCCATAACCTTTGACACCCTTACTAATCAAGAACCTATCAATTTCTGCTTTAAATATACCTAATGACTTGGCCCCCACAGCTGTCTGTGGCAATAAATTCCATAAATTCACAACTCTCTAGCTAAAGAATTCTTCCTCACCTCTGTTCTAAATCAAAGTAAATACATTATCAAAGTACATATATGTTACCATATAATGCCCTAAGATTCAGTTTCTTGGAGGCATTTACAAGAAAAATGAAATACAATAGAATTTATGAAAACTTATACAACTGTAAAATTGTGGAAATACTAAATACTGAGAAGATGAGTTGCAGAGTCCTAACATACACAGCTTAACCTTAATACAAGCACCACTTCAAGTGTGATTCTATTCTCTGTTTCAGATTTTTCACAGGGAAATTACTACATGAAAACTCACATTTGAAAATCTGTGCACACCATCCAGGAATAGATCTGTTGAGAGACTTCATCAAACCATAAAAGGGAGGTTTAAATTTTAAACCCCTGGGCATTGAGAGATTACTCTCTTCAATAATGTAAAAGATGTGTCTGTGTTACAGCTGTATTAGTCCAACTGAGGAACAGGACAGATATCTGCCACAGGTCCTGCCCTTCCCTCACCATGGTAAGTAACATCTGAACAGAATATCAACGATTTATGTGGTTATAAATGACAGATGGAAGAAGTTCCTTGTCTTCCATGTCTGTTTAATCATATAGATTGGAACAGTGATACATTGTTGATGTGACACTTTACATTGGGGCTAAAGAACTTTGATTCAACTTCTTCTGGCATTGGTGTTTAGTTGTTGCCCTGAAATGTTTGTACCTGTTCTTGGAAAATTGAATTTGCATCTATCTATTGTATTAAATGCAAAGTTTCTCTACTTGTGGGAAAAGGAGCAGATGAAACAAAGCAAAAAGTGAGGTAGAACTCTGAATTAGAAACAGAATCGGGGGGGCACCACGTAGCATAGTGGTTAGTCTAACACTGTTGCAGCTTGGGCCATCAGAGTTTGGAGGTTAGTTTCGGTGCTGTCTGTAAGGAGTTTGTATGATCCCCCCCCACCCTGTGATTGCAAGAGTTTCTTCCAGGAGTTCCGGATTCCTTCCACACTCCAAAGGTGTACCAATTAATAGGTTAATTAGTCATTGTAAATTGTCTGTGATTAATCAAGGGTTAAGTTGGTGGGTTGCTGGGTGTTGCAGCTTATTGGACCAAAGGGCATTGTATCTCTAAATAAAATAAAATAAATATCACTGACACACATCATGAAATTTGTTGTATTACGGTAGCAGTACAGTGCAAACCATAAAAACTACTATAAGTTAGAATATATAAAAAAAATATATATAACAGAATCAGGTTTATTTTCACCGGCATGTGTTGTGAAATTTGTTAACTTAGCAGCAGTAGTTCATTGCAATACATAATATAGAAGAAATTTTTAAAAATTAAATACAGTAAATAGTGCAAAAAGAGAATAAAATTAATGAGTTAGTGTTCATGGGTTCATTATTCATTCAGAAATCTGATGGCAGAAGGGTAGAAGCTGTCCCTGAAACGTTGAGTGTGGCGAACCAGTCTGGCTGATGTCAAGGGTGCACGGTTAGGCTGAGCGTTTACTTTAAGTTCATGAATGTAAGTTGCTCTGTGGTTTCAGTATGTGGTAAAATACAGGTTAAGTGATAACCATTTGCCCAGAGGTACACATTTCAATGTCCTGGTCAGTGGGAGCCCCAGTTTGGACAGATCTAGTTAGGGAGAAACTCTCCAGGGTTACAGTGCCAGTGAACAGCAATCCCTTGGGTCTCCTGTCTTCTCTAGAAACTCACAGACTACCATGAGTTGTCAGCTCTGCCCCAACCTCTAAACCTTGCCATGTATGCATCATCTTCATTTCCAATGTTTGAACACTGAAGAGTGGTTGCAAGTTCCCAGTTTTATGGCTGCACCTTCTTCCAGACAGATCCCCTCCCACCCCCTTGCACCTTCTTCCAGACAGATCCCCTCCCACCCCCCTGCACAGTCTTCCAGACTGATACTCTCCCCTCCCCACCCTCTTCCAGACTGATCCCCTACCCTCCTACACTGCACATTCTTCTAGACGGAACCTCCTCCCCTCCACTCCCCCTCTGCTCCATCCAGACAGACCCCCTACCCCTCTGCACCTGCTTCAGACTGACCCCCTCTGCCTCCCCATCTTCTTCCAGACTGACCCCCATCCTTCTCTGCACCTTTTCCAGACTGACTCCCCTCTTCTCCATTCCTCCTCTACACCTTCCCAACTGACCCCTCCCCCCTCCCTCTGCACTGTCTTCCAGACTGATACCCTCCCCTCTCCTTCTGCACCTTCTTATAGACTGTTCCCTTCCTTCCCCCTCTGCACCTTCTACCAGACTGCTCCCCTCCCTCTCTGTATACAATCTAACAGGAGTCGTTACAACCCTGAACAGACAGCTGAGAGGTTTTGCATTACTCTGTGACGATATTGTCGGCTGTCCGGCAAAGCTCTAAACCAGTACAAGTACCTACGAGACCTCCTGCATTTGGGAGGGTATACTGTATCAACCTATACTCCAAGGACAAGTTCACAGTTTCATCTCCACTGTGGTCTAGCTGTTAATAATCTTTGTTCCCTACCAAGGAGGAGATAAATCCAGTTAACAAAGTTGTTTAAAAGTGATTATATAGTGTTCAGTCAAACACATGTAAGTAAGACAAATAATTCTTGGCACAGACTTAAAATTCATGGAGGATTTTTAACTTGTAAGAATTCCAAATTTCTAAACTATAAAGTATTTCCAAACGCAGGTGCTTACAAACTAAAGGCATACCATCGAGGAGCAGATGAACAAATCCTCCACTGCAGAAACCAAAGATTGAGGAATGAATTCTCAATTCTTTTATCTGTCATTCCTAACAATCCTATCCGCTTTCTAACATTTGCAACTAATTTGACATAAGACCATAAGACATAGGAGCAGAATTAGGCCATTTGCTCCCCCATTCAATCATGGCTGATCCTCTTTCTCCCCTCCTCTGCACAACTCCTTAGCTTTCTCCCTGTAACCTTTGATGCTGTAGCCAATCAAGAATCTATCAATGTCCACCTTAAATAAACCCAACAAACTGGCCACCACATCTGCCTGTGGTAATCACTTCCACAAATTCACCGCCTCTGGTGATGAATTTCTCTGCATCTCTGTGGACACCTTCTATCCTGAAGCTATGCCTTCTTGTCCTAGACTCCCCCACCATGGGAAATATCCTTTCCACATCCACTCTGTCTAGGCCTTTCAACATTTGAAAGGTTTCAATGAGATCCCCCCCTCATCCTTCTAAATATCAGTGAGTATAGGCCCAGAGCCATCAAATGTTCTTCATATGATAACCCTTTCATTCCCAGAATCATCCTTATGAACCTCCTTTGAACCCTTTCCAATGCCAGCACATCTTTTTCTAGATACTCAAGGTGAGGCCTCACCAGTGCCTTATGAAACCTCAGCATCACATCCCTGCTCTTGTATTCTAGACCTTTTGAAATGAACGCTAACATTGCATTTGCTTTCCTCACCACCGACTCAACATAGAAACATAGAAAATAGGTGCAGGAGTAGGCCATTCAGCCCTTCGAGCCTGCACTGCCATTCAGTATGATCATGGCTGATCATCCAACTCAGAACCCTGTACCTGCTTTCTCTCCATACCCCCTGATCCCTTTAGCCACATCGAACTTCCTCTTAAATATAGCCAATGAACCGGCCTCAACTGTTTCCTGTGGCAGAGAATTCCACAGATTCACCACTCTCTGTGTGAAGAAGTTTTTCCTCATCTTGGTCCTAAAAGGCTTCCCCTTTATCCTTAAACTGTGACCCCTCGTTCTGGACTTCCCCAACATCGGAAACAATCTTCCTGCATCTAGCCTGTCCAATCCCTTTAGAATTTTATACATGTAAGTTGATCTTTAGGGTGTTCTGTACAAGGACTCCCAAGTCCCTTTGCATCACTGATTTTTAGATTTTCTCCCCCTTTAGAAAATAGTCTGCACATTTATTTCTACTACCAAAGTGCATGACCATGCATTTTCCAATGTGGTATTTCATTTGCCACTTCCTTGCCCATTCTTCTAATCTGTCTAAGTCCTTCTACAGCCTTCCTGTTTTCTCAACAGTACCTGACCCACCTCTAATCTTTGTATCATCTGCAAACTTGGCAACAAAGCCATCTATTCCATCATCTAAATCATTGATATACAGCATAAAAAGAAGCAGTCCCAACACCAACCCATGAAGAACACTGCCAGTCACTGGAAGCCAACCAGAAAAAGAATTTTTTCTTCCCACTTGCTGCCTCCTACCAATCAGCCAATACTCTAACCATGCCAGTAACTTTCCTGTAATAACATGGGCTTTTAACTTGGTAAGCAGCTTTATGTGTGGTACCTTGTCAAATCTGAAAATCCAAATATATAACATCCACTGCATCCCCTTTATCTATCCTAAATGTAATCTCCTCAAAGAATTCCAACAGGTTTGTCGGGCAAGATTTTCCCTTAAGGAAACATATTGACTTGTCCTGTGTCACAAAGTACTCCATAACCTTATCCTTAAAAATTGACTCCAACATCTTCCCAACCACTGAGGTCAGCCTCAATGGATTATAATTTCCTTTCTGCTGCTTCCCTCCTTTCTTAAAGAGTGGAGTGACATTTGCAATTTTCTAGTCTTCCAGAACCATGCCAGAGTCCAATGATTCTTGAAAGATCACTTAATAAGGCCTCCACAATCTCTACCACTACCTCTTTCAGAACCCTAGGCTGTAGTTCATCTAGTCTGGGTGACTTATGTACCTTTAGGTCTTTCAGTTTTTTGAGCACCATCTCCCTTGTAATAGAAACTGCACTCACTTCTCTTCCCTCACCCCTTCAACACCTGGCAGATGGCTAGTGTCTTCCACAGTGAAGGCTGATGCAAAAAACTCACTTAGTTCATTTGCCATCTCCTTGTCCCTTGTTATTTTTCTCCTACCTCATTTACTAGTGGTTCTATAGCCACTCTATCTCTCTTTTATATTTTATTTACTTGAAAAAGCTTTTTCTGTCCACCTTGATATTGTTTGCTAGCTTGCTTTCATATTTTATCTTTTCCCTCATAACAGTTCTTTTTGTTGCTTTCTGTAAAAGCTTCTCAATCCTCTATCTTCCCACTAATTTTGCTTTGTTGTATGCCCTCTCTTTTGCTTTTATAATAGCTTCGACTTCCCTTGTCAGCCATGGTTGTACTATTTTGCCATTTGAGTATTTCTTTGTTTTTTGAATATATCATGCACCTTTCTCATTTTCCCCAGAAATCTCAAGCCATTGCTGCTCTGCTATCGTCCCTGCCAGCATTTTCTTCCAAGTTACTTTGGCCAACTCCTTTCTCATACCACTGTAATTTCCTTTACTCCACTGAAATACGGCTACGTAGGGAGACTTTACTTTCTCCTTATAAAATTTCAAGATGAACTCAATCGTATTGTGATCACTGTCTCCTAAGGGTTCCTTTAGCTTAAGCTTCCTAATCCCCTCCAGTTCATTATATAACACCTAATCCAATATAGTTGATCCCTTAGTAAGCTCCAAAGCAAACTGCTCTAAAATGCCATTTCATAGGCATTAACAAATTCAGTCTCCTGGGACTCATTACCAACCTGATTTTCCCAAACTACCTGCATGCTAAAGTCTCCTATGACTATCGTAACATTGCCCTTTTGACACACCATTTTCAATTTCCTGTAGTATTCTGTAGTCCATATCCCAGTTACTGTTGGGAGGCCTGCATATTACTGCCATCAGGGTCCTTTTACCCTTGCAATTTCTTAACTCAACCCACAAAGATGTCACATGTCACATAATTCTAATAACTTGATGTCATTCTTTACCGGCAGAGCCACACCACCCCCTCTGCCTATCTTCCTATCCTTCTGACACAATGAGAAACCTTGGATATTTGGCTTCTATCTACAACCATCCTTCAGCCATGATTCAGTAATAGCCACAACATCGTACCTGACAATCTGTAAAAGTCATCTGCCGCCCTTCCTGACAGTCTGACTGCACCCTATCTTTGCTTTTTTACCATCCATCCTATCCTGAGTCCCTTCAGTCTGATTCCCACCCCCCTGCCAAATTAGTTTAAACCCTCCCTAACAGCCCTAACAGCCCTGCCCGTGAGAATATTGGTCCCCCTCAGGTTCAGGTGCAACCGGTCCCTTCGTGCAACACCGATACTCCCCCCTTCTCATGCATCTTTCTTCCTGTCCTCTCCACAGCTCTCACCAAAAAAACCCCACAAACATCACCAGTGTCCGTCACAAATCTCAATCCACCCAGCTCTCTCTAGAACCTTCTCCTAGTTCCACCATCCTGTTTGGCTGACACAACATTCCTAAGTTGAAAATCATATCCCCTTATCTTAGCCGAAACCAAAACATTCCAACAACTGGACACACTGCTTTTACAGAAAGCCACTAAATGAAATACTCTGCAGCATTAGCAGTAAAAATCTGCTAGAAAACTAAGGTTAGCAATAATCCCCTTGAAATGAAAATCAATCACAACCCCTCATTTCAGAATTAGAATCAGGTTTAACATCACTTATATATGTTGTGAAATTTGTTGTTTTGCAGCAGCAATAAAATGCACTCTATTAAATATATCATAGATTATAATGAAAAATATGGAATAAATTAAAACATCAAATGAAGTAAGTAGTGCAAAAAGAAACAGGTAGGGTTCATGGGTCTATGGCCATTCAAAAATCTGATGGTGGAGGGGAAGAAGCTATTCCTAAAATGTTGAGTGTGTGCCTTCAGGCTCTTGTACCTCATCCTTGACAGTAGCAATTAGAAGAGGACATGTGATGGGTGATGGGGGTCCTTAATGATGGATGCTGTCTTTTTAAGGCATCACCATTTAAAGATGTCCTCAGTGCTGGGGAGGTTAGTGCCCATGATAGAGCTGGCTGAGTTTACAACCTTCTGCAGATTTTTCTGATCCTGTGCACTGGCCCCTCCATACCAAATGGCATTTTGACTTTTTTAAAATGTGTTTCTGTCCTCTCCAGCCTGGCACACTGCCCCCTGAGCTCCTGGATGAGTACAAGGGAGTGTTTGAGATGTTTGATGAAGAAGGGAATGGCTTGGTGAAGACGGATGACTTAGCCAAACTGATGAGCCTGCTGGGGATCAACATCACCAAACGGGAGCTGGCACAGATGGCCAAGGATGTTGACAAAGAGGGTAAGAGATCCTCCTCTCTCGCCATGAAAGGTCCATCTCATTAACAAGCCAGGACAACATGAAGTTTGCCACACACTGGTTTGGTTTCCAACCCCTCTGCAACACACCTTCCTTCTCCCTCACCTGGTCACACCTATCACCTACCAGCTTGTCCTCCTTCCCTTCCCCCATCTTCTTCTCCTTCAGGCATATTTCCCTTTCCTTTCCTGTCCTCATTAAGGATCTTGGCTTGAAACGTCAACTATTTATTCCTCTCTATAGAAGCTACCTGATCTGCTGTTCCCCCAGCATTTTGTGTGTGCTGTACTGGATTTCCAGCATCTGCAGAATCTCTCATGTTTATGATTTAGAGTCATAGCATCTTAGAAAAATACAGCACAGAAGCAGGCCCTTTGGTCCATCTAGTCTATGCTGAACCATTTAAACTGCCCATTCGCATCACTTTACACTGGGACCATAGCCCTCCATACCACTACCATTAATGTACCTATCCAAACTTCTCTTAAACATTGAAATTAAGCTTGCATGCACCACTTGCGCTGGGAGCTCGTTCCACACTCTCATGACCCTCTGAGTGAAGAAGTTTCCCCTCATGTTCCCCCTTAAACTTTTCACCTTTCCTCCTTAACCCATGATGTCTGGTTGTAGTTCCAACCAACCTCAATGGAAAAAGCCTGTTTGCTATACCTTAACTATACCCCTTATAATTTTGTATACCTCTATCAAATCTCCTCTCAATCATCTACATTCCAAGCAATAAAGTCCTAACCTATTCAATCTTTCCATATAACTCAGGTCCTCCAGACCCAGCAACATCCTTGTAAATTTCCTCTGTACTCTTTCAGCCTTATTTACATCTTCCCTGTAGGCAGGTGACCAAAACTACACACAATACTCCAAATTAGTTCTCACCAATGTCTTATACAACTTCACCATAACATCCCATCTCCTACACTCAATACTTCGATTTATGAAGGCCAATGTGCCTAAAGCTTTCTTAATCACCTTATCAACCTGCAACACCACTTTCAATGAATTATGGACCTGTATTCCCAGATCTCTTTGTTCTACCAGACTCCTCTGTGCCCTACCATTCACTGTGTATGGCCTACCCTGGTTGATCCCAGTGAAGTGCAACTCACTCGCCTGCATTCAATTCCATCTGCCATTTTTAAGTTATAGGTTAAACTGCTGAATGAGACACCCAGAGAGCTGGATCTGTGATCCGTTGGGACAAGTCACTCTGCCCACGGGGACACATACATTTCAATACAGCTGGTTCCATAGTTAGGTCTGAATTCAAAGAAGTAATTTCTCTGGGTGAGGACAGAGGAATGGCTTCCATTTGGAAAACTCTCTAAAGAAGGAATTCTGCAGTCTTCCCCAGCCCTGCCCCAGACTAGAGTCAAATCCAAAATCCCCAGCTCTGACCCAAACCAGAGTCAAATCGAAAATGCTGGAAATACGCAGTACCTCAGGCAGCGGTAGAGAGAGAAACAATTAACGTTTGAGGACAAAGACCTTTTTGGGTCAGGCTGTGATTCAAACTGAGCCCATTGTTCCTGTCTGCCATGTTTTGGAGAAACAACTGGTCATTGTTGGTCAGAGAGAATTGATTCTTGTCCCTCAGCGTGTCAACTTCATCCAGGCACCTTGGGAAAGAGTCTCCTCATCATCATTACCCAGTGAAGGAAGGGTGGTCAATGGCATCCAGCATCTTGTCTGAAACATTAGGTGTGTGTGTGTGTGTGTGTGTGTGTGTGTGTGTGTGTGTGTGTGTGTGTGTGTGTGTGTGTGTGTGTGTGTGTGTGTGTGTGTGTGTGTGTGTGTGTGTGTGTGTGTGTGTCCTGTAACTAATAAAGTGACTACTGAGTGTATTTATGGTCTTCTACTGCTGTAGCCCATCCACTTCAAGATTCAATATGTTGTGCATTCAGAAATGCTCTTCAGCACACCACTGTTATAATGCGTGGTTACTTGAGTTACTGTCGCCTTCATATCAGATTGAACCAGTCTGGCCATTCTCCATTCTCCTCTGACCTCTCTCATTAACAAAGTGTTTTCACCCACAGAACGGCCACTGAATTCATGTTTTTTTTTTGTTTTTCATACCATTGTATGTACACTCTGGAAACTGTTGTGTGTGAAAATCCCAGGAGATCAGCAGTTACTGAGATACTCAAAGCACCCCATCTGGCACCAGCAACCATTCCACAGTCAAAGTCACTTAAGTCACATTTCTTCCCCATTCTGATGTTCGGTCTGAACAACAACTGAACTCTTGACCATGTCTGCATGCTTTGATGCATTGCTGTCACATGATTGGCTGATTAGATATTTGCATTAATGAGCAGGTGAACCTAATAAAGTGGTTACTGAGTGTATGTCTGAATATGTGTATGGGTCTGTGTGTGTGTGTCTATCTGTCTGTATGTATTCTGGGTCTTTACAATGCAGTATTAACCCTTGGAATTAATCTGGAACTCCATGGCTACACACATCAGGCTGATACCCTTCACTGTTTGTTTTCTTTGACAGGGAAAGGTCTGTTTAACTGCGACAACTTCCTTGTGCTGATGGGAGATTACCATGAGAAGGCCAAGAACCAGGATGAGGAATTGAAGCAGGCTTTCCTGGTGTTTGACCCTGACCTGAAGGGTTACATAGACTGGAATACATTGAAGTAGGTGGTCTCAGTCCCACACCACCTGGTGCTCCTGGCACAGGGACATCTGTCCTCACAAAGAGAGGGACCTATTTGTCTGGGACACTGTCCATCTGAACAGTGTGGTTCAGGTGTCAGCTGGCTGCACAGCAGAGATGTGAGGCAGAAATTAATACTGCTTGCTCCCAACCCTGGGCTTGGACTGGGGGGGGGGGGGGTGACTCTGGGGAGGAGTTCAAGCCAAGGACTTGTGTCTTCTAGTTGTGTGAGAGGAAGAGTTGACCGGGATTGGTGAGCAGCCTCAATGGGCTGACTGGTCTAATTCTGCTCCTATGTCTTAAGTTACAACGCACCTTTATAAAGCTCGTATTTGGAGTATTGCATTCAGTTCTGGCCATCCCATTATAGGAATGATGTTGAGGTTTTGGAGAGGTTGCCCAAGAGGTTTACCAGGATGCTGCCTGGATTAGAGGGCGCGTTCCATGATGAGACGTTGGACAGATTTGGGTTGTTTTCCCTGGAGCAATGTGGAGGAGAGATCTGATAGAGGTTTATAAGAATATGACAGACACAGATAGAGTAGACTGACGATATCTTTTTCCTATGGTTGAGATGTTTAATACCAGGCGGCTTGCATTGAAGGTGAGGGGCTGGATTTAAGGAGATATGAGAGGCATGATTTTAACACAGAGAGTGGTGGGTGCCTGGAATTCACTGCTGGGGTAGTGGTGGAGGCAGATACAATAGAGGCCTTCACAAGACTCTTAGGTAGGCACATGAAAGTGCAGGAAATGAAAGGACATGGACATTGAGCAGGCAAGAAGGAATTAGTTTAGTTGGGCATTTGATTACTAATTTAAGTAGTTTTGGTGCAACATTAGGGTCATAGAAAAGCACAGCACAGACACAGGTCCTTTGGCCCATCTAATCCTTGCTGAACCATTTAAAGTGCCTACTCCCATCAACCTGCACTAAGACCGTAGCCCTCCATACCCCTACCATCTATGTATCTAACCATTGTGGGATGGAGGGCCTGCTCCGGTGCTGTACTGATCTATGTTCTATCTCCTGACTCTGGACTTGCTGACCAGATGTCTAAAGCAGGCATTCGGAGTGTAGGCATTTGTTGCTGTGGTTCTTAGATCACACCAGTGAGATGTCTGTGAGTGATGTGGTAATGATGCTGGAACACTTGCCTCACTTTCTATTCCTAACACCCTAAGTGGGAAGTGGTTTGTGTTGGAAGTTCAAGTTCAAGTTTAATTGTCATTCAACTATACATGAATAATTAACTGAAGCCTCTGTTGGTCAGAGTTGACCACAGATAATGCACCCTAGCTATCTGGATACACAAGCTTGTATGATATGGAGTGTGAGCTGTTGCCCATGTAGCAAGCTCTCCCTCTCCACACATCTGATGAACCCAAAGGAAAGACAGAGACCAATGCAGTTTGGTATCAGCTGTCTCACAGGAGCTACCAACTCAATGTAGGACTGCCTCGGGGACTCCAGCTCCGAATTTTTCCCTGGAGTTTACTCCCGAAGCCTTCCCTATTAGTGGGTGTAGCCGCAAGGCAGTGGAGGTTTGAGATCAGAGTTTTCATTCTCCTAGATGAGCTGCCAACCATGGCTGATGAGCCCCATCTGCCCGAAGCGACTTGTTTTAAGGTGCCAGTATTCCACCTTTGCCCCTTCTTCTGTCAGTAGAGACCTGAATGCAGCCTAATCAAAACAGTGTTTCCTTCAGGAACAAACCCAGAACCACCAGTCACACACAGCACATATAGCTACAACAACAAAAAGACAGTCACACAAGAAAAATATAGCCCTAGTGCCTGACTGGCATGGCCTGTAGATTGATGGTTTATGAGATGTTGTCCTGGTCTGGCTTGTCTTTCACTGAGCCAACACTGGAGGGCAGCACTGAAGACATGGGAGTGATGATTGTTGTTCCTGATGAGTAGCCTCAGGGCCCTGAGTTTGGCCAGGGCATTTGGACAAGGAATGTCCCTCTGGGCTCCTCCATTGTGTCTCTACTGCAGGTTCATTAACCAAAAGAACTGTGAGTTCACGTCCACTCACAATTCCCGCTGATAAAGCAGAGCTTGCCCACATACAGACAGATCTGGGCTGATAAACTGAAGGCAACATTCACACCCCGAATGGCCATGAGATTGTCTATAGAAACATAGAAAACCTACAGACCAATACAGGCCCTTCGGCCCACAAAGCTGTGGCAAACATGTTCTTACCTAGAACTACCTAGGCTTACCCATAGCCCTCTATTTTTCTAACATCCATGCACCTATCCAGGAGTCTCTTTAAAGACCCTATCATTGTCGCCCCCACCACTGCTGCCAGCAGCCCATTCCACGCACTTACCACTCTTTGCGTAAAAAACTTACCCCTGACATCTCCTCTGTACCTACTTCCAAGCACCTTAAAACTATGCCCTCTCATGCTAGCCATTTCAGCCCTGGGAAAAACCCTGAAAGATGATCAATGCCTCTCATTATCTTGTCCACCTCTATCAGGTCACCTCTCATCCTCCATTGCTCCAAGGAGAAAAGGCCGAGTTCACTCAAACTATTCTCATAAGGCATGCTTTCCAATCCTGCAGGTCCATTATGACCAGGAGAATGCCCAATCACCTACCCTCACTGACTGTCCCAAAATCAACATCCTGACCATCATCATTCACCAGAAGATCAGTCACATAAACACTATGGCTACAGGAACAAGGAGGATGGATATCTTGGGAATACAGGGAATACCTTGTGTCCTGGAAATATTGGGAATAGTGAAGTCCTTGGTACACTGGAAATACTGGGAGGCCTGGGTACACAAGGAATATTATAAGAGCATGTAGCCTGATGCATTAGTGATTCTGACACCATCTGTAAGGAGGTTTTCCGTTTTCCCAGTGAACCGTGTGGGGTTCCTCTGGGTGCTCCAGATAGTAAGTTTAATTGGTCATTGTAAATTGATTAGGCTAGGTTAAATCAGTGGGTTGCCAAATGGCGTGGCCCATTGGGCCAGAAATGCCTGTTCCACACTGTATCACTAAATAAATAAAATGTTAAAAAGGGGGTTCTGGACACAGTAGAGCTCACCAGCCCAGATGTCTGTCAGCCTGAGGGTCAGGCTGACGGACCAGTGCAGGAGTGCAGGAATGCAGTCAAGGTAAAAAATTTTGTTATCAAAGTACATATATGTCACCATATACAACCCTAAGATTCAATGCCTTGCAGGTATTCACAAGAAAATAAAGAAATACAATAGAGTTTATGAAAAACTACACACTAATAAAGGCTGTCAAACATCAAGTATACAAAAGAAGACAAACTGTGCAATAAACATGCATAATAATGAACTGCAATTTGTCTTCTATATACAGTATATTATATAACCATATAACCATATAACAATCACAGCACGGAAACAGGCCATTCCGGCCCTCCTAGTCCGTGCCGAACTCTTAATCTCACCTAGTCCCACCTACCCGCACTCAGCCCATAACCCTCCACTCCTTTCCTATCCATATACCTATCCAATTTTACCTTAAATGACACAACTGATCTGGCCTCTACTACTTCTACAGGAAGCTCATTCCACATACAGGAAGCTCATTCCACAATTTATTATATTGAAAATATGATAAAATAATATATTTAATATTGAGAACATGAGTTGTAGAGTACTTGAAATCAAGTCCATAGGTTGTAGAATCAGTTCAGTTTTGAGGTGAGTGAAGTTATCCACCCTGGTTCAGGAACCTAATGGCTGTGGGGTAATAACTGTTCCTGAACCTGGTGGTGTGGCACCTGAAGCTCCTGTACCTTCTTCTTGATAACATCTCCACCACAGAGACGACCATATCAGAACATCCTCGAAGCTTAAAAGATGTCAAGAGAAGTCACTATCCTCCCGACAGGTAGTCAGTCGCAGCTTTCCCAGGTAGCAGAAGGGACAGGCTCACATATGGCTTCAGACCAGCAGAGGGCAGGCTCACCTCTCCAATGCAGCTGGGAGCCAGAGTGGGATGGAGGAATTGGCTCTCTGCGCTATCCCTGAGGAAGGGCGGATGGCGCTGACCTCAGTAATAGCGATCCCTCTCCTGAACCCCGCTACATTGTAAAGTCCGTGTAATGGACCCTGCTCAGTACTTCAGATTCAGATTGATGTATTTATCACATGCACATCGAATCAGAATCAGAATCTGTTTTTATATCACTGGCGTATGATGTGAAATACGTTGTTTTGCGGCAGCAGTATACTGTAATAGATAAAAACTATAAACTACATTAAGATATATATAATTATATAAGTAGTGCAAAAAGAGAGAAAAAAAAGAACAAAAAGAAAAAAAAGTGTACAGTTTGGTGATTGCTGATCACAGTACTTAGCTCCTTTAGTGCCTGCCCAACATTGGCCTGAGGTGGAACATACACTGCAACAGATAGTGAAATGTGTTGTTTGCAACCTTGGTTCCAAGGAGCAGGAATGATCTGGCTATTACTGAGCATCTCAGCTTTAATCTGCTGGAGGTGACTTGATAGAGGTACACAAGATGATCAAATGGATAGCTGAAGAATTTTTACCAGGGTGGAAATGGCTAATATGAGGAGGCATAATTTCAAGATGATTGGAAGAAAGTATGGTGGGGGGGGGCGCGGGATATCAGCGGTGGGATTTTTAAATGGAGAGTGGTGGGTGAGTGGAATGCACTGCCATGGGTGGTGGTAGAGGCAAATACATTACAGGTCTTTAAGAATCTCTTAGGTAGGCTCATGGATGATTGAAAACTGGAGGATTATATGGGAGGGAAGAGTTCGATTGAACTTGAAGAAGGTTAAAAGGTTTGACACAGCATTGTGAGCTATTCTATGCAACATAACAAAACGTTAATGTACAACAAGGCAAACAGATAGCATAGTCACAGAGGGCCGAATAGCATGTTTCTGTATGAATCTATGAGACCAGCACTGTTTACAACAACTACTCACTTTTCTTTCTGTGGTCCACAAGGTACGTTCTGATGAACGCTGGGGAGCCTCTCAATGAAGAGGAGGCTGAACAGATGATGAAGGAGGCAGACAAAGATGGTGATGGCACTATCGACTACCAAGGTGTTTGGAATAACAACTCAGTGCAAGCTGTGAATGGTTTGAACCCTGCTGCACTGACACACAAACCTGTTTCTTTTCCAGAATTTGTTGACATGATGACGGGTGAATCCTTCAAATTGCTCAAGTAACTTCTGCACAGGGAAGATTCCCAGTGGATCGGTGAATTACCAAAGGCAAGCCTACCATAGCTGTAGATCCCATTGGAATGGTGAATTACAAGAGGCGCGTCCACCATGGCCATAGATCCATCCAGACTCTGGACATGATGACAAATACAGATTTTTAAAATTTTGAGACCCTGCTTTCTTCTCTTTCATGGTGTAACACAATTTAACACAAGTCATGGTGTAACACAGGTCAAGATAAGTCACTGTGTAACAAAACATGGTGTAACCCAATTCGGGTTAACAATAGTCACTATGTAACATGAAGTAACACAAGTCACAGCGTAACATGGTACCACACAAGTTAACACAAATAACAGTGTAAAACACAGTAACACAAGTCACAATGTAACACGGTGCAAGACAGGTTAACACAAGGCACAGTGTAACAGGGTGTAACACAAGTCACATTGTAACGCGGTGTAACACAGGATAATGCAAGTCACAGTGTAACATGGTGCCACACAGGTTAACACAAGTCACCGTGTAATACAGTGTCACACAAGTTAACATAAGTGACAGTCTAACACGGTGCCACATAAGTTAACACAAGTCACAGTGTATCATGATGTAAAACAGATTATCATAAGTCACGGAATAACACTGTGTAACACAGCTTAACGCAAGTCACAGTGTAACATCAAGTCATACAAGTTAATATAAAACATGTTATAATATGGTGTAAGACCATAAGACATAGTGCAGAATTAGGTCATTCAGTCCATTAAGTCTGCTCTGTCATTCAATATGGTAGATCCCAGATCTCACTCAACCCCATACACCTGCCTTCTCACCATATCCTTTGATGCCCCAACCGATCAGGAAGCAATTAACTTCTGCCTTAAATATACCCACGTACTTGGCCTCCACCTCAGGCAGAGCATTCCTCGGATTCACCACTCTCTGGCTAAAACAATTCCTCCTTACCTAATTTCTAAAAGATCCTGCCTCAATTTTGAGGCTGTGCCCTCTAGTTCTGGATACCCCCACCAAAGGACACATCCTCTCCATATCCACCCTATGTAGTTCTTTCAACATTCAGTAAGTTTCAATGAGATACCCCTGCATTCTTCTAAATTCCAGTGAGTACAGACCCAAAGCTGCCAAAAGCTTCTCATATGTTAACCCCTTCATTCCCTGAATCATTCTCATGAACCTCCTCTGGACTGTCTCCAATGACAACACATCCTTTCTGAGATAATGGGGCCCAAAACTTTTGACAATACTCCAAGAGCAGCCTGACTAGTGTTTCATAAAGGCTCAGCATTATCTCTATTCTATTCCCCTTGAAGTAAATGGCAACATTGCATTTGCATTCTTTACCACAGAGTCAACCTATACATTAACCTCTGGGAGTCTTGCAGGAGGACTCCTAAGTCCCTCTACACCTCTGATGTTTGAACTTTCTATCCACTTAGAATAGTCTGCACAATTGTTCCCTTAACCAAAATTCATTATCTTACATTTCCCAACACTGCATTCCATTTGCCATATTTTTGCTGATTCTTCCAATTTGTCTAAGTCCTGCTGCAATCATATTGCTTCCTCAGCACTACTTACCCCTCCACCTATCTTTGTATCATATAACCATATAACAATTACAGCACGGTAACAGGCCATTTTGGCCCTTCTAGTCCGTGCCGAATGCTTACTCTCACCAAGTCCCACCGACCTGCACTCAGCCCATAACCCTCCATTCCTTTCCTGTCCATATACCAATCCAATTTTACTTTAAATGACAATATCGAATCTGCCTCTACCTCTTCTACTGGAAGTTCGTTCCACACAGCTACCACTCTCTGAATAAAGAAATTCCTCCTTGTGTTACCCCTAAACTTTTGCCACCTAACTCTCAACTCATGTCCTCTTGTTTGAATCTCCCTTACTCTCAATGGAAAAAGCCTATCCACGTCAACTCTATCTATCCCCCTCATAATTTTAAATACCTCTATCAAGTCCCCCCTCAACCTTCTACGTTCCAAAGAATAAAGACCTAACTTGTTCAACCTTTCTCTGTAACTTAGGTGCTGAAACCCAGGTAACATTCTAGTAAATCTTCTCTGTATTCTCTTTATTTTGTTGACATCTTTCCTATAATTCAGTGACCAGAACTGTACACAATACTCCAAATTTGGCCTCACCAATGCCTTGTACAATTTTAACATTACATCCCAACTCCTATACTCAATGCTCTGCTTTATAAAGACCAACATACCAAAAGCTTTCTTCACCACCCTATCCACATGAGATTCCACCTTCAGGGATCTATGCACCATTATTCCAAGATCACTCTGTTCTACTGCATTCTTCAATGCCCTACCATTTACCATGTATGTCCTATTTGGATTATTCCTACCAAAATGTAGCACCTCACACTTACCAGCATTAAACTCTATCTGCCATCTTTCAGACCACTCTTCTAACTGGCCTAAATCTCTCTGCAAGCTTTGAAAACCTACTTCATTATCCACAATGCCACCTATCTTAGTATCATCTGCATACTTACTAATCCAATTTACCACCCCATCATCCAGATCATTAATGTATATGATCATCAAATCATCTGCAAACTTTGCCACAAAACCATCAATTCCATCATCTAAATTATTGACAAACAATGTGAAAAGTAGCAGTCCCAATCCTGAAAAAGCTTTGAGACCTGGAAACTTGAGTTCTTGAAAACATGAACATGGAAGCCTAGGGAAGGGCCTTGCTCACAGTATTTTACTCTTGATTTCGCTCCTGATGAAGGGTTTCGGCTCGAAACATCGTCACTACCTCCTCCCATAGATGTCGTCTGGCCTGCTGAGTTCTGCCAGCATTTTGTGTTTTTATTTTACTCTTCACTGTTTTTTCCAGAGGCAATTAGGATACAGAAAGCTGTACTCTCAATTTTACAGACAGAGATAGCAGAACCGGCTCTTCCTATCACTGAGCGAGCTGTCTCTCTGTAGATCTGTTTAATTTGTTACATGAAAGTTCAGTTCTTGCACTCTATACCTTGACTTTCATCAAGTGGCTCAATATTAGGTAGCTTACTCTTGGGTGGTGGGATGGAGATACGTCTTTACCAAAGGGGGTGTAAGGCATTCCTTACCTTTGCAAGTCTGTAGGTCAGCCCTGGGAAAGATGTAGCATCTGCATAGCTCCCTGATCAGGGACACATGAAGCCATGCGAGCAGCTGATGGATGGTTGTGACTCAGAATGGAGACCAGAGAATCTCGGAACGTAGACTAAAGAAGCTCGGAATGTGGACTAGAGAAAAGATGGCATTCTCACTTAAAGCCATCTGATGTCAAAACGCCACTGTTCAACTTCTGCTGGATCCATTGCTTGGTGGGGTCCTTCTGTCATGATGTGCACTGGCAATGTTGGAACCCAAGTGCAGAGGAAAGATAGATTCTGATGTAGAGTGATGATGAGAGTTCATTCATAATAATTCCAAAATAACATTAGTGGCTCAGCACCTCAAAACTAGGACCCTGCAATTAACACTAATAGGGCATCCATTTAAATAATACAAGTAATATGGAATCCTTGAGCCCTTCCCAAGCTTAAACAGAAGGCACCAGAAGACCACATTACAAAGAGCGAGTCACTTGAAAAAACACATGGAACTATAAATGATTAACAACTCTTGTTAAACAACAATTAACCAATTCTAAACACCTCAAAGCCCACACAGGCCCAAAGAGCTCATTACACTCTGACATCCTACACAGTCAGGAAAGCTCAGCAATGACTCTACTTTCTGTGGAGGTTGAAGAGAGCTGGGCTATACACATCCATACTCATATCATTCTGCAGATGCACAGGACAGAGCACCCTAACAAGCTGCAGCACTGCTTAGTACACAAACTGCACTGCAGTGGACAGCAAGTCTCTACAATGGGTAGTCAAAACTGCCCAATGCATCACGGGCACCAGCCGACCCACTATCAAGGACACATATACAGAAAGGTGCCAGAAAAGGGCTAGTGATATCATGAAGAATCCCACACACACTACTCATGCACTGTTTGTCCCAATCCCATAAGGGAAGAGGCTACACAGTGTGGTGAACTATATATACCTGTCTGGACACGCCCCCCCTGCTGACTGCTCCTGTGGCTCCTCCCACAGACCCCGGTATAAAGGCGATTGGAGGCACAGCCCCTTCCTCAGTCTCCAGGATGTTGTGTGGTGGTCACTTGCTGCTTGTTTTTTCTTCCAGCCAATAAAAGCCTATATCTTGCCTCACGTCTCCGAGAGTTATTGATGGTGCACCACACAAAATCCACACCAGACCACTAGATTCAAACACAGCTATTTTTCCCAAGCAGTAAGTCTAATCAACACCTCCACCCACTAACTCACCCCAAGCCACCACTACTTTATCATTTCCTGTCAGTAACATTCCTGTGCCTAGCGTCACTTTATGGACGTACAATCAATCTGTATATGAGCCATCTTATGTATTTATATTTATTATGTTTTTATTATGTTTCCCATCTTATTGTGTTCTTTTGTGCTATTTCAGATCCAGAGTAACAATTATTCAGTTCTTCTTGCCTGCTGGAAATTACATTTAATAATCTTTAATCAGCTTATTGCCCTACAAACATCTTTCGTAGGCTGATTGTGGGACTGAAACAGCAGGAACATTGAAAGGCATTGCTATAGGCCAATGGCCAAATGTCCAGGGACCCACCTTACAGAATGCACACATACAGTAAATTTTAGAGCTAAAAACAAACCACATCCCAGAGCCTCAGTGAATTAATGTGAACTCATGGATAATATAAAAGCAACCCTGCTTCCAGTGCATCTGGGGATGGGGGGTAACAACAATATGAACACAGCTGTGATCCCCACAAACTCTCTCAACCTCAAACTCTTCTGATAAATGAGGGACGGGAGCCAGCAGGCTTCACAAAATGCTTCCCTTATCACTCAGGTTCTCCAGTCCCAGCAACATCCTTGTAAATTTTCTCTGCACTCTTTCAACCTTATTTATATCTTTCATATAGGCAGGTGACCAAAACTGCACACAATACTCCAAATTAGGCCTCATTGATGTCATATACAACTTCAACACACCATTCCATCTTTGTACTCAGTACATTGATTTATGAAGGCCAATGTGTCAAAAGCTTTCTTTATAACTCTATCTACCTGTGATGCCAATTTCAATGAATTATGGACCTGTATTCTCAGATTCCTTTGTTCTACCACACTTCTCAGTGCCCTACTGTTCCCTGTGTAAGACTTACTCTGGTTGGTCCTATGGAAGTACAACACCTCGCATTTGTTTACATTAAATTCCATTTTTCCAGCTGGTCCAGATCACACTGAAAGCTCTGATAGTCCCTTCCCACCTATGTTCGTGACATTTCTCACGCTTTGAATTTTTTCAATGATTTTGAGTTCCCTGGCCCCCACCGCCTTATTTTCACCATGGACACCCAGTCCCTATATACCTCCATTCCCCACCAGGAAGGTCTCAAAGTTCTCCGCTTCTTTTTGGATTCCAGACCTAACCAATTCCCCTCTACCACTACTCTCCTCTGTCTAGCGGACTTAGTTCTTATTCTCAATAATTTCTCCTTTGGCTCCTCCCACTTCCTCCAAACCAAAGGTGTAGCCATGAGCACCCGCATGGGTCCCAGCTATGCCTGCCTTTTTGTTGGCTTTGTGGAACAGTCCATGTTCCAAGCCAATACGGGTATCTGTTCCCCTCTTTTCCTTTGCTACATCAACGACTGCATTGGCACTGCCTCCTGCATGCATGCTGAGCTCGTCGACTTCATTAACTTTGCCTCCAACTTTCACCCTGCCCTCAAATTTACCTGGTCCATTTCCGACACCTCCCTCCCCTTTCTTGATTTTTCTGTCTCTAACTCTGGAGATAGCTTATCTACTGATATCTACTATAAACCTACAGACTCTCACAGCTACCTGGACTATTCCTCTTCCCACCCTGTCTCTTGCAAAAATGCTATCCGTCTCCACTGCATCTGCTCTCAGGATGAGGCTTTTCATTCCAGGACGAAGGAGATGTCTTCATTTTTCAAACAAGGGGGCTTCCCTTCTTCCACCATCAACTCTGCTCTCAAATGCATCTCCCATTTCGCACACATCTGCCCTCACCCCATCTGCCCACCACCCCACTTGGGATAGGGTTCCCCTTGTCCTCACCTATCACCCCACCAGCCTCCAGGTCCAACGTATAATTCTCCGTAACTTCCGCCACCTCCAATGGGATCCCACTACCAAGCACATCTTTCCCTCCCCCCTTTTTCTGCTTTCCGCAGGGATCGCTCCCTGCGCGACTCCCTTGTCCACTCGTCCCCCACCCCATCCCTTCCCACCGATCTCCCTCCTGTCACTTATCCGTGTAAGCAGAACAAGTGCTACACCTGCCCTTACACTTCCTCCCTCACCACCATTCAGGGCCCCAGACAGTCCTTCCAGGTGAGGCGACACTTCACCTGTGAGTCGGCCGGTGTGGTATACTGCGTCTGGTGCTCAGGGTGTGGCCTTTTATATATTGGTGAGAACCTGATGCAAACTGGGAGACCGTTTCGCTGAACACCTACGCACTGTTCTCCAGAAAAAGCAGTATCTCCCAGTGGCCACACATTTCAATTCCACGTCCCATTCCCATTCTGATATGTCTTTCCATGGCCTCCTCTACTGTCAAGATGAAGCCACACTCAGGTTGGAGGAACAACACCTTGTATACCATCTGGGTAGCCTCCAATCTGATGGCATTAGGGTTAGGGTTAGGCATGAACATTGACTTCTCTAAATTCTGTTAAAGCCCCTCCACTCCTTCTTACCCCATCCCTGATATATTCAGTTTTTTCTTCCCCCTCTTTTTTTTCCTCTCTCTCTGCCCATCACTTTGCCTGTTCTCCATCTCCCTCTGGTGCTCCCCTCCCCCTTTCTTTCTCCCTAGACTTCCCCTCCTATTATCCTTTCCCTTCTCCAGCTCTGTATCCCTTTTGCCAATCACCTTTCCAGCTCTCAGCTTCACCCCACCCCCTCCAGTCTTCTCCTATCATTTTGCATTTCCCCCTTCCCCCTTTCAAATCTCTTACTATCTTTCCTTTCAGTTAGTCTTGACGAAGGGTCTCGGCCCAAAACGTCAACAGTGCTTCTTCCTATAGATGCTGCCTGGCCTGCTGTGTTCCACCAGCATTTTATGTGTGTTGCTCTGATAGCAACAGATCATCCGCAAATTTGCTGATCCAGTTAACCACGTTATCATCCAGATAATTGATATAGATGATAAACAACGAAGGGTCCAGCACCAATCCCTGCTGCACACCACTAGTCACAGGCATCGAGTCAGAGAGGCAACCATTTATTACCTCTCTCTAGCTTCTTCCACAAAGCCAGTGTTTAATCTAATTTACTACCTCAACATGAAAGCAGAGCAACAGAACCTTCTTGACCAACCTCTCATATCAAATGCCTTGCTAAAGTCCATGTAGACAACATCCCCTGCCTTGCCTTTAGCAACTTTCCTGGTAACTTGCTTGAAAAACTGAACGAAATATGTTGTTTTGCCCAGCAGTACATTGCAATGCATGATTAAAAAAAAACTATAAATTACAACAAGAAATATTATATATAAATTAAATCAAATAGGTAGTCCAAAAAGAAAAAAAGTGAGGTAGTGTACAAGGGTTCATTGTCCATTCAGAAATCTGATGGCGATGTGGAAGAAGCTGTTCCTAAACATTGAGTATGTGCCTTCAGGAAGGTCTTCATCCTGACTAAGGGTTTTGGCCCAAAATGTCAACTGTTTATTCCTCTCCACAGATGCTGCCTGACCTGCTGAGTTCCTCAACCATTTTGTGTGTGTTGCTCCATCTCTTGTTCATATATTATCCAAGGCAGACAGGCATTTTAGTTTCCAATAATCCAGATACTACAGTAGTTAAAGAAATTTGCTCTTTGTATGTTTATTGCTCATTATGTTAAAAAATAAATGAAAATGGAACAAATTTTCCAAGAACATTATAAAACTTTTACAAAAAATAGTTTAACTATTCACATTCATTAAGACATTTTCTTTTAAACACTTTTTCTTCGTGTAAACAAAATGTCTGTTCCACAGTTTCTAGGAGAGTTATGTTGTGTTAGAGCACAGGAGAATGAGGGGAGATTTGATAGAGGTATACAAAATTATGAGGGCTATAGATAGGGTAAATGCAAGTAGGCTTTTTCCTTTTGAGGTTGGGTGAGACAACTGGAGGTCAAGGGTTAAGGGTGACAGGTGAAATGTTTAAGGTGAACTTCTTGACTCAAAAAATAATTTCAAATTACTTCACTTATCTGTAACTAGCAGCAATCCCTATATAATTGAGTCGTCAGCCTAAAATAAAAATGCTTTTAAATTTATTTAATGGATGAGTTAGCTTTGCCAAGGCAAGACCATAACTGAACAAACCAACATCATTACCCAGCATGGACAATGTTAATACAAGTTAGAATGGTACTTATTTTGGGTCAAACTCCATGTAGGAACAGAAAAGCCTGAATAAAAAGTGATTTGATATTCTTGAAGATATACAAGCATACAACTGATGTCTAGAGTAGGTCTGAAAGCCAAGTTTTCTTTAATTGTAAGAGCACACACAAAATGCTGGAGAACTCAACCAGTCCAGCAGCATCTATGGAAATGAATAAACAGTTGACATTTCAGGCCAAAACCCTTCATCAGGTCCAAAACATTGACTATTCATAGATGTTGCCTGACCCGAGTCCCTCTAGCATTTTGACTGTGTGTTCCTCTGGATTTCCAACATCTGCATGATCTCTTGCGATTTAATTGTAAGAACCCATTTTAGGCTTTGAGAACATCAGCTGAAAAAGTGCTGGCAGGAACAGAATTCTTCAAAAATCTGGAACCCAAAGTTCACCCAGAATGTGTGCAAAATATCTCTTGCTGATTTTCTCAACTGCAAGATCTTCATGCTTTTCCGTATCAAGGGTGATGGACAACAGCTCATATGTCATGACTCAGAAATAGAGATTCACTTCACAGTAATTTGCTGTAAATAGTTCACTTCCTAAAAGCATTTTCACAATTAGCACTCTGGGTGGCTCTTGGTCTCAGCCAAGCACCAGTCAAAGAGGTGACAGAGGTACTTCAACAACCATTGATTCAAGAGTTCTCATTGCTGTGACAATACTGAATAGGTTAGCACTACAGAACCTGAACCTTCATTTCTCTCTGGGATTGGAGCTCCATTTCCATTTAGATTTTCCAGTCCACTCTTTGGTTCAGGGATCTCAGGAGGATTTTCCATTTTCAGGGCCATCTCATAGGTTGGGGGGTTGTCAATGGCACACAGGCTATATGGTGGAGGAGGCAATATGTACTGAACAGTGTCCTGAACATGGTTCCGGCCAGCGGATATATACTGTAGCGAACTGTTTTCTGGGAAAGAAAGAATGGATAGTTAGATTTATCTTAAGAGTCAAAAAAGTGGCACCTCTCATTAAGGACCCCCATCACTGAGGGCATAACCTCTTCTCATCGCTACCAACAAGGTGGTGGTCCAGGAGCACACACTCAACATTTTAGGATTGCCTTCTTCCTCTCTGTCATCAGATTACTGAATGGATAATGAATCCATAAACACTATCTTACTTTTTTTGCTCCCTTTTTGCACTACTTAATATACATTTCGTATTATAACTTTTCTTAATATGTATTGCAGTGTTTTGTTGCTGCAAAACAACAAATTTTGTGAAATATGCCAGTGATATTAAACTTGATTCTGAATAACTGAAATGATTGCTGAAATCCACTCCAGAGATTTCTTACAATTGAGGCTTTCCAATCTCTTGTAGCTTTCAGCTAACAGTGTAAGTGCAAACATTAAATGTACAAATAACAACTTCCTCAATATATTACTTCAAGAACCCATTTGCTTGTTGCCAGTTTAGCTCCTTTAAACTGGGAGCAGGCAATAGTTTCTGAGCTGTAAAACTTTGCTGAGATCTCAGATTCATTCAAGTCACTCTTATTTGGGACTTTTACTTCCATTGTGCCTATCTGCTGGTGGATGGAATATTGTGTCAGGAACTGCATGATCACATACTTCGGCAGAAGAATAAGGGTCCAGACTACTTTCTAAACAGGAAGAAAATTCAGAAATCATAGATGCAAAGGGACTTGGGAGTCCATTTATTTTTGATATGACTAGAATATAATGCAAGGATGTAATGCTAAGGCTTGATGGGGAGCTGGTGAGACCACACTTGGGAGTATTGTGAGCAGTTTTGGGTCCCTTACCCAAGAAGAATGTGCTAGTATTGGAGAGGGCCCCGAAGAACTTCGCACAAATGATCACAGGAATGAAAGGATTAACATGAGGAGCATTTGATATCTCTGAGCAAATGCTCACTGCAGCTTAGAAGAATGAGGTAGGATCTCACTGAAACCCATCAAATGTTGAAAGGCCTAGATAGAGTGGATGTGGAGAAGATATTTCCTATAATGGGGGATTCTAGGACCAGAGGCCACAGCCTCAGACTAGAGCGATGTCTATTTAGAACAGAAATGAGGAAGAATTTCTTTAGCCAGAGGGTGGTGAATCTGTGGAATTCATTGCCATGGATGGCTGTGGAGGCCAAGTCATTGAGTTTATTTAAAGTGAAGGCTGATAGATTCTTGATTAGTCAGGGTGTCAAAAGTTATGGGGAGAAGGCATGAGAATGGAGTTGAGAGGGATAATAATTCAGCCATGATGAAATGGTATTCACTGGGCTGAATGGTCTAATAAGACCATAAGATATAGAAGCAGAAGTAGGCCATTCAGCCCATCAAGTCTGCTCCACCATTCAATCATTGGCTGATCCAATTCTTCCAGTCACCCCCACTCCCCTGCTTTCACCCCATACCCTTTGATGCCCTGGCTATCTATCTCTGCCTTAAATACACCCAATGACTTGGCCTCCACAGTCGCTCGTGGCAACATATACCACCCTTTGACTAAAGTAATTTCTCCGCATCTCAGTTCTAAAAGGACATCCTTCAATCCTGAAGTCATGCCCTTTTGTCCTAGAATCCCCTACCATGAGAAATAACTTTGCAAAATCTAATCTTTTCAGGCCTTTTAATATTCAGAATGTTTCAATGAGATCCCCCATCATTCTCCTGAACTCCAGGGAATATAGCCCAAGAGCTGCCAGACGGTCCTTATATGGTAACTCTTTCATTCCTGGAATCATTCTCGTGAGTCTTCTCTGAACCCTCTCCAATGTCAGTATATTTTTTCTAAAATAAGGAGTCCAAAACTGCATACAATACTCCAAGTATGGCCTTATGAGTGCCTTATAGAGCCTCAACATCACATCCCTGCTCTTATATTCTATACCTCTAGAAATGAATGCCAACATTGCATTCACCTTCTTCACAACTAACTCAACCTGTAGGTTAACCTTTAGGGTATCTTGCACAAGGACTCCCAAGTCCCTTTGCATCTCAGATGAGGTAAGAAGCTGGGAGGTGATAGGTGGAAAAGAGTGGAGAAGAAGGAATCTGGTAGGAGAGGAGAGTGGGCCATGGGAGAAAGGGAAGAGGAGGGGGCACCAGGGGGACATGATAAGCAGGTGAGGAGAAGTAAGAGGCCAGAGTGGGGAAATGAAAAAGAGGCAAGGAGGAAGGAAAAAAATTAACGGAAGCTCTAGAAATTGATGTCCTTGCCATCAGGTTGAAGGCTATTTAGATGGAATATGAGGTGTTGCCCCTCCAGTCTGAGAGAGACCAACTTTTTATTTCATCCCTCCTCCTCCATCCATCTGGCTTCACCTATCAACTTTTAGTTTGTACTCCTTCCCCTCCCCCCACTTTCTTATCCTGGCATCTTCCCGTTTCCTTTCCAGTCCTGTTGAAAGGTCTCGGCTTGAAACATCAGCTGTTTGTTCCTATCTGTAGATGCTGTCTTGCATTCGCTTTCTTCACAACCAGCTCAACCTGGAGGGTAACCTTTAGGGTATCTTGCACAAGGACTCCCAAGTCCCTTTGTATCTCAGCATTTTGAATTCTCTCCCCATCTAAATAATAGTCTACCCATTTATTTCTTCTAACAAAGTGCATGACCATACACTTTCCAACATTGTATTTCATTTGCTACTTCTTTGCCCATTCCCCTAAACTATCTAAGACTCTGTTTCCTCAACACTACCCACTCCTCCACCTATCTTTGTATCATTGGCAAATTTAGCCACAAATCCATTACTACCATAATCCAAATCATTGACATACATCGTAAAAAGCAGTGGTCCCAACATCGCCCCCTGTGGAACTCCACTGATAACCGGCAGCCAGCCAGAATAGGATCCCTTTATTCCCACTCTGTTTTCTGCCAATTAGCCAATGCTCCACCCATGCTAGTAACTTACTTGTAATTCCATGGGCTCTTATCTTGCTAAGCAGCCTCATGTGCAGCACCTTGTCAAAAGCCTACTGAAAATCCAAGTACACCACATCTACAGCACCTCCTTTGTCCACCCTGCTTGTAATTTCCTCAAAGAATTGCAGTCAGTTTGCCAGGCAGGATTTTCCTTTCAGGAAGCTATGCTGCTTTTGGCCTATCTTGTCATGTGCCTCCAGGTACTCCGTAATCTCATCCCTAACAATCGATTCCATCTTCCCAACCACTTATGTCAGGCTAACAGGTCTATAGGTTTCCTTTCTGCTGCCTTCCAGCCTTTTGAAATATTGAAGTAACACTTGCAATTTTCCAGTCATCCAGTACAATGCCAGAATCTATCGATTCTTGAACGATCATCATTAATGCCTCCATAATCTCTCCAGCTACTTCCTTCAGAACCCGAGGGTGCATTCCATTAGTTCCAGGAGATTTATCCACCCTCAGACCATTAAGCTTCCTGAACACCTTCTCAGTTGTAATTTTCACTGTAATAACTTCACTTCCCTGACACTCTTGAATGTCCGGTATACTGCAGACATCTTCCACTGTGAAGACTGATGCAAAATACGCATTCAGTTCCTCTGCCATCTCTGCATCTCTCATTACAATAGCTCCAGGGTCATTTTGTATTGGTCCTATATCTACCCTCGACTCTCTTTTACCCCTTACAGTATATGCTTAAAAAAGCTTTTACTATCTTCTTTGATATTAGTCACTAGCTTCCTCTCATAATTCATCTTTTCCTTCCGAATGACCTTCTTAGTTTCCTTCTGCAAGTTTTTAAAAGCTCCCCAATCCTCTATCTTCCCACTAGCTCTGGATGTTACTAATGTTATTACACAGTCCTGTTCTGTCCTTATCCCATACATAGGCTGCTGGACAGTCTGAAGGAAGCTCTAACAAACCACAATGCCTCTGATTAGTCAAGGGTAGGACAAAGAGAAGTTTGTCCTGTTCTACTTATCTCAGACAATATACAAATAAAAATCACCTGGATCCAGGAAGGGGAAGTAGAAACTAAAGAGAGCTGCAGGGAAAGCAAAGGGAGGTGGGTTGATCCTCTGAGTAGACAGGAGGCATAACAAGCCAGATGACCTTGTATTCTACCATTGTAAGTTTGCAATGATCAGTGACTTGCTACTTACGTGATATAGTATGGTCATTGTCAATGGCGATCACTGTTACTTCACAAGATCTATTGGCAAAGGAGGGGTTTTGGGGCTTGGACCTCTTACAGCACTTTATGCAACTGATCATAACTCCACATATCAGCAACAGGAAGACTGTCAGCAAAATCAACCTGGCAGAAACATGAGCAAACCATTTACACATTGCCACAAACAGCACAAAGCTTACAAACAATTGTAATCCTTGGTAACTGTCTGAACAAGATTAACAGAACAAGATGTTGAAATTGTATAAAACATTGGTGAGGCCTGCTTTGGAGTATCGTGTCCAGTTTTAGTCACCTATCTACAAGAAAGATGTCAATAAGATTCAACAAATACAGAGATTTACAAGGAAGTTGTCAGGTCTTCAAGACACAAGTTGTAAGGAAAGGTAGAACAGGTTAGGACTTTACTCCCTATAGCATAGAAGACCGAGGGGAGATTTGATGGAAGTATACAAAATCATGAGGTGTATAGATATGGAGACTGGCGGACCACAGTACGTGCGCTTGCAACACTGTGTGTCAGACAGAGTGGTCAGCAGCACTGGGGCTCCACAGGGGACTGTCCTGTCACCCTTTCTCTTCACCATCTACACCTCGGACTTCAACTACTGCACAGAGTCTTGTCATCTTCAGAAGTTTTCTGATGACTCTGCCATAGTTGGATGCATCAGCAAGGGAAATGAGGCTGAGTACAGGGCTACGGTGGGAAACTTTGTCATATGGTGGGAGCAGAATCATCTGCAGCTTAATGTGAAAAAGACTAAGGAGCTGGTGGTGGACCTGAGGAGGGCTAAGGCACCGGTGATCCCTGTTTCCATCCAAGGGGTTGGTGTGGACATGGTGGCAGATTACAAATACCTGGGGATACGAATTGACAATAAACTGGACTGGTCAAAGAACACTGAGGCTGTCTACAAGAAGGGTCAGAGCCGTCTCTATTTCCTGAGGAGACTGAGGTCCTTTAACATGTCGGATGATGCTGAGGATGTTCTACGAGTCTGTGGTGGCCAGTGCTATCATGTTTGCTGTTGTGTGCTGGGGCAGCAGGCTGAGGGTAGCAGACACCAACAGAATCAACAAACTCATTCGTAAGGCCAGTGATGTTGTGGGGGTGGAACTGGACTCTCTGACGGTGGTGTCGGAAAAGAGGATGCTGACCAAGTTGCATGCCATCTTGGACAATGACTCCCATCCACTCCATAATGTACTGGTTAGGCACAGGAGTACATTCAGCCAGAGACTCATTCCACCGAGATGCAACACTGAGCGTCACAGGATGTCATCCCTACCTGTGGCCATCAAATTTTACAACTCCTCCCTCGGAGGGTCAGACACCCTGAGCCAATAGGCTGGTCCTGGACTTATTTCCACTTGTCATAATTTACTAATGATTATTATTTAATTATTTATGGTTTTATATTGCTATATCTCTACACTATTCTTGTTTGGTGCGACCGTAACGAAACCCAATTTCCCTCGGGATCAATAAAGTATGTCTGTCTGTCTGTCACACCCCCTCAATTCCTTCACAAAGCAGGCTTTTCCCACTGAGGGAGGGGAGACTAGAACTAGAAGTCATGGGTTAAGTGTGAAAGGTGAAATGTTTATGGGAAATTTCTTCACTCAGAGAGTGGTGAGAGTGTGGAAGGAACTGTCCACAGAAGTGGTGAATGTGTGTTCCCTTGCAACATTTAAGAGAAATTTGGATAGGTATGTTGATGGGAGGGTTATGGAGGGCTATGGTCCTGGTGCAGGTCGATGGGGCTAGGCAGACTAATGGTTTAATAGGCTAAGATTAAATAGGTGGGGCTCTTTGGGTCAGAAGGGGCTGTTCCACGCTGTCTCCATAAAACAAAAGGATACTCACCACACATACCACAGGTTTGACCAGTGCAGGTGACAGCTGCGGATACAGAGGAAGATCCGGTCAGTTCTGATTATCGACTTCACGAGTACCGTTACGGTCAATGAGGAAATGCAGGTTTTTAAATAAGAGACAGGTGTGCTGGATCCACGCCATGGGTTAGGTAGGGTAGGGTGGGGTGAGGTAGAGTGGTAGAGTCAATGGAATTGAAAAGGGGCCGCAAACGGAACGGAGAACGGGGTGGTGAAGATGGAAAAGAGGTCGCGGAGGAGGAGGGGGAGCGGGGATAGGTAGGAGGCGTCCCGGGTTGGGATCGCCGTCTCACCTGTTCTGTTCTGGACCTTCCCCGCATTTCTGAGCTTCGATGACGGTGGCCTGGAGAAGAAAATAAAAGACGATGAAAAAGGAGCCGAGCGGGGCCACTGACCGACGTTCAGTGTCCAGTACTCACATGAAGGAAGCTGAGGAGAAGCAGAGCTGGGTTAATCACGGAGAAACCGTTCGCCATCTCTCGGTTTCCGACCTTGTCACTGACTCGATGCCGACACTTCCCGCTTTTGCACTGCCAATACCCCGCCCCGGGGTATTTATAACCAACCGCTCCTCCCTCTGCCGCCACCGCCCAACAAGCGTGAACCGCGGTTGTGAAACGAGAGGGAGAGGGAGAGGGAGAGGGAGAGGGAGAGGAGGATAGTGGAGTGGGGATGGGAGGGGAGTGGCAGAGTGAGGGGAGAGGGGAGGGGATGACGGGAGAGGGGGAGTGGAGTGGGTGAGGGGAGGGGGTGGGAGTAGGGGGGAGGGGGTGGGAATGGGGGAAGAGGGGCGGGGAGTGGCGGGGAGGGGAGAGGGGGAGTAGGGGAGTGGAGTGGGAGTGGGAGAGGGGAGGGGGTGGGAATGGCGGAAGAGGGGCGGGGAGTGGCGGAGGGGAGAGGGGGAGTAGGGGAGTGGCGGAGAGGGTAGGGGAGTGGCGGGGAGTGAGGGGGAGGGGAGGGGATGGGATGGGAGTGGGGAGGGGATTGTAGGGGAGGGGAGGAGAGTGAGGGGGAGGGGAGGGGGTGGGAGTGGGGAGGGGATTGTAGGGGAGGGGAGTGGGAGAGGGGTTGGGAGGGGGAGGGGAGGGGGGGAGTGAAGGTAGAGGCAAGGGGAGTGGGGGATAGTGGAGTGGGGAGGGGCCGGGAGGGGTGGGGAAGGGAGGGGAGGGGAGTGGGTCGAAAGGGGAGGGGGAGTGTGGGGGAGAGGGGGAGGGGAGTGGGGCAAGTGAGGGTAGGATGGGGGAGTCGGGGACAGGGAGTGTGGAGGTGGTGGGGAGTGGGGTGAGGCGTGGGTGGCATAGGCAGTGGGGGAGGGGGTGAGTAGTGAGTGGGGAGTGTGCAGGGGAGACTAGGGGTTGGGGTGGGGAAGTGGGGGGAGGGGAGTAAGTGGATGGGTAGGGAGGGAGAGGGGAGATTAGGTGGTTTATGGGGTGGTGTTGGGGCTGATACAGTGGAGTGGGAATTGGAGAGTGTTGGCTCAAAGGGTTGGGTGGATGGAGGGATAATAAATCAGCCATGATTGAATGGTGGTGACAGGCCAATAGCCTAATTATACTTCTATGTCTTACGTTGTGAAGGAATTGAGGGGGTGTGACAACAGGGATTGTTGGGTGTTGGGGATCCTGGGCTGAGGGTCAGTGAGTGGGGTTGTTTATTCTTGTGGGGGGGTGGTTTAGTTACTTTTCACACGAAGAATATACCACTGACCCTGGACTCATTCTCACCACTCTAGCTACGTGCTGATAGAGAGAGGAAAAAAATGATGTTGTGGCGTTCACCAAGCTTGGCAATTAGCTTGCAGACATTTAATCACCATTCGAGGTTATATCCTCAGTACGCAGTTATTGGTGTTTCTCTCTTGTCTGAAGTTTGGTGGTGCTGCATTGAAAAAAATTACTAGAATCTTGCTTAAAGCCTTTGCCTGTTCATGCCCAAGCCTATTAAGCTAAAGCCTGACCACTCTACCACTGCCCGCTCCCACAATGACCACTCTACCACTGCCCGCTCCCACAATGGCCACTCTGCTCACACCTCATTTTTTATTAGCCTTTGCTGAGTGTCTAAGAGTTTGTTGTGACTGTAGCCTGCAGCCTTCTTTATAACTGCATTGATATGTTGGGACCAGGTTAGGTCCTCAGAGATCTTGATATCCTGGAACTTGAAACTGCTCACTCTCCACTTCTGATCCCTCTATGAGAATTGGTATATGTTCCTTCATCTTACCCTTCCTGAAGTCCACAATCAGCTCTTTCATCTTATTGACGTTGAGTGCTAAGTTGTTGCTGTGGTACCACTCCACTATCTCTCTCCTGTATGCCCTCTCATCACCATCTGAAATTCTACCAACAGCGGTTATATCATCAAATTTGTAGATGGTGTTTGAGCTATACCTAGCCACATAGTCATGTGTATATGGAGAGTAGAACTGTGGGCTAAGCACACACCCCTGAGGTGCACCAGTGTTGATCGTCAGCGAGGAGGAGGTGTTATAACCAATCCGCACAGACTGTGGTCTTACGGTTAGGAAGCCAAGGATCCAATTGCAGGGGGAGATAAAGAGGCCCAGGTTCTGTGACTTCTCAATCAGGATTGTGGGAATGATGGTAGTAAATGCTGAGCTATAGTCGATGAACAGCATCCTGACATAGGTGTTTGTATTGTTCAGGCGGTCTAAAGCCGTGTGGAGAGCCATTGAGATTGCATCTGCCGTTGACCTATTGTGGCGATAGGCAAATTGCAGTGGGTCCAGGTCCTTGCTGATGCTGGAGTTCAGCCTAGTTGTGACCAACCTCTCAAAGCATTTCGTCACTGTAGATGTGAGTGCTACTGGACAATAGTCACTAAGGCAACTCACATTATTCTTCTTAGGTACTGGTATAATTGTTGCCTTTTTGAAGCAAGTGGGAACTTCTGCCCATAGCAGTGAGAGGTTGAAATGTCCTTGAATACTCCTGCCAGTTGGTTGGCACTGGTTTTCAGAGCCTTATCAGGTATACCGTCAGGACTTTCCAGTTGCTAGGGTTCATCCTCTTTAAAGTCTCTGCGACATAGGTGTCTTCCATAAATAATAATAATTAGTAATAATAACTTATTTACAGAATACTTTTCATGCAAATGATGTACTTCAAAGTGTAAACATGAAAATAAAAGACAAAAAGATGTATTCGCTGTAGTAAGAAGAACGGGAGGGGTGGAGTCTTATTGAAGCTTATTGAATATTGAAAAGCCTAGCTACAGTGGACTTGGAGAGGGTGTTTCCTATAGTGGGAGAGTCTCGGACTAGAGGGCACAGTCTCAGAATAGAAGGAAGTCCATTTAGAATGGAAATAAAGTGGTATTTCTTCGGACAGTGTGTGGTGATTCTTAGGAATTCATTGCCAGAGACAACTGTGGAAGCTAAATCACTGAGTATATTTAAAGCGGAAGTTGATGGGTTCTTGATTATTCATGGCATCAAAGGTTACAGAGAGAAGGCAGGAGAATGGGGTTCAGAAGAATAATAAATCAGCCATGATGGAATGGCAGAGCAGACTCAATGGGCTGAATGGCCTAATTCTGTTTCTATGTCTTATGGTCTTAAAAGCAAGGTTAAATAAATAGATTTAGAGCTGGCTTTAAAAGTGTCAACTGTGGGGGAGAGGTAGAGTGTTGCTTTGTAGACACAAGTTCCTTTGGACAAGAGGCCACTTGTCCTGAGATATCATTTACCATAGTGGTGTATATATAAACTTTCTTCTGTCGTTACTTTAGACAACCTGCTGGGTCCCGCATGATCCCCACTTCCTCTACCTGCATGTTTGGATATGGACAGGAATGTTCGAACTAATCATTTTCTGGAGTGGTTTCAGTTCTTGCAGCAGACAGGCTCACCACAGGACTGGACCAGCGGCAGTAGACAGCAGTGTGGAGGATCCCAGCCATGGTAAGGCACCCACCAAAGGGCTAGATGCAATTCCCAAATCAGAATCAGGTTTAATATCATTGGCATATGCTATGAAATATGTTGTTTTGCGGCACCAGTACATTGCAATACAGAATAATAAAAAACTATAAAATTACAATAAGAAATAAAAAAAATATTTTAAGGAGTAAAGGAGTTAAGGTACAGAGGAGATGTCAGGGATAAGTTTTTTACACAGAGAGTGGTGAGTGCGTGGAATGGGCTGCTGGTGATGGTGGTGGAGGCGGATATGATAGGGTCTTTTAAGAGACTCCTGGATAGGTACATGGAGCTTAGAAAAATAGAGGGCTATGGGTAACTCTAGGTAATTTCTAAAGTAAGGACATGTTCGACACAGCTTTGTGGGCCAAAAGGCCTCTATTGTGCTGTAGGGTTTCTATGTTTCTATGTTAAATAAGTAGTGGAAAATGAGAGTGGGAAAATCTGTGGAATTCATTGCCACAGATGTCTGTGGAGGCCGAGTTATTGGGTAGATTTAGACCATAAGATGTAAGGGCAGAATTAGGCCAGTCAGCCCATTGAGTCTACTCTGCCATTCCATCATAGCTGATCCCGGATCCCACTCAACCCCATTCACCTGTCTTCATATTCTGTGATGCTCTGACCGATCAGGAAATGATCAACTTCCGCCTTAAATATACCCACTGACTGGGCCTCCACTGCAGTCTGTGGCAGAGCATTCCACAGATTCACCACTCTCTGGCTAAAAAAATTCCTCTGTACTTCTGTTCTAAAAGGTCGCCCCTCAATTTTGAGGCTGTGCCCTCTAGTTCCGGATACCCCCACCATACGAAACCTGACTGGCCTATAATTTCCTTTCTTTTGCATTCCACCCTTCTTAGTGAGTGGAATGACATTTGCATTCTTCTAGTCCTCTGATTCTTGAAAGATCATGACCAATGCATCCATTTATCTCTTCAGCAACCTCTCTCGGGAATCTGGGATGTAGTACATCCGGTTCAGGTGACATATCCACCTTAAGACCTTTAAGTTTGCCTAGTATTTTTTTCTTTGTAATAGCAATGGCACACATTCCTGCTCCCTGAGCAGAGGTTGGTAGGTTCTTGGTTAATCAGGGCATCAAAGGTTACGGTGAGAAGGCCAGAGAATGAAGCTGAGAGAGATAATAAATCAGCCATGATGGAATGGTGAAGCAGACTTGATGAGCCAAATTGCCTAATTCTTCTGCTATGTCTTATGGGCTTATGAATAGCGCTGCTGCCTCTGCCTTTCCTGATGTTGCTCTATGGTCCATTTGGTGGATTGAGAATCCCTTGAGCTGGAGCGCTGTGTCTAGAATTGGGGGTGAGCCATGTGTCAATGAAACAGAACACAACAATTCCTCATTTCCTTCTGTTACAGCAATCTTGCCCTCAGGTCCTTTGTTTTGTTCTCCAGTGACTGTACATTGCCCAGGAGGATGCTATGGAGCGGTGTTCATGATGCCCATCACTTCAGTCTGGCCAGAAATCCCCTCTGATGGTCTCCCTTTCTATGGTGGACATTTGGTTGATTCCGAGGGCTGTACCTAGAGTCCTGAGAATCAAGTTCAAAGATTCAAAGTACATTTATTATCAAGGTATGTATGCAGTATACAACACTAAGATTTGCCTTTCCATGGGCAGTTCAGTTCAGTTCGGTCCAGCACCCAGTCTCTTGCTATCTGCAGTGCTAGTCTTCCCTGATCAATATTGCACAGAACAAAGACTAAAAAAGGAGTGACCAAAACCCAGAAACGCACAATAACATGAACATGAACTACAGAGTCCCATCCACAAACCAAGCCAATGAAACTGTGCCCAAGACCTGTGGACTCCGGCACCATCCTCTGGCAGCATCGAGTGAGAGATAGATAAAGACAAACTGGGGTCTTCCTTGATTACAGTTGACTTCTTTGTGCCTTGTCATGTTCTTCACTCTCCATAGAATGTTGCAAAACAAGCAGCTATTTACATAACAGTTCCATGCAAACGGTTAGGTTGGAACCACTGTGAGAGCTGAGAACCCACTGGGGATCAAAAGTGACTGAGCTGCCCCAGAATGGACATGACAAGCCCCTTCACCAAAGGCACTACCACTCTCTCGACACCCTATACACCTCTACTCAGACCAGAGATAACACTATTAGATTAACCCTAATGCAATGATAACAGTTAATCAATAAGATAGCCGGAGTGTTATGACACTCTGAAAACTGAGAAAGGTAGAGAAGGAACTGTACTGTAATTACTGGTAAATTCACTGAACAATTAACCAGTGGTTCCCAACCTTCTTTATGCCATGGACCACAATTTGAGAACCCATAAATTGCACAGATATGGATGATTTTTTAAAACTATAAGCAAGCATAGGAAAGTTAAACTAGAAGGAAAATACAAGAAAAGTCACAATTCTACAGCCTAATCCCATAGGAACATATTCTGAGGAAGTGCTTGAACCAGTCAGAGGAAATAGGGAATTATAATCAGTACTTTTATTCAAGGGTCCCTCTGACTATGGGGAAGTTTGGTACCACCTGTCAGGTTACAGGGACTGCTCATGACCAGTAAGGGAGCAGTGCATGAGATATGAATGCTGAACCAATAAATGAATACTTTGTTCATTTGGTTGTTTATTCACCCTGTAAATATTATCTTTAGGTAACTCTTGATAATTAACGTGAAGGTCAATAAAAATAGCTGTAAATGCTATAGTTGGTGTGCATTTCTTGGAACCAGAAAGGTCTGAGGTTTGTGAGAAATGTGTTGCACTTTGCAATGATGAATAAACGATTGGAAGAAGTCACATTGCATACCGGAGATTCCGATCAATCAATGTGTTTGGATTTCACACCCTCCATTCATTGCTGGCAGCACACTGACTTCTGCTAGACTCACAGTCAACCTGTGTACTTTATGAAAGGTGAGTCACGTTATCACAGTGACCACGTAATTCATGCCCAGAAGTGGCTCTGCCATTACTCAACAAGAAGTGGATAAGCAAAGAAGGATGTGGAGGTTTTGGAGGTTCACCAGGATGCTGCCTGGATGAGAGGGATTGTGTTACATAAAGGTGCTGAAAAAGGGCCAGTAGCATCATGGAGCACCACCCTGCTCATGGACTGTTTGTCCCACTCCCGTCAGGGAGGAGGCTACGTAGCATCCACACCAGGACTACCAGGCTCAAAAACAGTTACTTTCCCCAGACAGTAAGGCTGATCAACACCTCCACCCACTAACCCACCCCTCCACACCCCCAACCACCACTACTTTATCATTTCCTGTCGGAGTCACCTTATATACAGACACTCCTGTGCCTAGAGTCATGTTATGGACATACAAACAATGTATATAAGTTTTCTAATGTATTTATGTTTATCTTTATCTTATTGTGGTTTTTTTGTGCTGCTTCAGATCTGGAGTAACAATTATTTTGTTTTCCTTTACACTTCTGTACTGGAATTGACATTAAATAATCTTGAATACAGGGAGAGATTGGAAAAACTTGGGTTGGTTTATCTGGAGTGGCAGAGACTGAGGGGAGTTCTGATGGATAAGATTCTGAGAGGCAGAGGTAGAGAAGAGGGCCAGTAGTTTTGCTATGTAAATTTAAGACTAGCGGAAATAAAATTAAGGTGAGAAAGGGTAAGTTCAGAGGAGATATGAGGGGCAGATATTTTCAACAGAGTGGTGGGTGCCTGGGGTAGTGATGATAAAGGCAGATACTTCTTTCTTTATTTTAATTTATTTAGAGATACAGCACAAACCAGGCACTTTGAGCTAGGCTGCCCAGCAACCCACCAATTTAACCCTAGCCTAATCACAGGACAATTTACAGTGACTAGCTACTAACTGGTATATCTCTGGACTGTGGGAGGAAACTGGAGCACCTGGAGGATAGCCACGCACACATGGGAAGGAACATGCAAACTTACTTACTGAGGCTACACCTGCCCTTACACTTCCTCCCTCACCACCATTCAGGGCCCCAGACAGTCCTTCCAGGTGAGGCGACACTTCACCTGTGAGTTGGCTGGTGTGGTATACTGCGTCCGGTGCTCCTGGTGTGGCCTTTTATATATTGGTGAGACCCGACGCAGACTGGGAGACCGTTTCGTGGAACACCTATGCTCGGTCCGCCAGAAAAAGCAGGATCTCCCAGTGGCCACACATTTTAATTCCACGTCCCATTCCCATTCTGATATGTCTATCCATGGCCTCCTCTATTGTCAAAATGAATCCAAACTCAGGTTGGAGGAACAACACCTTATATACCGGCTGGGTAGCCTCCAACCTGATGGCATGAACATTGACTTCTCTAACTTCTGTTAATGCCCCTCCTCCCCTTCTTACCCCATCCCTGACATATTTAGTTGTTTGCCTGTTCTCCATCTCCCTCTGGTGCTCCCCCTCCCTTTCTTTCTCCTTAGGCCTCCCGTCCCATGATCCTTTCCCTTCTCCAGCTCTTTATCACTTTTGCCAATCACCTTTCTAGCTCTTAGCTTCATCCCACCCCCTCCGGTCTACTCCTATCATTTCGCATTTCCCCCTCCCCCCTCTACTTTCAAATCTCTTTCTATCTTTCCTTTCGGTTAGTCCTGACGAAGGGTCTCGGCCCGAAACGTCGACAGCGCTTCTCCCTATAGATGCTGCCTAGCCAGCTGTGTTCTACCAGCATTTTGTGTATGTTGTTGTTTACTGAGGATGCCGGAATTGAACTCTGATGCTCTGAACCATAATAGTGTTGTGGTAACCACTATGTTACTGTGGTGCCCGTGATAAAGAAGTCCACGAGGCTCTTGGGTAGGCTCCAGAGTAACTGTATAGGTGGAGAAATAGTTGATGCAGTTTAACCTGGCCACAATGTGAAATATTGCACTTTGAGAGATCAAATGCAAAGAGACAGTACACTTAAGGGCAACATCCTTAACAGTGTTAATCAGCAGAGGGCCCAATCAGATCTTGGGGCCCAAGTCCATAGCTCCCTGAAAGTGGCTCCACAGGTTGATAGGTTGTTTAAGAAGGTATATGACATGCTTACTTTTATTAGTCAAGGCATTAAGTTCAAAAGTCAGCAAGTTATGTTGCAGCTTTATAGAATTCCAGTTAGGCCACATCTGGAGTAGTGCATACAGTTCTGGTCACCCTGTTATAAAAGGATGTCGAGGCTTTGGAGAGGATGCAGAAGAGGTTTGCTAGGTTGCTGCCTGGCTTAGTGGGTAGATGCTATAATAGTGTGTGATAAACTTGGGTTGTTTTCTCTGGAGCAGCAGAAACTGAGGGGAGATCTGATAGAAGTTTATAAGATTATGAGAGGCATAGATAGAGTAGACAGACAATATCTTTTACCCAGGGTTAAAATGTCTAATGCCAGAGGGCATACATTTAAGGTGAGACGTGCAAGTACAAATGAGATGTGAGGTGCAAGTTCAAATGAGATGTGAGGTGCAAGATTTTTTTAACCCAGAGAGTTGTAGATGCCTGGAATGCATTGCCAGGGGTGGGGTGGAGGCAGATACAATAGAGGCATTTGAAAGATTCTTAGGCACTGTGTAATTCCACCGTCATCAAGCTCTTATATGATAAAATGGACTCTTGGCCTCACAATCTACTTCATGATCTTGCACTTTAACATTTACCTGCCTTGCACTCTTTCACAAGCTTTGACACTTTATTCTGTATTGTTATAGTTTTACCTTGTTCTACTTCAATGCACCGTGTAATGATCTGATCTGCATGAACAGTATACGAGACAAGCTTTTCACTGTATCTCAGTACATGTGACAATAATAAACCAATACCAATACATGAATGGGCAGAAAATGGAAGGGTATGGACATTGTGTAGGCAGAAATGATTAACTGAGCATTTAATTATTAATTTTGATAAGTCCAGCACAAAATTGCGGGATGAAGGGCCTGTTCCTGTGCTGTATTGTTCCATGTTCTATGTTCTAACTTAATGATAGAGCACTACGGAAGTCTAGAAGTTGAGAAATTTGTTCTAACAATTCAAGTTTGTCCATTAGTTGAAATATTTAAATTCTGTACTTTATGCAAATCAATGGGATATTTTTAGATATCTTTAGTAAAATTCTCATTACTCATTTTCATTATTGGTTTGTCATTTTGTTTACTCTCTTTGAAGGCTTTACTGAATGGATTTCCTCTTTCAAATCCTTCATGTTGATATGGTTTTGGAAACAGTTTACATTCTCATTATACTGCGGTATTTTAACACCAATTTTGTACAAAATTAATCTTGTTGAAATGTTTGTATATGTTGCTCCTTTCTCCCATTCTTGGTATTATTTTCACACCAATCTGTTCCAGTTTAATGTTGTTTACTCTGTCTAGGCCACTGCAGTTTTACACTTACACAGCATATCATATTTCTGAAGCATATTCACTTATCCTTGACAGGTTAAGATGTGTGACTGCAGACCAGCCAGCACCTGGGAGCTGACATTATCACTGTGTGTGGGTATGAGCTGAAGGTTATAAAGAAGTTTAGGTTCTGGGTGTGTCAATAAAGGGATAAGATTCAACACTTGGAACTTGTTAGAATTCAAAACGTTGCAGTTTTTGCACATAGATGTGGCACAGCATAGTGGTTACTGCCACACTTTCCAGCCCCAGCGACCCTGTTTCATTTCTTGCCGCTGTCTGTAAGGAGTTTGTAGATTATCCATGTTACTGTGTGGGTTTCTTCCAGGTGCTCCAGTTTCTTCCCACTGGTTAGGGTTAGTGAGTTGTGGGCATGGCATGTTGGCACAGGAAGCAAGGCGACACTTGTGGGCAGTCCCAGCACTTTCTCGGTCTGTTGGTTATTGAGGCAAAACAACACATTTCACTGTATGTTTCATTGATTTGATGTACGTGTGACAAATAATGCTAATCTTTACAGACAGGGCCAGTAACATCATGAAGGATCCTACCCACCCTGCTCATTGTCTGTTTGCCCCACTCACATCAGGGAGGAGGCTACATAGCATCCACACCTGGACCACCAGACTCAAAAACAGTTACTTCCCCAAGCAGCAAGGCTGATCAACACCTCCACCCACTAACCCACCCCTCCACACCCCCAGCCACCACTATATCATTTCCTGTCAGAGTCACCTTATGTATAAACACTTCTGTGCCTAGTGTCACTTTATGGACATACAATCAATGTACATAAACTATTTTGTGTATTTACATTTATTATGTTTTTATTATTGTGTTCTTTATCTTGTGTGTTTTTTGTGCTGCATCATATCTGGAGTAACAATCACTTTGTTATCATTTACACTTATCTGTGCATACCGGAAATAACATTAAACAATCTTGCATCTTTAAACATAAATGCAGTGAAGTTTTTCAGATCATCTGGTAATTGTAAGAACAGTCTGGGCAGGCAATAAATTCCTGTACAAGTCTGTCCCCTTTAATGCCTGTCCTCCAGTACTGGAGACAAGCAGACACATTCCTTCCTTTAACTAGTCATCTGTGACTTTTTCAGGTTGGCCAAGTGGGTGAATTTCTTGTATAAAAGATTGTGTATTGGCATGTTCCTGTCAATGACTATCAATATTTATTGCTGCACCATGAAAACATTCTGCCTGGATACATCACAGTTTGGTACAGCAACTGCCCAGCAGATGACCATAAGATACCTCTTGGTAACTAATCTTTCCTCTCTGCCATAGAGGGAAGGCTAATTGATGGGCTCCTTCATTGCCTCCGTGAACAGCCAGCATAATCAAAGACCCCACACACAAAACACTGGAGGAACTCAGCTGGCCAAGCAGTATCTATGGAAAAGACTACTGTAGTGTTCTCATTCAGGTGTAAGAACTCTGAACCAAACACCGAGGTAAACTGTAGTGAATGAAGCAGGATCCCAATAAGATTAACCATTTACTGTTCACTCTTCCACATTAACATATGGTGAAAACTGTTGATAAAACAATACAAAATATATACAGTATTTGTTTCCTTCTTGGCATTGCATTTACATCATAAATACTTGCAAAAGTAAAACTACAACAAACTATATTACATTAAAATACGACATACAGTCAGAATCTACCTACGCCATCGACTGGCTTTAAATACACCACACAACTATCTAGCAACTCTTTAAATAACAAAGAACATAAACTTTATCAACTGTCATTACTTTTAACAGAATCAGCGTTAACATTTCTACTTCAACATATCGATTATCTTATGAACTTACGGCGTTGCTTCTATGATGTTTCTTAGTGCGTAGAATGAAAACTTTTCTTGCGCTGATCCTGCACACGCAAGCCCCCTCCTTCCCGTTTCTCCAAATCGGTATTTTCCCACAAGACGGGGCGAAACCAGGTGTGACGTAATCGCATGCCACGGTACACCACAGACAACGAATTTACTTTCAACAACCTTAACTTTAACTAGAAAATAATTACAAACGAATTACTAAAGCGAAAATGTAATAAAGCTAAACAAATGCCTTAGGGAAACACAACTACAGTCGAAATTTCGGCCCGAAACGTTGACTGTACTCTTTTCCAAAGATGATACCTGGCCTGCTGAGTTCCCCCAACATTTTGTGTGTGTTACTTGAATTTCCAGCATCTGCAAGATTTTCTCTTATTTGTAATCAAAGACCCCACCCACTTCAGATATTCTGTCTTCTCCCTTCTCCCATTGGGCAGAAGATACAAAAGCCTGAAAGCACATATCACCAAGCTCAAGAACAGCTTCCATGCCACTATTATAGATTGCTGAATGGACCTCTTGTATGATAAGATGGACTCTTGACTCAATATACCTTGTTATGATGTTACACCTTATTGTTTACCTGTACTGCACTTTCTCTGCAGCTGTTACACTTTATTCTGCATTCTGTTATTGCTTTACCTTGTCCTACCTCAATGCACTATGACATGGTCTGATCTGTATGAACAGTCTGAAAGACAGGTTTATTTTGGTACATGTGGTAATAATAAACTGATTCCATTCTGTGCACTGTAGGAACTCTGACGTGGTTAATTCTTCTGTTTTATGTATATTAACAAACCAGACCGCTCAATTGGAAGAGTGGACATGACATGGAATGCATTCTGATGGCCACCAATAGTACAGTCATTCATAGAAAAACACAATCAAGATATGTGTGTTGGGAAAGTCCTGGATGTCATCACCAAAGATAGAACATTACAGCATAGTCCAGGCCTTTTGGCCCAAAATGTTGTGCCAAATGTTTTAACCTACTCTAAGATCAATCTAACTCCTCCCTCCCACGTAGCCCTCCATTTTTCTATCATTCTTGTGCCTATCTAGGAGTTTCTTAAATGTCCTTAATGAATCACCTCTGGCAGCGCGATCCACACATCCACCACTCTCTATGTAAAAAAACCTACCTTTGACACCCCCTGTACTTCCCACCAATCATCTTAAAATGATGTGCCCTCAATTTAACTATTTCCACTCTGGGAAAAAGTCTTTGGCTGTCTATTTGATCTATCCCTCTTATCATCCTGTACACCTCTAGCAAGTCATCTCTGATCTTCTGTCGCTCCAAAGAGAAAAGCCCTAGCTCCTCATCCTTTCATCATAAAGCATCCTCTCGATATTCTGGAGTAGGAAGCATCATCATGTTTTGATGGTTATCCTGACAACCCTAGCCATGTGTTGACAATGACACCCACACTAACACAATCTAACCAAAGTTCGAAGTAAATTTATTATCAAGGTACATATGTGTCACCATATACAACCCTGCGATGTATTTTCTTCCAGGCATTCACAGTAAATACAGGAAGCACAATAGGATTAATGAAAGACATGCAGTCAACGGGACGGACAAAAAAAATTAATGTGGAAATACAAAATAAATAATAATAATAAATAAACAATAAATATTGAGAACATGAGATTGAAAGTCCTTGAAAGTGAGTCCATAGGTTGTGGGAACAGTTCAATGATGGAGCAAGTGAAGTTGAGTGAAGTTATCCCCTGTGGATCAAGAACCTGATGGTTGAGGGGTAGTAACTGTTCCGGAACTTGGTGATGTGAGTCCTGATGGCAGTAGTAAGAAAAGAGCATGGCCTGGGTGGTGGGGGTCCTTGATGATGGAACCGGGAATTAGGCTCACTTTCCCTGTACAGAAATCTGGTAGATTTCAGGTTTTGTGTTTGAGGTAGGACTGATTCAATTGCAAGCTTTGAACTCGACTCACAGCTTGCAGTTCACCAATTCAGATGCATACGTGCACTGCCTGAAGTGTCTGTAATGGCTTCACAACCCTCGGGGTAGGAAACTGTGGGTGGCAACGGAATGGGAGGAATGTTCCATTCTGTAAAGCAGACAGATGAGTCTCCTTCCCACCAGACAGAGGCATTCTTAGGGCAGGTGTAATGGAACAAATGGATCTGAGGTGATTGGAGGTAAGTATTGGGGGGGGGGGGGGGGGAGTCAGAGGTGTTTTTTTTACACAGAGAGTGATGGGTGCATGGAATGTGCTGCCAGGCTGGTGGTAGAGGGAGATACATTAAGGATACTTTAGAGACTTTTAGATAGGCACATAGATAAAAATGACACTATTCTCTCCTGTTCCATCCAAGAATGCAAATACTGAGCAGGGTTGAGATACATTACTGGACAAGCAGTCAGTGGTTGGACCATTCATCCAGTGAGATGAGTTTGAAAAGGAAATTAAAATTCAACAATTAAATTTGGAATTAGATAGATGCCAGTAATGAGACAGGATTTTCTGCCAGGATGGTGGTGGAGGCAGATACATTAGTAACTTTTGAGAGACTCTTAAGCACACATGGATGATAAAAAATGTTGGGTTATGTCGTAGGGATGGATTAGATTGATCTTAGAGCAGGCTAAAAGGTCAACACAACATTGTTAGCCAAAGGACTTGTACTGTGCTGTAATGTTCTATATTATAACACACATCCCAACATATGTATCTGCCCAAGTTCAGAGAAAACAGATGATAGGAAAATGAAGGGTTATGTGGGAAAGAAGGTTATATGGAATAGGTTGAAAGGTCAGCACAATATAGTGGGCTGAATGGCCTTTACTGCGTTGTAATGTTCTATGTTTTATGTTAATGATAACTGTGAATCTACTGGACCACCTGGTTCACAATGTCTTCCTAAGTGAGGGATGAGTCAAGATGAGCAATAAATTCTGGCATTACGTTTTACATCTGTCCCTTGTGAGCAAGTAAAACTTAATGATCTCCCTTAACAAAATGATAGTGTTTGAATTCTCTGATCTCTCAGTTATAGGGAAAGGTTGAATAGAGTAGGACTTTATTCCATAGAGTGAAGGAGATTGAGGAAGATTTGATAGAGGTATACAAAATTATGAGGGGTATAGCTAAGGTAAGTACAAGGAGGCTTTTTCCACTGAAGTTAAGTGAGACTACAACTAAAGGTCATAGCTTAAGGGTGAAAGATGAAATGTTTAAGGGGAACCTGAGGGGGAACTTCTAAACTCAGAGGGTGGTGAGAGTGTGCCAGTGGAAGTGGTGGATGCGAGTTTGATTACCACACTTAAGAGAAGTTTGGATAGGTACATGGATGGGAGGGGTATGGATGCTGTGGTCCTGATGCAGATCAATGGGACTAGGCAAATTAATAGTTCTGCATGGACTAGTTGGACTGAAGGGCCTGTTTCTGTGCTGTATTGCTCTTGGACTCTATGACTTTGTGATACAAGGGAACTGCAGTTAATGGCTTTGTCAATCATTATAGCTGTTTGTTTATTTTCAATAGAATGGGGGTTGGTTGGGTTCATAGAAAATGCACCCATATAGGTGTGGCACAGTGACATAACAATTAGTGTAATGCTATTGTAGCACTGACAACTCAGGTTCAATTCCGGCTGTAATCTGTAAGGACTTTGTACATTCTCACAGTGATCATGTAGGTTTCCTTCAGGTTCTCCGGTTTCCTTCCACATTCCAAAGACATACTGCTTTGTTGGTTAATCGGTTACAGGAGTGTAACATTAAAGATTGTTTAATGTAATTTCCAGTACACAAGTGTAAAGGAGAACAAAATAATTGTTACTCCAGATCCAATTCAGCACAAAAAACCCACAACAAGATAAGGAACACAATAATAACTAAAAAACCCAAGAAATATAAACACATATGATAGTTTATATACATAGATTGATCGTCTGTCCTAAAGTGACACTAGGCACAGAAATGTATGTACAGAAGGTGACTGACAGGAAATGAAATGTGGTTGGCATCAGGACTGGAATAGAAGGGTGAAGGGGAAGGAGGACAAGCTTGAAGGTTATAGGTGAAGCCAGATGGATGGAGGAGGGGGAATGAAGTAAGAATCTGGGAGGTGATAGGTAGAAAAGGTAAAAGGCTGAAGAAAAAGAAATCTGATAGGAGAGGAGAGTGGATCATGGGAGAAGGGGAAGATCTATGATCCGAGTATCTATGGCTTGATTTGATGTTTATTTGGGGGGGGGGGGGTTATATAGGAGGCAGGGTTTGAGGGGCGGCACAACATTGTGGGCCGAAGGGCCTGTAATGTGCTGTACTATTCTATGTCTATGTTGATGGAACCCCTGTGAAGCTCCTTGACACATTTTTGGGACACTAAAGATGCTATACAAATGCATTTTGTTGTTTTAGAAGCCTCACTGAGAACAAAGAAACACAGGTGCAATGTATGAAAAACAAAATTGTTTCATCGGTAATGCAATGAGATGTGGCCATCACCCAGAAAATGCCCTCTTCTTATTGCTACCATCAAGTAGCAGGTACAGGAGCCCGAAGACACAACTTCAGCACTTCAGGAATGGCTTCTTCCTCTTCATCATCAGATTCTTGAATGGACAATGAATCCATGTATACTACCGCACTATTTTTTTCTTTTGTTCTCTTTTTGCATAATTAGTTTATTATATATATATAAATGCTTTTGTGAGATGATGGTGGGTAGTTCCAGTTCTCCAGTTCATTTATTGTTACATTTTGCTTGTGTTACACAGTTACTTGCTTGTGTATTTGTGGGTCACCCTAACTGTAACCAGGGTGTGTGATGGTCACCTCCCCCATCTGTGTGAGACTGATTGGGTTCACTCTCTGGGTTATGGTGCCCGGTCTGTTTTGGGTCTAACACAATAAAAATTATTGTTGAGTTAAAGAGCTTCCTCATCTGTCATTATGGACCAAATGCTCGCTACACTGGTGTCAGGAGTGGGACACGAGACTGACGACGAGATCCGGGAATAAGACAAGGGACTGAGCAGTATATGCCTCCCCCACAACCATGGGCAGGGCTCATGCAGACGAGACCCGGTGGGAGGACCTGGGAACCGAGCATTGTGCCTTCCCAGGGAGCCTTGATGGAGCGAGTGTACCCAGTGTGTCCACCTCGGGGACAGAGTGATCACTCGCCTCCATAGCAACCAGCACTGGAGGACCCAAGATGCTGTAGCCATGGGAGGATGGGCACCATGGCAGATGTGGCTGGAGCAAGAGGAAGACCAAAGGGTCTCGACAATTTGCGCTTCAAGGTTTACCCTGAAGCTCCCCAGATACAATGATACCAGTCGCCTGGAGTCTTACCTGGCGCAAGTCAAACTTGCTGCATGGCTCAATGGGTGGACCCCTATTGAGATGGCGGTGCACCTTGCCTTGCCACTGGAGGGAGATACCCTGCGGGCCCTCCTCGACCTAACGCCAGTGGAGCAGCGTAACCACAGAGTGTTCGTAGTGGTGCTCGAGTGGTATTTTGAGCAGAGGTTGTGGGTGGAAGCAATGAGGGAAGAACTGGGCAGCAGACGGCGCTGTATGGGAGAAAACTTGGGGGCGGTTGCAGCAGATCTCCGCCACTGTGCTCGGCATGGCATGGCTACCCCGAGTTCCCTCCTGTGGCCCAGGAATACATTGCCCTCCACGCCTTTGTAAAGGCACTGATGCTGGAGTGTCTTTGGCAGCATGTTTGCCTGGCGTCGCCATCATTGCTGGATGAGGTGCTGGCCGAAACGGAGAGAGCAAAAATGATCTTAGTCCCCCAAAGTGTTCCAGCATCGACCCGCATGCAGTGAACCCAGGTCTGTGTCACTGAGGGCGAGGAGGAGTCCGTTAGACAGGTCCGACCAGAGCTGCCAACCCCCCACGGGTCACGATGCTACCGGTGCAGTGAGGAAGGTCATTTGACTCGGGACTGGCACCATGCCACAGCTCAGGACAGCCATTGGGAAGTGTCGGCCGAGTCCTCCAGTAGAATCCCTCCATTGTTGCCCCTCTGGGTGGGCCATTTGGGTGAAAAGCAAGGCTTTTACATGGACTGCATGGAGGAGGGTATCAGGTGCAATGCATTGGCGGACATGGGGTCAACCATTACCACTGCAGTAGTACATGATGGGGGCCCCAGTATGGGTCTAGTGCTCCTCCCAGAAGAAGGGACTATCCTCCAGGCTTGGAAACCACTGGAAGGGACCGGGAAAGGTGCTCGACCGCATCTCCGATGTGGTATATTGGGTATAAAAGGCAGTCGTGCTGCACCAGACCGGTTGGCACTGTGTTGGTCCTTGGCCACCACTAACCCAGCAGGGTGAAGGAAGGAAGTGACACTCAGGGTGCCCTGCCTCTTGCCTCACACAAACAGATGGCAGTGCCGATGCCCACTGGAACCTTTGGACTTTGTTATTGGCTCTGGGGTTGCCAGGGACGGCTGACCCCTCGGGTGGGGGCAGTGTGACATTCTGAGGTGGGGCGTGGTCGACAGCCCACCCTGCATTTCTAATGACCAGAACTGTTTATTGTTCTTGTGTTAAAATGCTTTTGTAGGATTATGGTGGGAAGTTCCAGTTCATTTACTGTTACATTTTAGCTTGGCTTATACAGTTATTTGCTTGTGTATTTGTGGGTCACCCTAACTGTAACCGGTCACCTCCCCCGTCTGTGTGAGACTGATTGGGTTCACTCTACAGGTCATGGTGCCCGGTCTGTTTTGTGTCTATCACAATAAAAACCGTTGTTGAGTTAAAGGTCTTTCTTGTCTGTCATTATGGGCCAAATGCTCGCCACTACACACACACACGCACGCAAGCTCGTATTTTACTGTAATATACAGTTTTTATTATGTATTGCATTGTACTGCTGCTGCAAAACATCAGATCTCACAACATATGTCTGTAATATTAAACCTGATTTTGATTCTGAGGTGATTCAGATACCACTTGACCCAACAAACATACTCAATGGTCCTTCCAACAGCAGACTTTCCGTCAAACATTTCCTGCTCAATTTATTTTTCTCTCCTAAGAGTTTTTAAAGCAACCTTGTATAGTTTATCTTGCCGGAAAAGGGTGTGTGGTTTGCAGATAATGGAAACTGGTACCTCCAGTCCTTATCACAAGACTGATTGAAAATCATAATTACACATACTTTAAAAATAGCTCCTGCAGGAAGCTGTCAGTCTATGAGATACTGTTTGTCCTCAGGCAATCACAGGGTGTCCGGTTCTGGTCAGCACCTGGGGAAGAGCAGACACAGAGTTCAGATCCGAAAAGGTTCTAAGTAAGTAAAGTTCCAGGTAAATTTATGATCAAAGTACATATATGAATAAACTCTTCTCGGGTTTCCAGCCAGGTACAAGTATCAATTATAACTGATGTTTCAAAGACAAACTCTGCCATCTAGCTGAATTTGTCATTCAAATGTCGGTTATAATCAATACCTATACCCGGCTGGAAGTCCGAGAAGTTTATTGTTATATTTGTAGGGAAGGCACAAGGTACTTTTTCAAAGTACATATATGTCACCATATACAACCCTGAGATTCATCTTTTTGGGCATTCACAGTAAATGCAAGGAAATGAAAAAATAAACAATTAATACTGAGAATATGAGATGAAGAGTTCTTCAAAGTGAATCTATAGGTTGTAGGAATAGTTCAGTGTTGGGGTGAGTGAAGTTAGCTCTATGTTCCTCGACAGCACTCCATGTAGATGTGTTCAATGGTGGGGAGGGATTTACCCATGATGGACTGGGCAGTATCCACTATTTGCTGTAGGCTTTTCCATTCAAGGGCATTGGTATTTCCATACCAGGCTGTGAAGTGTGACATCATGCAGCATATGAGCAACTGGCGCTCTGGATGGACCAGTGTAGCCTGTGGACATTGAAGGGTCTCGCTTCACCCTTCCAGACTGTGTTTAAATGGTTTACACGTTAACTCTTTAACACATTTTCACTCTGACTACATTCCCTCCAAATAAAATCTCTGATTAGAAAGATTTGCCTATTTGTTATATATACATTGAAACACAGAGTGAAATACATCATTTGCATCAACAATGAACATAGTCCAAGGATGTGCTGGGGGCAGGCTACAACTGTCACCATCTTCCAGCGTCGACTCAGCATGCCCACAACTCACTAACCCTTACTAAATGATATGTGGGAAGAAACAGGAGCAGCTGGAGGAAACTCACGCAGTCAAGGGAAGATCATACAAACTCCTTACAGAGAGAACATAGAACAATACAGCACATTACAGGCCCTTCAGCCCACAATGTTGTGCCAACCCTTAAACCCTGCCTCCCATATAACCCCCCCACCTTAAATTCCTTCATATACCTGTCTAGTAGTCTCTTAAATTTCACTAGTGTATCTACCTCCACCACTGACTCAGGCAGTGCATTCCATGCACCAACCACTCTCTGAGTGAAAAACCTTCCTCTAATATCCCCCTTGAACTTTCCACCCCTTACCTTAAAGCCATGTCCTCTTGTACTGAGCAGTGGTGCCCTGGGGAAGAGGCGCTGGCTGTCCACTCTGTCTATTCCTCTTTATATCTTGTACACCTCTATCATGTCTCTTTTCATCCTCCTTCTCTCCAAAGAGTAAAGCCCTAGCTTCCTTAATCTCTGATCATAATGCATACTCTCTAAACCAGGCAGCATCCTGGTAAATCTCCTCTGTACCCTTTCCAATGCTTCCACATCCTTTCTATAGTGAGGTGACCAGAACTGGACACAGTACTCCCAAGTGTGGCCTAACTAGAGTTTTATAGAGCTGCATCATTACATCGCGTCTCTTAAACTCTATCCCTCGACTTATGAAAGCTAACACCCCATAAGCTTTCTTAACTACCCTATCTACCTGTGAGGCAACTTTCAGGGATCTGTGAACATGTACCCCCAGATCCCTCTGCTCCTCCATACTACCAAGTACCCTGCCGTTTACTTTGTACTCTGCCTTGGAGTTTGTCCTTCCAAAGTGTACCACCGCACACTTCTCCGGGTTGAACTCCATCTGCCACTTCTCAGCCCACTTCTGCACCCTATCAGTGTCTCTCTGCAATCTTTGACAATCTTCAACACTATCCACAACACCACCAACCTTTGTGTCATCTACAAACTTGCCAACCCACCCTTCTACCCCCACATCCAGGTCATTAATAAAAATCACTAAAAGTAGAGGTCTCAGAACCAATCCTTGTGGGACACCACTAGTCACAACCCTCCAATCTGAATGAACTCCTTCCACCACGACCTTCTGCTTTCTGCAGGCAAGCCAATTCTGAAGATAGTAGTGGGAATTGAACCCGGGTCACTGGTGCTGTAATAGCGTTATGCTAATGCTACCCTAAACCCTTTAACGTTATAGGATTAATGCGTTAATCCTTTAATGTGTTTTCAATCTAACTCACTCTCTCCAAGCCCATAAGGCCATAAGACATAAGAGCAGAATTAGGCCATTTGGTCTATTGAGTCTGCTCTGCCATTCCATTATGGCTGATTTCAAAGATTCAAAGATTTTAAGGACATTTATTAATAAGGTATGTTTAAATTATACAACTTTGAGATTTGTCTGCTTACCAGCAGCAAAAAGCAAGAAACCTGAAAGAACCCAATTTAAAAAAGAAAGACCAACACCAATGCGCAGTGAAAGAGGAAAAAAACACAAATCATGCAAACAATAGAAACAAACAACAGCATTCCAAACCAAACTGAGTCAATAGACACGAATCCCTGGAGCAGCTGAAGTAGGCCCATAGCCTCAGTCTCAAGTTCATCATACAGCAGGGTAAGCCATCGCAAAGCTCGTATTAGCGGGAGCAGACTCACAGCCTCAGTGCCGCAGAGAGAGAAGTGAACATCATGGGAGAGCAAGCAAAATCGGCCCGATCCTTGCCTCTGGTCCCAGCACCCTGACTTTGCAGGATATCTGGGCCAATGTTTAAATCACCCAAACACCGGGTTGTACCCCGCCGGGCCATGGCACAGGTCCTAGACCTTGCCACCCAGCCAAAGCCATTCTTGACCTCCCCAAAGGCTAAGCACTTAGAGCGATCCAACCTCGCACCTGGTTAGGTGAACAGGCAGCAAAACTTCTCTGCCTTGATTCCTCCTCAAATCGCTTGCTCCAAATCCATCTCAGTCAATGAAACCACTTCAAACACATTGCACCCTAACTTTGTAACACACCAACATGGTTCATCCCTCCAGTCAGCTTCACCTCCACTCACCTCTTCATTGTTTTCAGTGTTAGTTTACCACAAGTTACCTCATAAAAAGTGCTTTAATGATGTTTTTAGTCATATAACCGTATAACAATTACAGCACGGATTCAGGCCATCTCGGCCCTTCTAGTCCGAGCCAAACACTTACTCTCACCTAGTCCCACTGACACGCACTCAGCCCATAACACTCCATTCCTTTCCTGTCCATATACCTATCCAATTTTACTTTAAATGACAATACCAAACCTGCCTCTACCACTTCTACTGGAAGCTTGTTCCACACAGCTACCACTCTCTGCGTAAAGAAATTCCCCCTCGTGTTACTCTTAAACTTTTGCCCCCTAACTCTCAACTCATGTCCTCTTGCTTGAATCTCCCCTACTCTCAATGGAAAAAGCCTATCCACGTCAACTCTATCTATCCCCCTCATAATTCTAAATACCTCTATCAAGTTCCCCCTCAACCTTCTATGCTCCAAAGAATAAAGGCCTAACTTGTTCAACCTTTCCCTGTAACTTAGGTGCTGAAACCCAGGTAACATTCTAGTAAATCTTCTCTGTACTCTTTGTTGATATCTTTCCTATAATTTGGTGACCAGAACTGTACACAATACTCCAAATTTGGCCTCACCAATGCCTTGTACAAATTTAACATTACATCCCAACTCCTGTACTCAATGCCCTATACTCATATTTCCTACCTTTGGAACTACCAGTAAGCTGTTGCACTTCTGTAGCGCCACCTTAAACTGGAAGGTTTATTATCCCCTTCAACCCCATTCTCCTGCCTTTATCACTGCAGCTTTTGATGCCCTGACTAATCAAGGACCTATCAAACTCCGGTTTAAATGTAACCAATGACTTTGCCTCTACTGCTACCTGTGGCAATAGATTCCATAGATTCACCACCCACTAAGCTAAAGAAATTCCTCCTCACCTCTTTTAAATGGATGTCCCTCTGTTTTGAGGCTGTACCCTTTGGTCTAAGACTCACCCACAATAGGAAACCCTCTCTCCACATCCACTCTATCTAGGCCTCTCAATATTCAGTAGGTTTCATTCTTCTAAACTCATTGGAGCGTAGAAGGTTGAGGGGGGATTTGATCGAGGTATTTAAAATGTTGAGAGGGATAGATAGAGTTGACGTGAATAGGCTGTTTCCATTGAGAGTAGGGGAGATTCAAACGAGAGGACATGATTTGAGAGTTAGGGGGCAAAAGTTTAAGGGAAACACGAGGGGGTATTTCTTTACTCAGAGAGTGATAGCTGTGTGGAATGAGCTTCCTGTAGAAGTAGTAGAGGCCAGTTCAGTTGTGTCATTTAAGGTAAAATTGGATAGGTATATGGATAGGAAAGGAGTGGAGGGTTATGGGCTGAGTGCGGGTAGGTGGGACTAGGTGAGATTAAGAGTTCGGCACGGACTAGGAGGGCCGGAATGGCCTGTTTCCGTGCTGTGATTGTTATATGGTTATATGGTTATATGTCAGGCACAGAGACTGATCTATCCTTACTGAGGTTTCTGTCCCAGATGGAGTGCTGTTGTATTAAGTTAAATCTCTGGAATTAGCTGCTCTGTGTGACCTTGGTGATGATTTTTAATGGTATGGTTTTTGTAGCTGTGTATATATTTTTAATTGTTGAGATGCAGGTGATACAGGCAAAACTAGTTCACCTGAGGAGGCCCAGAGGCCATCATGCAGTGTCTGAGATTTTGTCATGCTAAATAACGTGTCCAGTAGATCAGTGCTAATCTACTAATTTAGGTGATGCAGAGTCCTATTGTCAGAGTGGCTAATGTTCATGCTTTTAAAGAAAAGTTCTCATCCTTCCCCATTTCATCAGACAGTCCTGTGAACTGATTAACTTTATTTGTCACATGTACATCAAAACATACAGTGAAGTACATTGTTTGCATCAACTCAAATCAGTGAGGATTGTGCTGAGCAGCCCATAAATGTCACCACCATGCTTCCAGTGCCAACATAGCATGCCCACAATTCACTAACCCTAACCCTTATGTCTTTGGAATGTGGGAGGAAACCAGGGCACCCAGAGGAATCACACATGGTCATTAGGAGTTTGAAGAGATTTGGTATGTCAACAAATAAGACCATAAGACATAGGAACAGAATTAGGCCAATTTGCCCATCGAATAGCTGATCCTTTTTAATCCCTCCTCAGCCCCATTCCCCGGCTTTGTCCCTGTAGATCCGACTAAACACATTGATGAAGGAAGAGCAGTAGATGTAGTGTGATGTGACTAAACACATTGATGAAGGAAGAGCAGTAGATCTGGTGTATATGGATTTCAGTAAGGCATTTGATAAGGTACCCCATGCAAGGCTTATTGAGAAAGTAAGTAGGCATGGGATCCAAGGGGACATTGCTTTGTAGATCCAGAACTGGCTTGCCCACAGAAGGGAAAGAATGGTTGTAGACAGGTTATATTCTGCATGGAGGTCGGTGACCAGTGGTGTGCCTTAGGGATCTGTTCTGGGACCCTTACTCTTTGTGATTTTTATAAATGACCTGGATGAGGAAGTGGAGGGAAGGGTTAGCAAATTTGCTGGTGACACAAAGGTTGGAGGTGTTGTGGATAGTGTGGAGGGCTGTCAGATGTTACAGCGGGACATTGATAGGATGCAAAACTTGAACACTACCTCACTTGTTTAATATATATTATTTCTGTTATTGCATGATTGTTAATCTATTCAATATATGTATACTGTAATTGATTTACTTATTTACTTATTATTATTATTCTATATTATGTATTGCATTGAACTGTTGCTGCTAGGTTAACAAATTTCATGACGCATGCTGGTGATAATAAACCTGATTCTGATTCTGAAGTAAGAAGCTGGAAGGTGATAGGTAGAAAAGATAAAGGGCTGGAGAATAAGGAATCTGATAAGAGGAGAGTGGACTATGGGAGAGAGGGAAGGGGGGCACCAGGCAGAGGTGATAGGCAAGTGAGAAGAAGAGTTAAGAGGCCAGATGGGGAGTAGAAGGAGGAGGGGGGGGGGAATTACCAGAAGTTAGAGAAATCGATGTTCATGCCATCATGCTGGAGGCTGCCTAAATAGAATATGAGGTGTTGCTCGTCCAACCTGAGAGCAGCCCCGTTCAGGCAGAAGAGGAGGCCATTTATTTATTTGTCTATCTACCTACCTATCAATCAATCAATTTTTTAAAAATATGTTTACATGCATTACTTTCTTTTGCACACTGTTTATTATCAGTCTTTGTTCGAGATTCAAAGATTCAAGATCCAAAGTATATTTATATTCAAAATATGTATGCAATATATAATCCTGAGTTTTGTCTTCCTACAGACAGCCACAAAACAAAGAAAACCATGGAACCCATTCAAAGAAAAACATCCAGCCCTCAACACGCAGAGAAAGACAACAAATCTTGCAAACAGAAAAATCCTCAGAATCAGAATCAGGTTTACTATCACTGGCATATATTGTGAAATTTGTTGTTTTATGGCAACAATACATTGCATTACATACATAATAAAAAGTATAAATTACAATAAGTATATATAACAACTAAATTAATAAGTAGTGCAAAAAGAGGGAAAAAGAAAGAAATACTGAGAAAGTGTTCATGTGTTCATTGTCCATTCAGATGGTGGAAGGGAAGAAGCTGTTCCTGAAATGTTGAGTGTGTGTCTTTGGGCTCCTATACCTCCTCCCTGATGGTAGCATTGAGAATAGGTCATGTCCTGGGTGATGGGGATACTTAATAATGGATGCTACATTTTTGAAGCATCACCTTTTGAAGGTGCACTGGATGAGGCCAGAGCTCATGATGGATCCGGCTGAGTTTAAAACTTTCTGCAGCTTTTTCTGATCCTGTGCAGAGGGCCCCTCCATATCAGATAGTGGTGCAACCAGTTAGAATGTTCTCCACCGTATATTTGTAGAAATTTACCAACGTCTTTGGTGAAATACCAATTCTCCTCATATTCCAAATGACATAGCCGCTATCGTGCCTTCTTTGTAATTGCATCAATATATTTAGTATGGGATAGATCATCAGAGATGTTGACACCAGGAACTTGAAACTTGCTCACCTTTTCCTTTTCTGATCCCACAATGTTTGTTTCCTTTTGACTTGTCCTTCCTAAAGTCCACAATCAATACACAGAAACATAGAAAACCTACAGCACAATACAGGCCCTTAGGCCCACAATGCAGTGCTGAACATGTACTTACTTTAGAAATCACCTAGGGTTACCCATAGCCCTCTATTTTTCTAAGCTCCATGTACCTATCCAGGAGTCAAAAGACCCTATCATATCCGCCTCCACCACCATCGCCGGCAGCCCATTCCACGCACTCTGCATAAAAATCTTACCCCTGATATCTTCTCTGTACCTACTTCCAAGCACCTGAAAACCGTGCCCTCTCTTGTTAGCTATCTCAACTCTGGGGAAAAAGCCTCTGACTATCCACATGATCAATGCCTCTCATCATCTTATACACCTCTATCAGGTCACCTCTCATCCTCTGCCACTCCAAGGAGAAAAGGCCATGAGAAGGCCTTGGCAAGCAGGATTAAGAAAAACCCTAAGGCATTCTACAAGTATGTGAAGAGGATCTCTTAATTTCATTCTTAAGCTCCTTCCTGCTAGCCTTATAGTTTTCTAGATCTCTATCAATACCTAGTTTCTTGAACCTTTCGTAAGCTTTTCTTTTCTTCTTGACTAAATTTTCAACAGCTTTTGTACACCGTGGTTGCTGTAGCCTACCATCCTTTTCCTGTGTCATTGGAATGTACCTATGCAGAATGTCACACAAATATCCCCTGAACATTTGCCACATTTCTGCCGTACATTTCTGCCCTGAGAACATCTGTTCCCAATTTATAGTTCCAAATTCCTGTCTGATAGCTTCCTATTTCCCCTTACTCCAATTAAATGCTTTCCTAACTTGTCTGTTCCTATCCCACTTTAATGCTGTGGTAAAGGAGAGAGAATTGTGATCACTATCTCCAAAATACTCTGCTACTGAGAGATCTGACGCCTGACCAGGTTCATTTCCAAATACCAGATCAAGTACAGCCTCTCCTCTTTTAGGCTTATCCTTGGTCTTACTAACATTGAATGCAAGGTTGTTGCTGCGCCACCATTCATCCTCCAGCACATCTACCTTATTCCTGTATGACTCCTTGTTACCATCTGAAATTCTGCCAGCAATGGTTGTATCATCAGCAAATTTATAGATGGCATTTAAGCTGTGCCTAGCCACACAGTCGTGGGTGTAGAGAGAGTAGAGCAGAAGGCTCAGCACACATTGTTGAGATGCGCTAGGATCTTACTTAAAAGATACCGTCATTTTAAAATGCATGAACAGTACCTCACTATTTTTACTGTTTATTTTTGCTCTCTTTTGCACTACTTGATTAAATTTTATATACATTTCTCATTGTAGTTTATAGCCTTTTTATTATTATGTACTGCAATGTACTGGTGTCACAAAACAAATTTCGCAACTTAAATCAGTCTCTGGGTTTGTATTCACTGGAATTTAGAGATATAAGGGGGGATCTCATTGAAAACTTTCGAATGTTGGAAGGCTTAGACAGAGTAGACGTAGAAAGAATGTTTCCCATGGTGGGGGAGTCTAGGACAAGAGGGCTCAGCCTCAGGATCGAAGAGTGTCCATTAAAACAGAGATGCTGAGAAATTTCTTTCGCCAGAGGGTGATGAATTTGTGGAGTTTGTTACCACAGGCAGTTATGGTGGCCAAGTTACTAAGGCAGAGATTGATAGGTTATTGTTTGGACATGGCATCATAGGTTACGGGGAGGCAGCTGGGAAATGGGGTTGAGGAGCGGGAAAATAAAGGATTAGCCATGACTGAATGGTGGAGCAGACTCGCTGAGCCAAATGGCCTAATTCTGCTCCTATGTCTTACAGTCTTATATTAAACCTGATTCTAATACTGAAGGACCCTGACCACTCGGGCCATACCCTCTCCTTATTACTGTCATCAGGAGCTTGAAGTCACACTCAACATTCCAGGAACAGCTTTGTCCCCTCCACCATCAGCTTTCTGAACAGTCCATGAACCCATGAAAACACAACCTCAGTATTCCATGTTGTACTGTTTATTTATTTATCTATCTATTTATTTATTTGTAACTCTCAGTTTTTTTTGTGTATTGAAATGTATTTTGCTGCAAAACAACAAATTTTATGACATATGTCAGTGATATTAACCCTCAGAATCAGGTATAATATCACTCACATACATTGTGATATATTGTGGCACTAGTACAGTGCAATACATAACAATGTTATAAATTACTATAAGAAATATAATTTTAAAATTAAATTAAATGAGTCATCTAAAATGAGACCAAAAAATATACTGAGGTACTGTAGTGTACATGGGTTCATTGTTCATTCAGAAATCTAATGGCAGAGGGGAAGTAACTGTTCCTGAAATGTTAAGTGTGGGCCTTCAGGCTCCTTTGCCTCCTCCCTGATGCAATGAGAAGGCATGTCCTGGGTGATGGGGGTCTTTCATGCGTATGTCACTATTTAGAGCATCACTTGTTTCTGATTCTGTTATCCCTACAAGGACATGCAGATCAAGACTGCTAAGTAATTCTGATTCTAAGTTCCTTCACAACCTTTCCCCAAACATCAACAAAAGAGATGGTAATCGACTTCAGTAAAGAGCCGCTGCACATGATCCTGTATACATCAATGTTGCTGAGGTCCCTTATTTGCAAAAGATAGGATTAAATATATAGGTGCTCCGAAGATGAAATAATTGGTTATTTGGGGAAAGAAATAAGTATATATACTAAAGTTATTACGAACTCCATGGAGCATGTGGGGATCTTCCAATATCCAGGCATTCTTTCTTTTTTTTCTACAGGGATGTTAGGGGGGAGGGGTTAAGGGGAGGGGGGATGGGTAATATAAATTTTTTTTCATACACTTTTATTCTGTAATTACTTGAAAACACAATAAAAAAATCTTTAAAAAAAAGAGGGTGAGAGGTGCAAATTCCTATGAGTGAACATTACCAACAGCCTGTCCTAGTTCAGAGGAGATTTACCAGGATTTGATCGAATGTGCTTAGCTTGGTTGTGTTCTGACCAATGGATTCATTAAAATGCTCAATATTTGTAAGTGGTAATCTTTCATCTTGATTTTTTCCACTTCCCATGAACAAACAGTGCCCTGTGTGGTAGCTTGTCCTGTTGACTCAGGATCGCCAATCAATGATCTCTCTTTGTCCATTCATGTGCCTGATCCATGCAAATAGCTGCCTCAATACCTTAAACATGCATGGAAGGAAGATGTCAATGCAAATGACCGATGATCAGTGTATCAAGTTCAAGAACTGCATTGTTTTGAGATTAGGAAAGGAATTTATCTTTTATTTTATTGAGAGATGCAGCATAATAACAGGCCCTTCCAGCCTAATGAACACATGCCACCCAATTACACGTGTCCTAACCTGTATATTTTTGGGATGTAGGAGAAACTGTAGCACTCAGAGGAAACCCACATGGTTACGGGGAGAACATACGAACTCCTGAGACAATGGCGGGAATTGAACCTGGGCACGCTGCCAAAAGTGAGGGCTGATACTATTGAAACAAAAAAGATGTTACAGGTTCTATAGAAATGGAAGTTGTTATAACAACTCATCTTCTTTGGAAAGCATAGCACAGTACAGCACAATACTGGCCCTTCAGCCCACAATGTTGTGCTGACCTTTTAACCTACTCCAAGATCAATCTAACATTTCTGCCCTAAATAGCCCTCCAATTTTCTATCATTCATGTGCCAATCTAAGAGTCTCTTAAATGTCCCTAATGTATCTGCCTCTACCACCACCCCTAACAGTATGTTCCATACACCCATCACTCTCTCTGTAAAGAGTTTACCTCTGACATCCCCCTTATACTTTCCTATCACCTTAAAATTATGCCCTTCATATTAACCATTTCCACCCTGGGAAAACATCTCTGGCCGTCCACTCGATTTATGCATTTTATCTAATGGATGAGGTGGTTAGACAGAACATGGTTCTGAGTCTCTTATTTAAGAAAGGTACAAATTCAGTAGGCTCCTACAATTAATCAGGTTCCCTATCTAAAAGAACTTTATGTTGGATATACAGTCAGTGGCCACTTTATTAGGTACCAGATAAATTGGCGACTGAGTGTATGTTTGAGCTCTTTTGCTGCTATAGCTCATCCACTTCAAGGTTCGATATGTTGGATGTTCACAGATGCTCTTCTGGACACCACTGTTGTAATGCGTTGTAGGGACTTCTTAATTTTATTAGGCAGAATATATATATATATATACACACACATACACACACGCACACACACACGATGTCACCATTTGTGGGTTGGAATAAAGTATACATTGGAAGTAATTACACTCATGTCAATTTTTGTCGACACTCCTACATAGGTGACCCCAACACTCCTCTGGACGATTCCAGAGTGAGTTTGCTCATTTTACAATCATGACAACAAATGTCATTGCACTCAGGTTCCCTGAATTCTGTCAAGAACTTGCCGCTGTTTGGTTCACTCAAGCAGAGGCCCAGTTCGCAGTATGGGGAATCTCCCAAGACGACACAAAACATTACTACATCATCGCAGTCTTAGACAATTCTATGGCAACCAGGGTGATGAGTATCCTAAGGCAGGCCCGGAAGTCAGTAGGTATGAGATTCTTAAGCAAATCTTTCTAGAGACATTCAGAGTCTAAACACGCCCGTCGACTCCTCTCATTGCCCAGCTTAGGCGACTTCAAGCTATTGGAGCTGATGGACCACATGTTGTCCTTCCTTGGCAGGCATCAGCCCTGTTTCATCTTCAGAGAGCTTAACCTGCAACAACTACCAGGTGAGGTGCAGTCGGCTCTGGCTGGCTTTCCCCTCAAAGTCCTCCAGGCTCTAGCGAGAGAGGCTGACAAGGTGTTTTCCGTCACCAAGAGGGCCTGTGCGACCATATGGCTGGACAACTTTGCTGCCTCACCGCCACCTGAACATAAGACAATAGACATGGCTCAATGACGGTGTCCGACCCTGTGTTTCTACCACATGAGATTTGGGCTGAGAGCTAAGAAGTACCGCCACCCTGTGGCTTCAGGGAGTTGGGAAACGGAATGGCCGGTGCCCATTAGCTGCTATGGGTGTCGGCAGGTAAGGCAGTTTGTTGTTTATTACAGACTCTGTTTTGGGTAACGTTTACTCTGTGACATGGGTGCTCAGGTGAATGTCCTGCTCACATCTAAATTGGACATTCGAACTGGAGAATATAGACATATGAAGTCACCATCTGTTTGCAGGTTGGAACAAAGTGTACATCAGAAGTAATTACACTCGTGTTGATCTTTGTCGGCATTCCTACAGTGTGGTTATTTGAGTTACTGCCACCTTCCTATCAACTTGAATCAATCTGCCCATTCTCGCCTGATCTCTCTTAATAACAGAACTCCTGCTCACTGGATGTTTTTTTCTCACACCATTCTCTGTAAATTCTAGAGAATGCTGTGTGTGAAAATCCCAGGAAATCAGCAGTTTATGAGATACTCAAACCACCCTGTCTGATACCAACAATCATTCCACAGTCAAAGTCATTCAGATCACATTTTTTCCCCATTCTGATGTTTGGTCTGAACAACAATTGAACCACTTGACCATGTCTGCATGCTTTTATGCATTGAGTTGCTGCCACATGATTGGCTGATTTATCAAGTTAGCATGATACTATTACAGCTTGTGAATTTTGAATTTGGTGCCATATGTAAGGAGTTAGTACGTTCTTTCCATGACCACGTGGGCTTCCCTGGGTCCTCTGGTTTCCTTTTACAGTCCAAAGACGTACTGGTTAGTAGATTAATTTATCATTATAAATTGTCCTGTGCTTAGATTAAATAGGTGAGTTGGTGTGGCTTGTTGGGCTGGAAGGGCCTGTTCCAAGCTGTATCTCTAAATAAATAAAGTTGAATTAGCCAATAGGTGTACAGGTATACCTAATAAAATGGCCACTAAGTGTAGGTCCCTGTAGCATAGAATAAGGAATGATCTTATTGAAGTCGATGATATCCTACAGAGTCCTGCAAGGTATTTGCCACTGGTGGACTAATCTTACATGAGGGAATGGAGACACAATGTAAGGGATGGTCATTTAAAACTGAGGCCCTTTGACATTTCTTCCCAGAGGACAGTGAATCTCTGGAATTCTCTACTCTGGCAGGATGTGGAATCTGCATCATTACAGATAGGTAAAACTAAAGGGTCTGCAGGAAGGACTGGCCTCCTCGGTCTGATTGAGGTCTGATATCTGTAGGGGCCCTGATGATGAGGGCCTGGAGAAAATGAGGAACTAAACTTATCTCGGTAAAAAGTGGCCGCAGAATGAATACTATGGCCCTAGTCTTAAATCTTCAGCCCTGTGTGGCTGGGGCATGTTACAGACAGTTGGATAGTTCCGGATGTCACAGTGTGAGTTCACCTTGTTGACCCAGACTGTAGTTTTCCATTGTCACCCGGCACCATCTGCATGCCTAAACTTATTCAAACAAATTTTCTTTACCTTCACTGAGCAAGGCCATGGTTCAGTGCTGTTAACGATTGTTCATAGTGATAAGTTTAATGGTCACTGCAAAATCTGCCCCCTGGTGAAGGAAAAATACCAGGAAGGTAACTGAGTTCAAATAATCTCTTTTCAATGAATATAACAATAGTAATGACTTATAACAAGAGCTTAAAGCAAGCCCGATAAATGTACTTTATCCTTGTTTATCATTGAAGTAACCCCCTGTAAAAAATGAATTGTGAAGTTAATTTATCTTTAATATCTAATAGTTTTACATCAGCTCCTCTTTGAGTGAGATAACTGCAAGTCTACAACTCAGTATTATTTATCTACTTTCTTGTTATTTGCATGATTTGTCTTCTTTTGCATATTAGTTGCTTGTCAGTCTTTGTTTTTCATAAATTCTATTATGTTTCTTTATTTTCCTGTAAAGGCCTGTAAGGAAACAAATCTCAAGGTAGTATATATGGTGACATTTCAGGAGAACTCACATCATTCACACCCCTCTATTTCAAAATTTTAGGAATGTACATTTTGCACAATTTCTCATGGTCGCAAAACACATTATACACAGTCAGGAAAGCTGGACTATGTACATCTATACTCAAGTCATTTTACAGATACATAGTAGAGAGCAAACAAGCTGCATCACTGCATGGTCTGTTAACTACATTGAGGTAGACAGGAAGACTCTATAACGTAGTCAAAACTGCCAAACACATCACCGGCCTACCTGAAAGGCCATAACCTCATGAAGGATCCCATCCACCCTGCTCATGGACTGTTTGTCCCATTCCCATGAGGGAGGAGACTACATAGCATGCACGTGGTACTACCATACTCAGAAACCCCAATCAGTAAGGCTGATCAACACCTCCAACCACTAACCCCGCTCTCCACCCCCCCAACCACCACTACTTTATCATTTCCTGTCAGAGACACCTTATATTCAGACACTCCTGTGTCTAGCATCATTTTATGGACATACAATCAATCTACATGTATGAAAGTGATCTTATGTATTTACATTTATTGTATTCTTTTATTATTGTGTTATTTTTCTTATAGCATCTTTTGAGTTGCATTGGATCCAATTATTTTGCCCTCCTTTACACTTGTGCACTGGAAATAATATCAAAACAATATTGAATCTAGAATCTTGAATGCCCAGGGCAGTTGCAGGGACACAGAAGGTGTCACTGTAAGTAATTGTGTTCCGATATCCATGCTTTTCCCTGAAGGTCACCAGGAGCAGAACACATGGCCTGAAAGTACTCAGATGTGAGGCAACAAAACACTCCCCAGGATCCTGCTATTCACTGTATAAGTCCTTTCCTGGCTTAATATAGCAAAATCACAATCAGGTTCAATATCACTGGCATATGTCATGACACTTGTTTTGTGGCAGCAGTACATTGCAATATGTAATATTAAAAAACATAAATTACAATAAGAAATATATATAACAATTACATTAAGTAAGTAGTAAAAAAAAGCAACAAAATAGTGAGGTACTGTTCACAGGTTCATTGTCCATTCTGAAATCTGATGTTGGAGGGGAAAAAACTATTACTGAAACTCCTGTACAGTGGTGCTAGAAAGTTTTACTGATGCTGGTCTACTATGGCAGTGTAGGGTTAGTTTAAAAGCAGCCCAGGTTCAATCATGCCACTGTCTGTAAGGAGTTTGTACATTCTCCTCGTGACTGTGTGGGTTTCCTCTGGGTGCTCCAGTTTTCTCCCATGGTTCAAAGATGTATGGGCTAATAGGATAATTGGTTACATGTGTGCAATTGGGCATTGAAGGCTCTTTGGGCCGAAGTGTCTGTTGATGTGCAGTATAAAGAAATTAAGTACATTCTCATCAAAATCATTAATATAGACAATATATTAACAAGGAACCCAGCATTGATCTCTGCACCCAACAGAGTCCAAACTTAAATAAATTGAACACAAAAACATAAAAAAATTAAAAACAGTAATATTAATGACAAAAAAGGGAAAAAAATCTCATATCATCATTGTTACCTTTTAGACCCTCCTCAAGAACACACATGTGGAAGTTGAAGATGCCTGCATCAGTGGCCAGCATGTCCTGGGCACCTGACACCCTGGCCTGAGAACCTTTGCTTCTCTCTCCACAGATGTTGTCCGATTCAGAATCAGGTTTAATAAATTAAATAAGCAGTACAAAAAGAAAGAAAAGTAATGAGGTCATGTTCATGGATTCATTGTCCATTCAGAAATCTGATTGTGAATGGGCTGAAGCTGTTCCTGAAATGTCGAGTATGTGTCTACTGGCTTCTGTATCTCCTCCTTGATGGTAGCAATGAGAAGTGGGCACATCCTGGGTGATGGGGTCCTTAATGTTAGATGCAACCTTTTTGAGACATCACTTTTTGAAAGTGTTCTTGATGTTGGGGAAGCTAGTGCCCATGACTGAGTTTACAACTTACTGCAGCTTTTTCCGAACCTGTGCAGTGGCCCCTCCACAGCACACAGTGACGCAACCAATTAGAATGCTCTCCACAGTACATCTGTAGAAATTTGCAAGATTCTTTGGTGACATACAAAGTCTCCTCAAACTCCAAATTGAGTATAGTAATTGACATGCCTTCTTTGTAATTGCATCAATATCTTGGGTCGAGGATAGATGGTCAGAGATGTGGACACCCAGAAACTTGAAACTGCTCACCCTTTCCACTGCTGACTCCTTGATGCGAACTTGTATGTCTCCCTCGACTTTATTTCAAATTTTCAACAAGTGGAGTATTTTACTTTTGTCTGCACTGTAGACAGCTTTGCTTGCAGTGGGAATAGACCTTGTCACCCACCAACAGAATCAATGCAACTAAGCTGCAAAGGCAGGCACAGACCTGCTGGAATATTGTATTCTATGCCTGGAAACTTACATTACAAATTTACAGACTTAAGGGAGGAGGCCCCCCTTTGGTTGAGCTCGACCATGATGTTGTGTCCTAGCTGTCCATATGCAAGGCAGTACGTATGGAGAGCAAGCTGTTGCCCATGTAGCAGACTTCCCTCTCTATGCAGCTGATGAGTCCAAAGGAATGGCAAAGACCAATATAATCTGGCAGCGGCAGTGATGCAGGAGTTTCCAGACAGTGTAATACTCAATGTAGGACTTCAGCTCTGGATTTTTTTCTTGGGGTTTAGTACTGAAAGCCTTTCTCATGATTGGTATAGCTGTAAGGCAGCAGAGATTTGAGATCAGAGTTTTCCTAGGTGAGCTGCCAACTACTGCTGATGAGCCCCATCTGCATGGAACAACTAGTTTTAGGCACCAGTAACCCGCTTTTGCCCATTCTTCTGTCAGTAGAAATGGTTCTGCTAGGCTTAGAAGCTAAGCCACACATGAAGGCCAGGACCTGGCCCTGGTTGATAGAGGCTATCTGAGATGCACACCATTAGGAGCATTTAATAAGTAGTGGGAGCTTATTTCCAGTACATCTCCACCACCTCCCCTCCCACCCCAACCCCAACTCCCCCGGCTATGACAACATTAAGGAACCTGTAGCAAAGTACATTAGATCTGTGATTCCATGAGCTTAGTGCTTCTAAACATTTTGAAAGGGGTGTACAAGATGACATATGAATGGAAAACTGATTTTTCAGTTATCATCCCTGCTCATAAACTGCCTGTTTCCCTGTCTCAGGTCACTGGTGACTCCTGCAATTCACTATTGGACAAGAAGTCACTGAGTCATAGAACACTACAGCACAGAAATAGGCTCTTTGGCCCATCTAGTCTGCACAAAAGTGTTTAATCTGTTGACAACTTTATAAAATATTAGTGAGCTGATGGAAGTCCGCCATAGATGGTCCCAAGACCACTTGTGAAGGAGGAGGGGCAGGCATGGGGCCAGCAACCCTATCCCATAAAAACCCAGTGCTACAAAAATGCCAACAGAAGCTCCAAAGACTTTATCCCAGGAAGGATCTACCCCAGAGATATATGAAATTGTGTGATAATTGGAAGCCATAGGGCTGATCTACCTTCTATTGTTCCAGCTCAGAGGATTCTGGTCTATGACCAAGAAAGGGTGAAGGGCTTAAGCAGAATTGAACTGATGGACTTGGTTTATTTGGATAACTCTGTCTCTCTCTATCCTGATGGACATTGGTTAGCTTGAATGGATATCTCCATCCATCCAGGGCACAGTTTTAAGGTGCTTGAAAGTATGTATAGAGGAGATGTCAGGGGTAAGTTTTTTCACACAAGAGAGTGGTGTGTGCATGGAATAGGCTGCCAGCAACGGTGGTGAAGGTGGATACGATATTGTCTTTTAAGAGACTTTTGGATAGGTACATGGAGCTTAGAAAAGTAGAGGGCTATGGGTAACCCTAGGTAATTTCTAAAGTAAGTACATATTTGGCACAGCATTGTGGGCCAAAGGGCCTGTATTGTGCTATGGGTTTTCTATGTTTCTATCTCTCCCTCTGCTGACAGACATTGGTTGGCTTGAATGGATAACTCTGTCTCTGCCTTTCTGACAAACATTGGTTGGGTTGAATGGGTAACTCCATCTTTCCCTGTCCTGATGGCCATTGGTCTGTTGAATGATTTGGTATTGGGAAATGAGCCTGGTCAGGTGTCAGATCTCTCAGTGGGAGAGCATTTTGGAGATAGTGATCATAATTCTATCTCCTTTACAATAGCATTGGAGAGAGATAGGAACAGACAAGTTAGAAAAGTGTTTAATTGCAGTAAGGGAATTATGAGTCTATCAGGCAGGAAATTGGAAGCTTAAATTGGAAACAGATGTTCTCAGGGAAAAGTACAGAAGAAATGTGGCAAATGTTCAGGGGATATTTGTGTGGAAAAGAAAAGCTTACAAAAGGTTCAGAGAGCTAGGTAATGTTAGAGATCTAGAAGATTATAAGGCTAATAGAAAGGAGCTTAAGAAAAAAATTAGGAGAGCCAGAAGGGACCATGAGAAGGCCTTGACGGGCAGGATTAAGAAAAACCCCAAGGCATTCTACAAGTATGTGAAGAGCAAGAGGATAAGACATGAAAGAATAGGACCTATCAAGTGTGACAGTGGGAAAGTGTGTATGGAACCGGAGGAAATAGCAGAGGTACTGAATGAATATTTCAGTATTCACTATGGAAAAGGATCTTGGTGATTGTAGTGATGACTTGCAGCAGACTGAAAAGCTTGAGAAGGTAGATATTAAGAAAGAGGATGTGCTGGAGCTTTCGAAAAACATCAAATCGAATAAGTCGCTGGGACTGGATGAGATGTACCTCAGGCTACTGTAGGAGGCAAGGGAGGAGATTGCTGAGCCTCTGGCGAAGATCTTTGCATCATTAATGGGGACGGGAGAGGTTCTGGAGGATTGGAGGGTTGCAGATGTTGTTCCTTTATTCAAGAAAGGGAGTAGAGATAGCCCAGGAAATTATAGACCAGTGAGTCTTACTTCAGTGGTTGGTAAGTTGATGGAGAAGATCCTGAGAGTCAGGATTTATGAATATTTGGAGAGGTATAATATAATTAGGAATATTCAGCATGGCTTTGTCAAGGGCAGGTCGTGCCTTACGAGCCTGATTGAATTTTTTGAGGATGTGACTAAACACATTGATGAAGGAAGAGCAGTAGATGTAGTGTATATGGATATCAGCAAGGCATTTGATAAGGTACCCCATGCAAGGCTTATTGAGAAAATAAGGAGGCATGGGAACCAAGGGGACATTGCTTTGTGGATCCAGAACTGGCTTGCTTACAGAAGGCAGAGTGGTTGCAGATGGGTCATATTCTGCATGGAGGTTGGTCACCAGTGGAGTGCCTCAGGGATCTGTTCTGCGACCCTTACTCTTCGTGATTTTTATAAATGACCTGGATGAGGAAGTGGAGGGATAGGTTTTTAAGTTTGCTGATGGCACAGTTGGAGGTGTTGTGGATAGTGTGGAGGGCTGTCAGACGTTACAGTGGGACATTGATAGGATGCAAAACTGGGCTGAGAAGTGTCAGATGGAGTTCAACCCAGATAAGTGTGAAGTGGTTCATTTTGGTAGGTCAAATATGATGGCAGAATATAGTATTAATGGTAAGACTCTTGGCAGTATGGAGGATCAGAGGCATCTTGGGGTCCGAGTCCATAGGACACTCAAAGCAGCTGCGCAGGTTAAGAAGGCGTACGGTGTATTGGCCTTCATCAATCGTGGAATTGAATTTAGGAGCAGAGTGGTAATATTGCAGCTATATAATGTTGACCCTGGTCAGACCCCACTTGGAGTACTGTGCTCAGTTCTGGTCGCCTCACTACAGGAAGGATGTGGAAGCCATAGAAAGGGTACAGACGAGATTTACAAGGATGTTGCCTGGATTAGGGAGCATGCCTTATGAGAATAGGTTGAGTGAACTTGGCCTTTTCTCCTTGGAGCGACAGAGGATGAGAGGTGACCTGATAGTGGTGTATAAGATGATGAGGGGCATCGATCATGTTAATAGTCAGAGGCTTTTTCCCAGGGCTGAAATGGCTAGGATGAAAGGAAACAGTTTTAAGGTGCTTGGAAGTAGGTATAGAGGGGATGTCATGGGCAAGTTTTTTACGCAGAGGGTGGTGAGTGCATGGAATGGGCTGCTGGCAACATTGGTAGAGGCTGATACGATAGGATCTTTTAAGAGACTTTTGGATAGGTACATGGAGCTTAGAAAAATAGAGGGCTATAGGTAAGCCTAGTAATTTCTAAGGTAGAGACATGTTCGGCACAACTTTGTGTGTTGAAGGACCTGTAATGTGCTGTAGGTTTTCTATGTTTCTATCAATGCATCATTCTGTTTCTCCCTCTCCTGAAGAATGATGGTTGAATAGATAACTCTCTCGCTCCTGAGGATATTGGTTGAACAGACAACTTCATATCTCCCTCTCCTAATGGACATTGGTTGAATCGATAACTCTGTCTCTCCCTCTCCTGATGGTCATTGGTTGGGTTGGATGGATAACACTGATTCTCCCCCTCCTGATGGACAATGGTTGAAGAGATAACTTTGTATCTTCCCCTCCTGATGGACATTGATTGAATGGATAACTCTGACTCTTGATGGACATTGGTTGGTTGAATGGATAACTACATCTCTCCCTTTCCTGAAGGGCATTGATTGGGTTAAATGGATACAGTAACTCTGTCTCTCCCTCTCCTGATGGACACTAGTTGGGTTGAACGGATAACTCCAACTCTCCCTTTCCTGATGTTACTTGTCCTGCACCGTTGTCTTCCAACATTTCCTGATTTAACTTCCAGTGTCTGCAATACTTAAGTTCAAGTTTAATTGTCATTCAGTCATGCATGAATCCCCATGAATATAGCCAAATCTCTAATGGCCAAGGTGCAAAACACAGTACCAACAGCCCCACACAGCACAATGCATATACAGTATAATTACTATAGCAGTAAACATACAGTCATACAAAAACAATAATCTTATAGCCTAAGTCCCTGCCTGTCATGTTTTGTAGATTGATGGTGCATGGGATGTTGTCAGTAAGAACAAGCATTAAACAGTTTGATCATCACGTACTAGTGCAGCCGCAGGTGAATGCAATCCAACTTGTTTTCCAACTGAGTGAGCTGGAGGGCAGTACTGACAGGAAGGGCCAGCCCCAACCCAGCATGGACACTTGCCACACCACACATCTTCCGGCATCTCCTCTCCTGAACAGCATGAGGGCCTGGTCTGCGCTACAACTGAGGTCAGCCAGCTCCCCCATTGTTGGTCTCACCGATGAACCAGTGAACCATATTTACAGTATTCTACAATACCAAGGTCCAACAGGATCTTGAAGTCACAAGAAAAATGCGGAAGATCACTTGCACCATTTGTTAGACTTGCTTTCTAATTTTAGCTCTATATAACACTGGGTAAGTATGTTAAATTCCTTAAACATTCATTTTAATGTCTGACATTGATGCCTGAAGGCTTGGAGTATATGCCCAGACTGTGAAGCTGGGTTTACAGTCACGGTCTATCACCTGAATGTCGTATCAACGATACTAAACCTGCAGTAGCTCAACCTGTTGTCAACAGCAAAAGTTGTTAATGTTGGAGTGATGGACTGACCTCAAGGTTCACTGTTTGTAGTAACCAGTATAGGAAGTTAAATTCAGTGTTTTATCGAGTTGTTACCATAATGATTTTAGTTGAATTAACTCTTTCAACCACAGCAAAGAAATATGTAATGGATACATAACCCTGTCCCTTTCTAATGACATAAGCTCACATCACCCGAAATAACTCAAATCTGAACAAGTTCAGATCCAGATTTAGATTTATTTATCCCATGTACATCAAAACACTCAGTGAAATGTACCATTTGCAGTAACAACTAACACACACAAAGGAGTGCTCCGGGCTGCTCACAAGTGTCACCATACATTCTGGCGTCAACATAGTATGCCCTCTGCCAAGTTTATTACAACCCTTGACCTCTGCAAGATCCCGCTGGCAAAACACTCTCATGTATACCGCATTCGGCACTCACCTTGGCCTCCTTCATTTCACTGTCATGCTGTTCGAGCTGCATGGAGCCCCAGCAACCTTCCAACGGCTGATTGACTATGTGGTCAGGGGATATGAGAAGCATTTTGCGGCCAACCTGGATGACGTGATCATCTTCAGCAGCAGCTGGGAGAACCACCTGAAGCACCTTGAGGATGTCCTGAAGAAGACTGCAGCCGCTGGCTTGACACTGAACATCCAGAAGTGTGACTGAGCCTGCGCTGAGACACAGACCCTTGGCTATCAGCTAGTGCAAGGACTAGTTCAGCCACTGGTTGACAAGGTCAAGGCTATCAGAAATAGTCCCAGGCATTCCAAACAGTTTCATTTATTTTCACTCACACTGTTACATTGGTTTGAAGACTGCAGAACGGTCCCAAAGGACACGAGTGGCAGTTTAGGACATCCTAAAATAGTGCCTGTGTTAGTGGAAGCAGATGAACTACAGCTTATGCAGGCAACACCACTGATGGGGAGGCATTATTCTTTTACGTTCAGATCTATGGGTTTATCTAAAGCATTTGTTGTGGAATAAAACTGTAGGATGTTAGAATCCCTGTTTAAAATGTTCCAATTCTGCACCTGAAATTATTATAATGGTCTGGTCACATCTTTAACCCTCCACCCCACCCCAGACCAACAGCAGAATTTTGGCCAGATTTAAACACTCAACCTAGCTTTGCAAGAGAGATGTGGAAGTTGGAGTTGACGGTTGGTAAATAGTTATATTGGAAAGTTAAAGTGTCGTGAAGAAAGCCTCTGTATGTTTGTAAATTTATGTACATACTTGTTTGTTTTTCATTTGACTATTTGTAAATTTTTTTTTCTTCACAACTTTTGGGCAGATTTTACACCTTTTCCCCCCAGAACTAAATAAAACCCCTTTGCACTAATATGCCTTTGTGGCTTACCATCTGTGTTTTTTCCAGCCGGTGACCCTTGTTGAGCATGCTCACCCATAGCTGGTAGCGAGGTGTGACACCACAATATTCTGTACAACAACACAAAACACAACAAGCAACAAAACAAGCTCTGTTCCTCCCTCCCACCCATCCATCCACACACATACACAGTCCTCTAACCCCAGGACAGGCCATCTTCTTTGGCCTCCAGTGGGCTCATGGATTTGCTGACTTCTGAGTCTGTGCAACATCCACAAACACCTTTGATTCCTTAAAGACAATTTTTCTTGAACTACCCAAATCTCTCTACTCTCAATGTTACTGCCATTGTTGCATATTATTAAAAACAATCATAAATCAATTAAAATGGAGCATAATTTAAATGTTTTTCCTCTAAATCAAGCTCTTAATTGGTGAGTTTAATCCAATTCAATGGTCAGTTACAATATGTATCTCCCTTCTATTGAGCTATCATAATGTTGAAACTCCACCTATAATTTAGAACTACACAATCCTAGAACCATCATAGTAAAAAGATACACAACCAGTGAGGCCACACTACCTTCTGTCACATTTTCCCTTCAGATCTTTGTTGAAAGCCACAATTGTATCTGCTTCCACCACTCTCTTGGGCAGTGCGTTCCAGACCAGGACTGGTTACAGCAAGACCAGGTTTCTCCTCACATTACTTCAGGATCCTTTGCCAATCGCTTTATAATCTGTGCTCTGTGTCTACCAATGGGATCTGTCTCCCTTGAATTCACTTCATTTACAATTTCTCCTTACTGCAAGGATGGGTGGAAGGTTTTAAAGGATTAATATTTGCTTGAATTAATTAAACCACAAGCTGACCCATATAGCATAGTCCTTAATGGTTAACAACTGCCACACAGATGCCTTGTGCAGGAAGGCACAGAGTCGACTGTACTTCCTAAGAAGGTTGGCGTCATTCAATGTCTGTAGTGAGATGCTGAAGATGTTCTATAGGTCAGTTGTGGAGAGCGCCCTCTTCTTTGTGGTGGCGTGTTGGGGAGGAAGCATTAAGAAGAGGGACGCCTCACGTCTTAATAAGCTGGTAAGGAAGGCGGGCTCTGTCGTGGGCAAAGTACTGGAGAGTTTAACATCGGTAGCTGAGCAAAGGGCGCTGAGTAGGCTACGGTCAATTATGGATAACTCTGAACATCCTCTACATAGCACCATCCAGAGACAGAGAAGCAGTTTCAGCGACAGGTTACTATCGATGCAATGCTCCTCAGACAGGATGAAGAGGTCAATACTCCCCAATGCCATTAGGCTTTACAATTCTACCGCCAGGACTTAAGAACTTTTTAAAAGCTATTATTAATGCTTTTTGAGATAGTGATTTAGATGCATATCATATTTTTTACTGAGTTAAGTATTGTATGTAATTAGTTTTGCTACAACAAGTGTATGGGACATTGAAAAAAAAGTTGAATTTCCCCATGGGGATGAATAAAGTATCTATCTATCTATCTATCTATCTAGTTTTCTAAAATCAGAACCTGCTAAGGTCATGTTCTTGCACCCTTAAATTCCAAACTGAATTACTTGTATAAATCAGTACCTGATCTTTCCACTTGAATTTGTCCAGGGACATTGTTGCCTGGGGTAACATCCATTAAAAGACTGATCAATAGATTGATAAGTGAACACAGAACTTCAAAGTGGAAATTTACACCATTGCCATGGAGTTACTTTTGCAACAAGTTCTCAAATAGAGGTCAGAGTCTTTAAATAAATGTGATATATGGTCAAAGTGAATCCAGCCTCCATCTCTAACTAGTAAATATTTACTGTTTAACAACAAAAATATTCTGCAATATTGTAATCATTAACAACAGAAGTAAGTAAATAGTAAATAAATTGATGTGATGATGTGGTAAATAGGATCAGCAAAATTTCAGATGACACCGAGATTGGGGGTGTGCCGAGCAGCAAGGAAGACTATCAAAACTTGCAGTGGCATCTTGTCCAGTTGGTAAAATGGGCTGAAAGATAGCAGATCATAGCTCACCTACCACCCCACCAGCCTCCAGGTCCAACCTATAATTCTTCGTAACTTCCGCCACCTCCAAAGGAATCCCACTACCAAGTACATCTTCCCCCCCTCTTTCTGCTTTCCTCAGGGATTGCTCCTTATGCGACTCCCTTGTCCATTCGATCCCCCCCATCCCTTCCCATCGACCTCCCTCCTGGCACTTATCCTTGTAAGTGGAACAAGTGCTACACCTGCCCTTACACTTCCTCCCTCACCACCATTTAGAGCCCCAGACAGTCCTTCCAGGTGAGGCCACACTTCACCTGTGAGTCGGCTGGTGTGGAATACTGTCTCTGGTCCAGTGCGGCCTTTTATATGCTGGTGAGACCCGACGCAGACTGGGAGACTGTTTCGCTGAACACCTACGCTCTGTCTGCCAGAGAAAGCAGGATCTCCCAGTGGCCACACATTTTAATTCCACGTCCCATTCCCATTCTGATATGTCTATCCATGGCCTCCTCTACTGTCAAGATGAAGCCACACCTAGGTTATAGAGGAACAACACCTATATTCCATCTGGGTAGCCTCCAACCTGATGGCATAACATTGATTTCTCTAACTTCCGTTAATGCCTGTCCTCCTCTTCTTACCCCATCCCTGATTTATTTATTTCCCCCCTCCTTTTTTTTCTCTCTCTGCCCATCACTCTTTGCCTGTTCTCCATCTCCCTCTGGTGCTCCCCTCCCCCTTTCTTTCTCCTGTCCCATGATCCTTTCCCTTCTCCAGCTCTGTATCCCTTTTGCCAATCACCTTTCCAGCTCTTAGCTTCACCCCACCCCCTCCTGTCTTCTCCTATCATTTCAGGTTTCCCCCTCCCCCTCCTACTTTCAAATCTCTTACTATCTTTTCTTTCGGTTAGTCCTGACGAAGGGTCTCAGCCTGAAACATCGACTGTGCTTCTTCCTATCTGTGCTACCTGGCCTGCTGCGTACCACCAGCATTTTGTGTGTGTTGCTTGAATTTCCAGCATTTGCAGATTTCCTCGTGTTTGAAAGATAGCAGATGGAATTTAATGCAGACAAGTGAGAGGCATTGCACTTTGGGAGGACATAGCAGGGTAGGACTTACATGGTGAGTGGTAGGACACTAAGGAGTGCAGTAGAACATAGTGTTATGGGAATTCAGATCCATAATTCCTTGAAAGTGGATGCATAGGTAGATAGGGTTATAAAGAAAGTTTTTCACACATTGGCCTTCATAAATCACAGTATTGAGTACAAGAGATGGGATGTTATGTTAAAGTTGTATAAGACATTGGTGAGACCTAATTTGGAGTATTGTGTGCAGTTTTGGTCACCTACCCACAGGAAAGATGTCAGTAAGATTGAAAGAGTTCAGAGAAAATTTACAAGAGTGTTGCCGGAAATTGAGGACCTCATTTATAGGGAAAGGTTGAATAGGTTAGGACTCCATTTCTGAGAATGTCAAAGAATGAAGGGAGATGTGATAGAGGTATACAAATTTATAAGGAACATACATAGGGTAAATGCAAGCAGACATTTTTTTGTGTTGCATTGGATCTGGAGTAATAATTATTTTATTCTGCTTTACATTTGTGTACTGGAAATAACATCAATCTTGAAGCTTGAATGCTGTTCCTGTGATGTAGTGTTCTATGTTCCATGTTGTATTAAGCAAAGTTTGATCCTTGCCAATTTTGACTAACACTTTTGCAAATAATTTTATCATTAAAGCATAAGACAATAACCAATGGCTGCTCACTAGAACATCTGGGTTGATACAGAAGCACCAAAAAGTATAGGAGTTAATGTATGAGAGAGCTCCTTAAAACATACTTTGGTAAGAATAACTGGTTACAAAAGCAGACAAATAATTCAGTATGTGTCAGGAAATGTAGAGGAGGTATAATGAGTTCTTCAGGTCCAGCCCTTCGAGCCACGTTGCCCAGCAACCCCTGATTTAACCCTCGCCTAATTACGGGACTATTTACAAAGACCAATTAACCTCCCAACCAGTGTGTCTCTGGACTGTGGGAAGAAACAGGAGCACCTGGAGAAAATCCATGCAGTCTTGGGAAAAACATACAATTTCCTTACAGAAAGTGGCGGGAATGTTGTTTAACAAGAGTGGTTAATCATTTAGAATTCCTTGTGTTTTTCTTGAGCGACTCACACTTTGTAATACAGTCTCCTGGAGCCTTCTGTTTAAGCTTGTTCAGACTGACAGGCTCAGGGATTCCATGTTACTTGTATTATTTAAAGGATGCCCAATCAGCCCTAATTGTGGGGTCCTAGTTTTGAGGATGTTACTTCTCGCAGTGTTGCTTGGCCGAGCCACTGATGTTCTTTTAGAATTATTATGATTAAATTCTCATCACCATCTCTACATCAGAGTCTGTCCTTCCTCTGCACTTGGGTTCCAATATTGCCAGCGCACACCGTGACAGGAGGCTTGACCCAAAAGTACAGGACTTAATGTATTAGAGAGCTCCTTAAAATATTTCAATTTGTGTCAGGAAATGTAGAGGAGGCTTAACCCAGAAGTAGAGCAGTGGAGATGAGTTGGTGAAAAATAACTTCAGTATGAGACTGCAAATTAACAAGTCACAAAATAAGTGAGAACAGAAACTAAACACAATAGACAACAAGGTAAGCTTTAGGCAGGGAGACTAAAAGCTCAGAGAAACTGGTTGAGGCCGGCTGGTTCGATGAGTGTACAAGGACTGTGGATGAGAACTGGAGTTAAATAGACTGCAGGTAATGAGTCTGGTTTGATGAGTGAACAAGAACTGTGGATGAGAACTGGGGTTAAATAGGCTGCAGGTAATGAGTCTGGTTCGATGGGTGAACAAGGACTGTGGATGAGAACTGGGGTTAAATAGACTGCAGGTGATGAGTCTGGTTCGATAAGTGTACAAGGACTGTGGATGAGAACTGGAGTTAAATAGACTGCAGGTGGTGTGTCTGGAATAAATGGCAGGTGAATCCTATTAGCTGAGTGGAGACTGGGAGGTGGCTGTATATGCAGGCTGGTAGTTGTCAGTAGGAGTAGGCCTGATAATGTGAACACAAACTTCAGAACACATTTAGAATTGCAAAGACTTTACTTAAAGAACTTCCTCATCATGGCAGGGTTGCAACATAAACAAATATCGGTGCTAGGTTAGGTCAGTGCACAATGCTGTGTTTTAATCTGGTTCCAACTCATTAAAATAAACATTGGATTCTAAATTAATCAGTCATTTCTACAATGTATAAATTTCATATATACAGGAAGCCTTCTCAACAATTCCTTCCAGTTCTTCACGTTAAGTGACAACAACCATGGCCATCAAAATGATCTGGTAGTTCTCTGTGATGTCGCCTTTGATGGTCATTTTAACGGTGGCTGAGATGATCTTAAGTGCCTAGAAAGCAAATTAAAAAAAGTCCTACTTAAAATCCGCCATGTCAGAATGTTATTGATGTGCCCTTAAAACTATACACTAGCGTTATGTATTGAGTGTTCAGGAAGGTGTAGCACCTCTGGTGAAGGGGATTATCATGTGCATTTTGGAGAAGCTCACTCACCTTTGGACCCAGTGGACACTCAGCTCCAAGAAGCTGTTTGCATGTGACAGCGGCCACACAGGTACACACTGCTTCGACAGGTGGGCTAAACCAGGAGGGGGTAGCTTGCGGGCCTCATACCCTGGAGAGATAGGGACAAGCCTAGGAGCGAAGGGCATGACGAGGTACAGAAGGAGGAATGGTCATCCAAGGAAGAACCCAGTTTATAATGACTACTCATATCACTGGACCCAGACTTCCGAGGTTGAGAGAGTGAAATTGCCCCAGTGCAATGACTTATTCCATTTTAAAAACTCTCCCACGCAGGATTCCTGCCATCACTGAGCATAACAGAAAGCCACCACACTACAAGAACTGGTAATATGAATTGGATTGAAAAGCCACATCAAAATTGTATTTCTTTAGCAAAGTATTATTCTTAGGTATTGTTACGTGGCCATTCAAAAGTTTTGCTGAAACTTATCTAGCTTCCTGTTTTATTTTACTTATTTTTATTCAGAGATACAGTGTGGAACAGACCCTTCCAGCCCACCGCATTGTGTTGCCCTACAACCCACCAATTTAACCCCAGCCTAATCACGAGACAATTGACAATGACCAATTAACCGATTAACCGAAATGTCTTTGGACTGTGGGAGGAAACTGGACAACCTGGAGGAAAGCCATGTGATCACGGGGAAGACGTACAAGCTCCTTACAGACAGTGTTGGAAATAAGCTCTAAACTCCGATGCCCTGAGCTTTAATAACCTTGCATTAACTGCTATGCCACCGTGGTAGCACAAGACTGTAAGATATACAGTGGCATGCAGAAGTTTGGACACCCCTGGTCAAAATTTCTGTTACTGTGAATAGCTAAGCGAATAAAAGATGACCTGATTTCCAAAAAGCATGAAGTTAAAGATGACACATTTCTTTAATATTTTAAGCAAGATTACTTTTCCATTTCCATCTTTTACAGTTTCATAATAAAAAAAAAAGCAAAAGGGCCCAAAGCAAAAGTTTGGGCACCCTGCATGGTCAGTACTTAGTAACACCCCTTTGGCAAGTATCACAGCTTGTAAACATTTTCTGTAGCCAGTTAAGAGTCTTTCAATTCTTGTTTGGGGAATTTTTGCCCATTCTTCTTTGCAAAAGGCTTCTAGTTCTGTGAGATTCTTGGGCCGTCTTGCATGCACTGAGGTCTATCCACAGATTTTTGATGATGGACTGTGGGGGCTGTGAGGGCCATGGCAAAGCCTTCAGTTTGCGCCTCTTGAGGTAGTCCATTGTGGATTTTGAAGTGTGTTTAGGATCATTATCCTGTTGTAGAAGCCATCCTCTTTTCATCTTCAGCTTTGTTACAGATGGTGTGATGTTTGCTTCCAGAATTTGCTGGTATTTAATCAAATTCATTCTTCCCTCTACCAGTGAAATGTTCCCTGTGCCACTGGCTACAACACAGGCCCAAAGCATGATCGATCCACCCCCATGCTTAACAGTTGGAGAGGTGTTCTTTTCATGAAATTCTGCCCCCTTTTTTTTCCCAAACATACCTTTGCTCATTGTGGCCAAAAAGTTCTATTTTAACTTCTTCAGTCCACAGGACTTGTTTCCAAAATGCATCAGGCTTGTTTAGATGTTCCTTTGAAAACTTCTGACGCTGAATTTTGTGGTGAGGATGCAGGAAAGGTTTTCTTTTGATGACTCTTCCATGAAGGTCATATTTGTGCAGGTGTTGCTGCACAGTAGAACAGTGCACCACCACTCCAGAGTCTGCTAAATCTTCCTGAAGGTCTTTTGCAGTCAAACGGGGGTTTTGATTTGCCTTTCTAGCAATCCTACGAGCAGTTCTCTCGGAAGGTTTTCTTGGTCTTCCAGATCTCAACTTGGCCTCCACCGTTCCTGTTAACTGCCATTTCTTAATTACATAACAAACCGAGGAAATGGCTACCTGAAAACGCTTTGCTATCTTCTTATAGCCTTCTCTTGCTTTGTGGTCATCATTTATTTTAATTTTCAGAGTGCTAGGCAGCTGCTTAGAGGAGCCCTTGGCTGCTGATTGTTGGGACAAGGTTTGAAGAGTCAGGGTATTTATAAAGCTTTGAAATTTGCATCACCTGGCCTTTCCTAATGACGACTGTGACAACCCATAGCCCTAACAAGCTAATGAAGGTCTGAGACCTCGGTAAAAGTTATCTGAGAGCTCAAATCTCTTGGGGTGCCCAAACTTTTGCATGGTGCTCCTTTCTTTTTTTCATTCTAAAATTGTACAAAACAAAAATAATACACTAATCTTGCTTAAAATGTTGAAAAGAATGTTTCATCTTTAACTTTAAGACTTTTGGAGATCACTTCATCTTCTACTCACTTAACTATTCACTGTAACAGAAATTTTGACCGGGGTGCCCAAACTTTTGCATGCCACTGTAGGAGCAGAATTAGGACATTTGGCCCATTGAGTCTGCTCCACAAGAGATTTTGCAGATTCTGGAAATCTTGAGCAACACATACAAATTGTTTTAGGAACTTAGCAGGTCAGGCTGCATCTATGGAGGAGAATAAACATCGATATTTTGGGCCTTCATCAAGGCTGGGCAGGAAGGAGGCAGAAGTCGGAATAAGAAGGTAGGAGGAGGGAAAGGAGGACAAGTTGGCAGGTGATAGGTAAAACATGGTGAGGGGGTAGGTGTGTGGGTGGGGGAGAGGGATGAAGTAAGAAGCTGGGAGATGATAGATGGAAGAGGAAAATGGCTGAAGAAGAAAACTGATATGAGAGGAAAGTCAGTGATGGGAGAAGGGGAAGAGGGAGGGGACACTGAGGGAGGTGATGGGCAAGTTGGCAGAAGAGAATGAGTAAAATGGGAGACAGAATGGGAAATTGGAAAAAAAAGATGGAGGGGTAGAAAACCTACAGCACAATACAGGCCCTTTGGCCCACAATGCTGTGCTGAACACATACTTACTTTAGAAATTACCTAGGGTTACTCACAGCCCTCTATTTTTCTAAGCTCCATGTACCTAAGAGTCTCTGAAAAGACATTATTGTATTCGTCTCCACCACTGTCGCCAGCAGCCCATTCCACACACTCACCACTCTCTGCATTAAAAATTTACCCCTGACATCTCCTCTGTACCTACTTCCAAGCACCTTAAAACTGTGCCCTCTCACGTTAGCTATTTCAGCCCTGAGAAAAAACCTCTGCCTATCCTTGCGATCAATGCCTGTCATCATCTTATACACCTCTATCGGGTCACCTCTCATCCTCCATCGCTCCAAGGAGAAAAGGCCAAATTCACTCAACCTATTCTCATAAGGCATGCTCCCCAATCCAGCCAACATCCTTGTAAATCTCCTCTGGACCTTTTCTATAGTTTCCACATCCTTCCTATAGCGAGGTGACCAGAACTGAGCAGAGTACTCCAAGTGGGATCTGACCAGGGTCTGATATTCTCAGATATTAAATGGAACCATTAAACTAGTGTAGAGGAGGCTGCATCAGGAGCACCGGATACAGCAGATTTGCAGGTGAAGTTGCAGACCTGGAAGGACTGTTTGGGGTCCAAATTACTGGAAGTTGGAGAAATCAAGGTTCATGCTGTCAGGTTGGAGACTACCCATACCAAATATGAGGTGTTGCTCCTCCAACCTGAGATGTTACAACATTTCCTTCCTTCCTGACTCCACGTATAACAATTTTAGGAAATGAACCTACTCCACATGTTTTGCACTTCATGGGTCACCCTTTATTAATTTGTCCTCAAACCCCTTTCTTTACTTGGCACTGCCATCCCTTCTGTCCCTTAATCTTTGCCACCATAATAGACATGTACTTCCCTTTTGTTCTCTCTTTTCTTTCCTCCTCCTTTTCAGCAATATAACACTTGTTAATCTCTAACCTTTTCACAGTCCAGGGAAAGGTGACTGACCTGAATTGTTAACTCTGTTGCCTTTCTAGAAAGTGACTGCTGAACTGTGTGTTTCTAACATTGTATGCTTTATTTCCCATTTTCCGTGCTGAAACTCTATTCTTATTTGTAACTAGAGTCATAGAACATTACAACAAAGAAAAAGACCCTTTTGTGCCACTGTGGCGGCCCGCACATGCGGGATTCGAACCGCCATCGGTAGCCGTGGGCAGACATGTGGTAGCGCGTTTGGAACTACCCACTCAGGGTGGACTTTCCAGGGACAGTCTGATGTCACGTCCGCCCCGCGGGTCGCAGGGGCCCATGGGAGGGGAGATTTAAGCACACGATTTTGAATCAGTAAAGGCATTCTGAGTTCAGCTCTCTCTGCCTCCGTGTGTTTCTTTAGTAGAGTGTTGTTCATGACTACATTAGTGACTCCGACGTTCCAGACAGCATCTGGAGCTGGCGACTCAGCGACCAGCCATGAGTTCGAGCAACTCGCACATCGTGGTCTCTCTGAAGCTCCTGACTTTCTGGGCCACTCAGCCCCACGTTTGGTTTGAGCAGGCTGAGGCCCAGTTCAATATCAGAGATATTACAGCCGATGCCACACGGTACTACTACGTGGTCAGCACGCTTGAACAGGAGATGGCAGGCCGGATCATCAACTTCCTATGCCAGTCACCAACAGAGGACAGGTACACTAAGCTTAAGGTGCTCCTGATCTGTATCTGATCTGTACCAGTTCCCCAAGCCTAGCATGGTCAAGGGCCTGCAGGAGTTCATAGGGATGGTCAACTTTTATCATCGGCTCGTGCCGGCGGCAGCCCGCATCTTGAGACCTTTGTTCAGTCTGATGGCTGACAAGGCCAAAGAAGTGGCATGGGACGCGGGGTCCACGGAGGTGTTCGAGCAGGCCAAGGAGGCGCTGGCAAAGGTGGCCCTCCTAGTGCACCCGAGAGTCGATGTACTCATGGCGCTCACAGTCGACGCTTCCAACACGGCAGTCGGCGGAGTCCTGGAGTAGCTCGTCGAGGACCAGTGGCGACCACTCACTTTCTTCAGCCAGCACCTATGGCCACCAGAGGTGAAATACAGCGCCTTCGACAGAGAGTTGCTAGCGCTCTACCTGGCTGTCCGGCATTTCTGGTACTTTCTCAAGGGAGTTCACCATGTATACGGACCACAAGCCCCTCACCTTTGCACTGGCCAAGGTATCGGACCCATGGTCGGCTCGGCAGCAGAGGCACCTGTCCTTTATTTCAGAATTCACCACGGACGTCCGCCACATCGCAGGGAAGAACAATGTTGTTGCTAACACACTGTCTTGACCCTGCCTCCACTCTGTAGGCATATCGTCCTCAGGAATAGACTACGCAGCACTGGCAGAAGCACAATGGTCGGACATCGAGATCCCGGCTTGCTGCACCGCTGTTTCGGGGCTCCAGTTGGAGGATGTCTCCATCTGCCCAGCAGCGGATCAACTCCTGTGCGACGTGTCTACCGGCAAACCCCGACCCGTGGTACCAGCAGCATGGAGGCGCCGGGTGTTCGACACGTGCACGACCTGGCCCATCCTTCCATCCGGGCGTCCATCAAGCTGGTAGCGGACAGATTCGTCTGGCACGGTTTGCGCAAACAGGTTGGACACTGGGCCAGGACCTGCGTGCACTGCCAGACCGCCAAAGTCCAGCGACACATGAAGGCTCCCCTCCAGCAGTTCCAGCCAACACACAGGAGGTTCCAACACATCCACGTGGACATCGTCGGCCCCCTGCCAGTCTCCCGGGGCACCAGGTATATCTTTACCATGGTAGACAGGTTCACCAGATGACCGGAAGCCGTATCGCTTGCAGACACGTCCACTGAGTCCTGCGCCAGGATGCTCATTGCAAACTGGATCATCAGGTTCGGCCTCCCAACGGACATCACCTCCAACAGAGGGGCACAGTTCACATCTGGTTTGTGGACAGCACTGGCGCAGCTCCTGGGCACTCAGCTGGATTACACCACAGCGTACCGTCCCCAGTCCAACGGTTTGGTAGAGAGATTCCACCGGCATCTCAAGTCGGCCCTGATGGCGCGCCTCAGGGGCCCCAACTGGACAGATGAGCTTCCCTGGGTCCTTCTGGGCATCCGCACAGCCCCCAAGGAGGACCTGGATACCTCCTCGGAGGAATTGGTCTATGGCGCCCCCCCGATGGTCCAAGGCGAGTTCGTACCAGAGGCCTGAGGTTCGGAAGAAACTCCAGCAGCGGTGCTAACGAGGCTGCGGGACAAGGTAGGGACCCTGGCACCGGACCCGACCTCCAGGCATGGTCCCATGTCATCCTTCACCCCTAAAGATCTCCGAGACTGTGAGTATGTTTTTATTCGCAGGGGCATGCACAGGTCACCTCTACAGCGGCCATACAAGGGACTCTTCAAGTTGATCCGGCACAATGGAACCACGTGTGTTGTGGAGGTGGGTGGCCGGGAAGAGACTTTTACTGTGGACTGTCTCAAACCGGCGCACTTGGACATTGAGCAACCAGTGAGAGTACCCGCACCGCGCTGGCGAGGCTGGCCACCCAGGCAAGCACACAGACTGGGGGCTCCACTCCCCAGATGGATGTTTCTGGGGGGGGGGGGGGTGGCAGCCCACACATGCGGGACTCGAACCGCCATCGGGAGGCGCGGGCAGACACGCGGTAGTGTGTTTGGAACTACCCTCTCAGGGCGAACCTTCCGGGGACAGTCTGATGTCATGTCCTCCCCGCGGGTTGCAGGGTCCCATGGGAGGGGAGATATAAGCGTGCGATTTTGAATCAGTAAAGGCATTCTGATTTCAGCTCTCTCTGCCTCCATGTGTTTCTTTAGTAGTGCGTTGCGCGCGACTACATCACCCTACTATTTTGCCTAGTCCCATCGACCTATACATGGACCATAACCCTCCGTATCCCTCCCATTCATGTACCTACCAAAACTTCTCTTAAGTGTTGCAATCAAACTCACATCCATCACTTTCACTGACAACTTGTTCCACACTTGCATCATCCTCTGAGTGAAGATGTTCCCCTTAAACATTTCACCTTTTACACTTAACCTATGTTCTCTAGTTTTAGTCTCATCCTACCTTTGTGGGAAACACCTGCTTGCATTATTATTACTTAAAGTAAAAAATCATGGGATTGGGGATAATATTCTGGCATGGGTGGAGGATTGGCTTTCTAACAGAAAACAGAGAGTTAGGATAAATGGTTTATTCTCAGACTGGCAGTTGGTGACTAGTGGTGTTCCGCAGGGGTCGGTGTTGGGACCCCAACTCTTTACAATCTATATTAATGATTTGGAGAAAGGGACTAAGTATCGAAGTTTGCTGATGACACAAAGATAGGAGGGAGTGTAATGAGTGCAGAGGACATTGAAACCCTGCAGGGGGACATAGATAGGCTGAGTGATTGGGCAGACATTTGGCAGATGAAATATAATACTGACAAGTGTGAGGTCTTGCACTTTGGCAGGAAAAATAATAGAGCAAGTTATTATCTAAATGGAGAGAAACTGGAAAGTGCTTCTATGCAAAGGGATCTGGGGGTCCTGGTGCAGGAAACACAAAAAGTTAGTATGCAAGTGCAGCAGGTGGTCAAGAAGGCCAATGGAATGCTGGCTTTTATTGCTAGGGGGATGGAGTATAAGAACAGGGAGGTCTTACTGCAGTTGTACTGGGTATTGGTGAGACCACACCTGGAGTACTGCGTGCAGTTCTGGTGTCCATATTTAAGAAAGGACATACTGGCTCTCGAGGCAGTGCAGAGAAGGTTCACTAGGTTAATTCCGGGGATGGGTGGGTTGATGTATGATGAGAGGTTGAGTAGATTGGGACTCTACTCATTGGAGTTCCGAGGAATGAGAGGCGATCTTATTGAAACATATAAGATTGTGAAGGGGCTTGATCGGGTGGATGCGGGGAGAATGTTCCCAATGATGGGTGAAACTAGGACTAGGGGGCATAATCTTAAAATAAGGGGATGCCGTTCCAGGACTGAGATGCGGAGAAATTTCTTCACTCAGAGGGTAGTGGGGCTGTGGAATTTACTGCCCCAGAGAGCTGTGGAAGCTACTACACTCAATAAATTCAAAACGGAGATAGACATTTTCCTGGATAAAAATGGCATTAGGGGATACGGTGAGCGAGCAGGTAAGTGGACATGAGGCTAGGTTTAGATCAGCCATGTGATCTCCTGGACCAGTTTTCGATAGCCTGGATGGGTCGGAGAGGAATTTTCCAGATTTTTTCTCCTCAATTGGCAAATCAGTTTTTTTTCCCCGGGTGATCACATGGGTTTGGGCGGGATGAATAATAAAATAAAATGGGCGGCATGGTGCCCTGTTGGTTGGCACTGTTGCCTTGTGGGATTCGGTGAAAACTAGAGTTAAGATTGGATCAGTCATGATCTTGTTGAATGGCGGAGCAGGCTTGAGAGGCCGATTGGCCTACTCCTGCTCCTATCTCTTATGTTCTTATGTTGCATTTACCCTATCTATACCACTCAAATTTTTGGACATCTTTATCAAATTCCCCCTCATTCTATGCTCCAGGGAATAAAGTCCTAATCCATTCAGCTTTTACCTATATCTTGGGTCTTCAAGTTCTAGCGGTATACAATAATCATACAATGATTGTAAGTTCATCAAATAGTTCACAAGATTATTGTCAAATAAAAGGCCCACTTATTGGTAAATTGTACATTTATACACTTAACATTAAACAAAAACATACTATATTACATAAACTATTTAACTTGCCATTAAAAGATTTAATTAAATATAAAACTTCAATTTATTAGAATGTAACTTTAACTAATTAATGCACCACATTCCTTAACTTTTAAAGCTAATAAGATCACTCAGCAGCAAATCATAAACAGAAGAAATTTTGCAGATGCTGGAATGCAGAATGAAACACAAAAACCCTAGAGGAACTCAGCAAGTCAGGCAGTATTTATGGAAATTAATAAATAGTCGATATTTTGGGCTGAGACTCTTCATCAGTCCTGATATATAACAATCAGTAGTAGCATTCAGTGCTGGACGGTTGTGTGAAGAGACACCCAAGGACTTACATCATGACCACTAGGGGGAGCCCAGCTGACAGTAATTGTCTTAGTGCTGCCAGCCTCCACCACACCTCGAACCGGATCAATGGTGAATCCTTTCACGTGAGCAGCCTGTGGACTGTCAATGATGAACTCAACACTCTGCAAAGACAAAACCACCAGTTGAGGTAGAGATTTTAAATCACAGAATCCTAGTCTCAACATCTCTGAACATCTTCCCTGGGCTAAATTACAAAGATAGTGGCTATACAGTATTTCATTAAGAGTTTAAGGAGACTTGGTATGCCACTTACGACTTGCAAATTTCTACAGATGTACTATGGAGAGCATTCTAACTGGTTGTGTTACTGTTTGGTATGGAGGGGCTATTCAAAAGATCAGAAAAAGTTGCAGAAAGTTGTAAACTCAGCCAGCTCTATCGTGGGCACTAGCCTTGTGGCAATGAGGACCTTCACCACCCAGGACATACACTCTCCTCATTGCTACCATCGGGAAGGAGGTACAAGAGCCTGAAGAGAGACACTCAATATTTCAGGCTTCTTCCCCTCTGCCATTAGATTTATGAAAAGGAAATGAACCCCTGTATGCTACCACACTATTTTCTTTTTTTTTCTTGCTCTTTTTGACTACTTATTTAATTTAATTTTTATATACAGTATATTTTTAATGCAATTTATAATTTTGTAAATTATGTATTGCACTGTACTGCTGCCACAAAAGAGTATTTCATGACATATGCCAGTGATTGATACCTGAGCTGTGAATTAGAGCTTCCTTTTTATTGCTAAATACTGATTTTGTGAAATGAAGTATATTTTTTAGTTCCATATTGCCCTTCACAAGTCTAGGATTTCCCAGTGCACCTTACAGCCAATATCCACACAGGCTCCTGGAGGTGGCCCAGATCATTTAACTTGTTAATTTTACCCTTGAATCTGGTCATCTTTCAATATATGGGTTGATAGGTTGAGTGAGCTAGTGCTTTTCTACTTGGAGTAAAGGAGGATGAGAGGTGACGAGAAAGTTGTATAAGATGATGAGAGGCAGAGATTGAGTGGACAGCTAGAGACATTTTCCAGGGTGGAAAAGACTAATACGAGGGGCATAATTTTAATGTGACTGGAAGAAAGTTAAGGGAGATGTCAGAAATAGTTTTTTTAAACAAAGAGTGGTGGGCTTGTGGAGCATACTGCTGGGATATGTTGTAAAGGCAGCAACTTTATGGATGTTTAGGAGGCTCTTAGATAGGCACATGGATGAGAGAAAAGTGGAGGGCTATGTGGTGGGGGGTGGATTGATCTTGGAGTAGGTTAAAAGGTTGGCACAACATTGTGGGCTGAAGGGCCTTGACTGTGCTGTAATGTTCTATGTTTTATGTTGTTTGAGGTTTAGCAGGATACAGGTGAGATAGAAAGTTGGGTGGAGTGTTAGTGGATGGAATTTAATTTGGAAAAGTGCAAGATGAGGAACTTTATGAAGTGAAAATCAGGGTAGGACAAACACAATGAATGGTAGGGTAGTAAGAAATGCTAATGCTATTAAAGCTCAACCCATAGTTCCCTGAAAGAGGCAATGCAGGGAGATAAGGAGCTGAAGAAGGCTTATGGCATGTTTACCTTCATAGTTTGGGGAATAGAATATAAAAGGAGGGATATTATGTTAAAACTACAAAACACTAGAGAGCATTTAAAGTATTGTGACCAGTTCTGGTCACCACATAGTGCAGAGGAGATTCTTCAGGATGATATGGACACAAGAGAATGCAGATGCTGGAATCTGGAACAATACACAATGTGCTGGAGGAACTGAGTTGAGCAATGTCTGCCTGGGGTGGTGGTGGAATCAGATGTGATAATGACATTTATTTTGTTTTAGAGATACAGTGCAGAACAGGCCCTTCCAGTCCACCGAGCTGTGCATCCAGCATCCCACCGATTTATCCTCTAGCCTAATCGCAGGTCGACTTCCAATGACCTACTAATTAGTATATCTTTGGACTGTGGGAGGAAACCAGAGCACCTGGAGGAAACCCATGCACACACAGGAAGAATGTACAAACTTTCTTACAGAGGACACCAGAAATGAACTCTGAACTTAGACGCCCAAAGCTGTAATAGCATGGGCGTCTAAGCTAACCACTATGCTACCATAAGCGCTAAGAGGCTTTTAAAATGACACATAAATAAACAGTACTGTGTTTGGCACAGAGATGTGGCCAAAGGGCCTGTTTTGTTGTACTGTTCAAAGTTTAAAGTTCGAGGTAAATATATTATCAAAGTACATATATGTCACCATATAAGACCGAGATAGGTCTTCTCCTATCATTTCGCATTTCCCCCTCCCCCCACTACTTTCAAATCTCTTACTATCTTTCCTTTCGGTTAGTCCTGACGAAGGGTCTCGGCCTGAAACGTCGACAGCGCTTCTCCCTATCGATGCTGCCTGGCCTGCTGTGTTCTACCAGCATTTTGTGTGTGTTGTTGTTTGAATTTCCAGCATCTGCAGATTTCCTCGTGTTTGCTCTTTAAAAACCGAGATTTGTTCGTTTGTGGGCATACTCAGAAAATCAAGGAAAAATCAAGGCCTACAGGGACGAGGTCCAGCACCTAGCCACATGGTGTGATGAAAACAACCTGGCCCTTAACACCCAGAAGACCAAGGAGATCATTGTGGACTTCAGGCATGCTAGGAGCCATACTCATGTCCCCATCTACATCAATGGAGCTGTAGTGGAGCGTGTATCAAGCTTCAAGTTCCTTGGTGTCCACATTTCCGAGGATCTCACCTGGTCCCTGAACTCCTCCATCCTGATCAAAGAGGCGCAACAGCACCCTTCATTCCTATGGAGCATCAAGAAAGCTCACCTCTGTCCCAGGATACTGACGGACTTTTACCGCTGTACCAGTGAGAGCATACTCACCAATTGCATCTCAGTGAGGTATGGCAATTGTCCCATATCGGACAGCAAAGCACTCCAGTGCACAATTGCCCAGCAGATTATTAGCACCCAATTGCCTACCATTGAGAACATCTACCATAAACGCTGCCTGGGCAGGGCGAAAGGATTATCAAGGATACATCTCACGCTAACTATGGACTTTTTACACTCCTCCCATCCGGTAGGCGCTACAGGAGCCTCTGCTCCCACACTAGCAGGCACAGGAAGAGCTTCTTTCCTGAGGTTGTGACCCTGCTGAACCTCCCATCACAGCGCAAAGCAGTATTGCACCCATATTGTACTGTCTCAGTACTTTTATATTTGTGTGCTGTAGCACCTACTTTTTATTCACAGTTATTTTGTAAATAACACTATTCTTTGCATTTCTGGTTAGATGTTAACTGCATTTTATTTGGCCTTGTATCTGTACTTGGCACAATGACAATGAAGTTGAATCTAATCTCATCTAATCTAATCTAATCTAATCTAATAATGTTTGATCTAATTTACTTCTTGTAACTTTAAACACTTTTAAATAACTTCTGGATATGCCTTGTTACATATCTACAATTCAAAAGAATGTGATTACCTTTTTTCCAGCAGCCTGAGTTGATCGGATACATCCTACCTGGAATTCCCTCAAAGCGGTGGTGTATTTGTTCTCAGACTTGATGCTTTTCAAAGTGAGCAGAACTGACTTCAGTGGCTGAGGGATATCTGTGGACAATAGTTACAGAAATTCACGGTATAAGCTCCTCAAACTGAAAACCATGGAAATACTTCTCTTTGTGAAGTTAGAAAAACACTTAAAATTAGAAAGTGGTTTTGGATTCTGATGAATTAATCCAAGGTTCTTTCAAAAGTCAGGAAAGAAGCATAAAATTTATTGCTTCATGATTATTTTATCAATGTATTATTTGCATCAAATCAAATCAGCAAGGATTGTACTGAGCACCCTGCAAGTGTCACCATACTTCTGGCATGCCAACGTAGTGTGACCATAACTCACTAACTCTTACCGTACGTCCATGTTCCATGAACAAGTCATCCCATGTTCTTTGGAACATGGGAAGAAACTGGATCACCGGGAGGAAACCCACATGGACATGGAGAGAACAGACAGTAGCGGGAATCGAGCTTCTGATCTTACAGCTGGGGCTGAAATTAAGTTACACTAGCTGCTATGCTACTGTGCTGCCCTGGTATGGAACAAGCTGCCAGAGGAAGTGGTAGAGGTGGGGTACAATTACAATGTTGAAAGGTGGTTGGACAGGTACATGGATAGGGAAAGGTAAAGAGGGATATGGTCTAAGTGCTGGAAAATGAGTCTATTTCAGATGGGCACAAACACAAGAGATTCTGTAGATGCTGGAAATCTAGAGTAACACACACAAAATGCTGGAGGAACTCAGCAGGTCAAGCAGCACCTATGGAGAGGAATAAAGTGTTTACATTTTAGGCTGAGACCCTTTATCAGGACTCAATGAAGTGTCAATGTTTCGGGCCGAGACCCTTACTTGTTCGGCATGGACAAGTTGGGACGAAGGACGAAAGGCAAACACCAGAGGGCATATGTACAAAATTAAGGGAGGGAAGTTTAGGGGAGACATCAGGGGTAAGTTTTTTACACAGAGGGTTGTGAGTGCCTGGAATGACTTGCCAGGGATGGTGGTGGAGGCTAAAACATTAGGGGTATTTAAGAGCCTCTTGGACAGGCACATGGATGAAAGAAAAATAGAGGGTTATGGGGTAGTGTGGGTTTAGTACTTTTTCTTTTAAGGATTATATGGGTCGGCACAACATCGAGGGCTGAAGGGCCTGTACTGTGCTGTAGTATTCTATGGTTCTTGTATGGTTCTGTGCTGTATTACTCTATAACTATGTGGAATAAGGTCAATAGGTGATGTTGTAGCTGTCTAGTGTCCCTACCCTATTTGAACATAACTGAAAACTGGATGAGTTTGGGGGGAATGGACACATTTGGAGTTGATAAATTTGACTGTTGTGAGAAATGGATATCACATTAAACATGACAATTAAAATTTGTGATTGAGCCCTCCCTCAGTTGTGTGATGACATTATAGCACAAAAGGTATTATACCGCTTCCATCCATGTGCTCACAACTTGGTAAGATGCTTAAAGATTCCACTGGGACATCGAGTGGGTCTCCACCTTCAACAAACATCATATGTTCTCTTGCAGCTCCCTTCAGCTGGATTGTGTGACTGACCTGTGAAGGAAAATGAAATATAGTAATCACTAATCTTTCTGGAATTTCCTTCATGCAATGATGTGTTGCCGCTAACTGGGGAGCTGCTGAACAGGTTGATTAAACAAGTGTTGGCCACTATCACTCAATGCTACTGCATATACAGTCATTGGTGTGAGCTTTGCAATATACCTTATGCACAAACTTTACAAAGTTTGCAACAAATCACATTTACTTTTAAAATTTATTTAGAGTTAGAGCATGGTAACAGACCATTCTGGCCCAATGAACTTATGCTGCTCAATCACACCCATGTATCCAATTAACCTAATAACCCACATGTCCTTGGACTGTCACCATCACAATTATTTATTTATTTAGAGATACAGCCACTACAAGTTCTTCTGGGCCAATAAGCCCACACTGCTCAAATACAGCCATGTGACCAGTTAGCCTACTAACCCTCATGACTTTGGAATGTGGAAGGAAACCGGAACACCGGGAGAAATCCCACATGGTCGTGGGGAGAATGTATAAAATCCTTACAGATGGCAGTGGGAACTGAACTTAGATCGTTTGCATTGTAATAGCATGATGGTAACCACTATGCTACTGTATCTCTCCTTAGATTATGGATGAGGTGGGTTGAAAATGCCTGTTTCTGTGTTACACGATCCTACTGTAAAGATAATTATAACAACAATTCCCCTTTTAAGCAGCTGCTGACATACCTTATCAAACAGCTCTATGTATATCACATCCGAGTAACATAGACTTTCATGGTCAGGACTGAAGGTCACTTCAAATTCTTGAGTCTGCATTGCATCTATCCATCCTTTAACAGGAGAAACACTGAAGACACTCTGGCCACTGTAGTTCTGAGTACCTGGCAAAATATATAAACAAGAGGGAGTTATACCTCTGGCATGCCACTTACATTTGAACCACTTTTCCATGCAATTTCTCAATGGGCCAAATTGCATCATTCTGATCCTACGTTTTATGGTCTTTCTCTCCAACTACTCAGTACTCAGGAAATCTGATATTGTGGCAACCCACTTTCTACGCAGGCGAACCAGCTCACAAATAGCCAGCGCGCGGGGAAAGACTTTGGTAATGCACCTCTGACGCCATTTCCGCCCGGAAAGGGCAGGCGCTAGGGATTAAATGCCAGCGCCGCGAAGTTTGAATAAACTAGTCTTGAAACTACTTACCGACTGCGTGTCATCTCTAGCTCTGTATGTAGTACATCGCTACATTGGTGACCCCAACGGTCCAAATGGGATTTGGACCAAAGATGACCGACTCTTCATCTGTTCACGCAGTTTCGCTAAAACTGCCGACTTTCTGGATGCTGCGACCACACGTGTGGTTTAGCCAAGCAGAAGCCCAGTTTCAGATTCGGCAGATATCCTCTGATTCCACACATTACTACCACATGGTGAGCGCCCTCGACCAGGAGACGGCCGCCCAGGTTGCGGATTTCATACAGTCGCCCCCGGAAGAAGGCAAATATGAAGCATTCAAAGCGCTGCTCATTGGGACCTTTGGCCTCTCACGGCATGAGCGGGGTGCCCGCCTGCTTCACCTGGACGGTTTGGGAGACAGGCCGTCATCAGCATTAATGAACAAGATGCTGGCCCTGGCTGACAGACACAAGTCCTGCCTTATGTTCAAGCAAGCGTTCCTAGAGCAACTGCCCACGGACATACATCTGCTGCTGGCCAACGCAGATTTCAGCAACCCCCGGAAGGTGGCGGCCCAGGCAGACGTGCTGTGGAAAGCCAAGAGGGAGAGCGTGACGTCTGTCGGTCAGATTACCAGGCCACGCGCCCAACAGCAGACCAGACCAGGCCCGGTAGGGAGGCACGCACACAACACAGAGGCAGGAGTGAGGAGGCCAGTGAACAGTGGTGTTTCTACCACCAGCGGTGGGGCACAGAAACCCGCCATTGTCGCCCACCCTGCAAGGGCCAGGGCCAGGGCCAGCTGCCACTAATGACTATGGCGGCTGGCCACCAGGACAGCCTCTTGTATGTCTGGGACGCTGCTTCTTGGTCAACACCGGAGCGGAAATCAACATCTTGCCCCTGACGGGGTACGACACCCGCAACAGAAAACCAGGACCCACCCTGAGGGCCGCAAACGGCAGCACAATACGGACCTACGGCACCCGCACAGTGCAGCTGCAGTTTGGCGCCAGCCGGTTCACGTGGGACTTCACACTGGCTGCGGTGGCCCAACCACTCCCGGGGATGGACTTCTTGCGAGCTCACAGCCTGCTGGTCGACTTGCAAGGGAAAATACTGGTGCATGCCGAGACTTTCCAGACGTTCTCCCTGGGTGAAGCCAAGTTGCTGGCCCCACACCTGGACTCCATCACGCTGTCGGACAATGAATTCACCAGAATCCTGGCGGACTTTCCATCCATTCTGGCACCGCAGTTCATGGCAGTCATGCCCAGACATGGGGTTCAGCACCACATCCCGACCAAGGGACCACCCCTCCACACCCGCGCACTAAGGCTCCCCCCGGAAAAGCTCCGCCTGGCGAAGGAGGAGTTCAAGAGGATGGAGGAATTGGGGATCGTACAGAGGTCCGACAGCCCATGGACCTCCCCCCGCACATGGTGCCCAAAGCAGCTGGGGGTTGGAGACCATGCGGCGACTACCGCAGACTGAACGAGATTACAACTCCAGACCGCTACCCCGTGCCACACATACAGGACTTTGCAGCAAACCTGCACGGGGCAAGAATATTTTCCAAAGTAGACCTCGTCCGGGGATACCATCAAATCCCGGTGCACCCTGAAGACATCCCCAAAACAGCACATCACCCCGTTCGGCCTGTTCGAGTTCTTCCGAATGTCTTTCGGCCTGAAGAATGCCGCACAGATGTTCCAGCGGCTAATGGATGTGGTGGGACGCGACCTGGACTTTGCATTCATCTATTTGGACGACATCCTTATAGCCAGCAGTAGTCGCCAGGAACATCTGTCCCACCTCCGCCAGCTCTACTCCCGCCTGAGTGATTTCGGCCTCATGATCAACCCGGCCAAATGTCAGTTCGGTCTCGATACCATCGACTTCCTGGGCCACAGGATTACCAAAGACGGGGCAACACCTCTGCCCGCCAAGGTAGATGCAATCTGCCACTTTGCCTGGCCCAACACGGTCAAAGGCCTACAGGAGTTCGTTGGTATGGTGAACTTCTACCACCATTTCCTCCCCTCAGCAGCCCGTATCATGCGCCCTTTGTACACCCTGATGTCGGATAAAGGCAAGGACATTACTTGGGACGAGGAGGCTGCGGCCGCTTTCGTTAAAGCCAAGGAAGCCTTGGCAGATGCCGCGATGCTGGTGCTCCCCAGAACGGACATTCCGACTGCACTCATGGTGGACGCATCCGACACAGCAGTCGGTGGGGTGCTGGAGCAACTCATTGAGGGGCGCTGGCAACCCCTGGCATTCTTCAGCAAGCACCTACGACCACCCGAACTCAAGTACAGTGCTTTCGACCGGGAGCTGTTGGCACTGTATCTGGCAATCCGGCATTTCAGGTACTTCTTAGACGGCAGGCCGTTCACCGCATTCACGGACCACAAACCGTTGACCTTCACGTTCACGAAGGTGTCCGATCCCTGGTCGGCTCGCCAGCAGCGACATCTGTCCTACATCTTCGAGTACATGACGGACATCCAGCATGTCTCGGGAAAGGACAACGTCGTGGCGGACGCACTCTCCAGAACAGCTTTCTGGGCCCTGTCCCTGGGGGTGGACTATGCAGCACTGGCGGAGGCGCAGCAGGCAGACAACAAGATGCCCAGCTACAGGACCGCAGTCTCGGGTTTGCAACTGCAGGACTTTCTCGTAGGCCCAGGTGAGAGGACCCTCTTGTGCGACGTGGCTACCGGCCAACCTCGCCCCATCATTCCGGCAGCCTGGAGGCGGCGAGTTTTTGACTCCATACACGGTTTGGCGCACCCATCTATCAGGACAACTGTCCGGCTAGTCTCCAGCAAGTTCGCGTGGCACGGACTTCGCAAGCAGGTGAATGGGCCAGAACGTGCGCGCAGTGCCAAACAGCCAAGGTGCAGCGGCACACTAAAGCCCCGCCGCAGCAGTTCGAACCCACCCACCGGAGGTTCGATCACATTCATGTGGATATCGTGGGCCCCCTACCAGAGTCCCGAGGAGCACGGTACTTCCTAACTATGGTAGACCGGTTCATGAGGTGGCCAGAGGTGGTTCCGCTCAACGACACATCTGCCGATTCCTGCGCCCGAGCACTGATTGCAATCTGGGTAGCACGCTTCGGGGTACCGGTCCACATAACCTCTGACAGAGGCGCCCAGTTCACCTCCAGCCTGTGGTCGGCTGTGGCCAGCCTGTTGGGAACACAGCTACACCACACTACTGCCTACCACCCACAGTCGAACGGACTAGTGGAACGCTTCCACCGTCACTTGAAGTCGGCTCTTGTGGCCCTCCTGAGAGGACCTAACTGGGTGGACGAGCTTCCTTGGGTCCTGCTTGGAATTCGCACAGCGCCCAAAGAGGATCTGCACGCCTCGTTGGCCGAGTTAGTGTATGGCGTGCCCCTGGCCGTCCCAGGAGAGTTCATACCAGCCCCAAGGGGGCAAGAGGAAGAACCCGCAGCAGTTCTGGACAGACTACGCAAAAGGCTCGGCAATCTGGCCCCCGTACCGACTTCACAGCACGGACGGACCCCGACCCATGTACCCAAAGACCTGCAGAACTGTAAGTTTGTGTTTGTACGAAGGGGCGGACACCGGGCACCGCTACAGCGGCCGTATGAGGGGCTGTTCAAGGTGATCAACAACAACGGGTCCATGTACGTTCTGGACACTGGGGGGAAAGAGGAGGTTTTCACGGTGGACCGACTCAAACCAGCCCATGTGGACTTGGCGCAGCCGGTCAAGGTTCAGGCACTACGGCACAGAGGCAGACCTCCCAAACAGAGGCTGATCCGGACTGTGGACATTGGGGGGTGTATTGCCGGTTCTGGGGGGTATGTGGCGACCCACTTTCTGCGCAGGCGAACCAGCTCACAAATAGCCAGCGCGTGGGGAGAAACTTTGGTAATGCACCTCTGACGTCATTTCCACCAGGAGAGGGCAGGCGCTAGGGATTAAATGCCAGCGCCGCGAAGTTTGAATAAACTAGTCTCGAAATGACTTACCGATTGCGTGTCGTCTCTAGCTCTGTATGTAGTACATCGCTACAATATAGCCTTAAATCTTATTCAACATCACAGATTAATACCTATCCATGTACCCACACCAACAGCTCTTAACAGCACCTCAATAATGTAGTGGTTACCATGATGCTATTACACCACGGGGAATCAGTGCTTGGAGATCAATTCCAATGCCATCTGGAAGGAGTCTCTGTAAGTCTTTTCCATGCATTGTGTGGGTTTTCTCCAGGTAGTCTGGTTTCCTTCCACAGTCCCAAGATGTACTGGGTAGGTTAACTGGTCAATGAACAGTAAATTGTCCTGTGATTAGGTTAGAGTTAATTGGAGTTGCTTGGGCGGAATGGCTCGGAGGGCCGGAAGAACCTACTCTGCTGTATCGCTAAATAAGTAAGAACAGGACAGCACAATAGCACAACAGTTAGTTAATTAGTTAATTATATTAATAGGTGGAGACTTTAACTTTTGTCTAGACCCAGTTCTAGATAGGTCAACTAAGGCTGTTACAAAATCAAAAGTAGTCAATATAACGTTATCATTGATGAAAGATTTAAATTTGATTGATATATGGAGAATTAACCCAAGAGAAAGAGATATTAATTTTATTCAAATAGACATAAAACTTAAGTTAGGATAGATTTTTTTTATTATCAATGAATATTCAGGATAGAGTGAAAAGTATGGAATATAAAGCGAGAATACTGTCAGATCATTCCCCTTTGATAATGACAATGATAATGATGGATAGGGAGGAACTGATTTACAGATGGAGATATAATTCAATATTATTAAAATGTCAAAATTTTTGTGATTTTATGGAAAAACAGATTCATTTTTTTGGATACAAACTCATATTCAGTTGATGATAAATTTGTATTATGGGAAGCGATGAAAGCATATTTGAGGGGCCAGATAATGTTATACTTCTAAAATTAAGAAGGAATATATGGTAGAAATAGATCAATTAGAAAAAGAGATTACAAAATTAGAAAAAGAATCTCAAAGATATATGACAGAAGAAAAATGAAGACAACTTGTCAATAAGAAGCTACAATATATAATACGCTCCAGACATACCGAACAGAAAAAGCAATTATGAGAACTAAACAGAGATATTATGAATTAGGTGAAAGATCACACAAGATTCTTGCTTGGCAGTTGAAAACAGAGCAGGCTTCCAAAACGATAAATGCAATTAGAACAAGTGCAAATAAAATTACCTATAAATCTTTAGAAATTAATGAAACCTTTAAAAATTTTTATTCTGAATTATATCAATCAGAATCACAAAATGATGTTGTTGAGATAGAAAGATTTTTATCACAAATAACTCTTCCAAAATTGAATTCGGAAGAACAGAAGGGATTAGATATGCCTTTTACATTAAAAGAGGTCGAAGAAGCTCTAGGATCACTCCAGAGTAATAAATCTCCAGGAGAGGATGGTTTTCCGCCTGTATTTTATAAAAAGTTTAAAGATTTATTAATCCCTCCTTTTATGGAGTTAATATATCAAGCGGAAAGAACACATAAACTTCCAGAATCTTTATCGACAGCGATTTTAACAGTATTGCCAAAAAAAGATAGAGATCCTTTAAAACCAACATCATATAGGCTTATTTCTTTGTTGAACACGGATTATAAAATAATAGCAAAAATTTTATCTAATAGATTATCTAAATATTTACCAAAATTAATACATATGGATCAAACAGGATTTGTTAAAAATAGACAAGCGGCAGATAATGTAACTCGGTTACTTAGCATAATTCATTTGGCACAAAAGAGGTAGGAAATGAGTGTGGCAGTTGCTTTGGATGCATAAAAAGCATTTGATAGATTGGAATGGGATTTTTTATTTAAGGTATTGGAAAAATACAGGTTAGGAGAATCTTTTATAAACTGGATTAAAACCTTAAATACTAGTCCCAAAGCTAAAGTAGTGACAAACGGCCAAATTTCAACACCATTTCAGTTAACAAGGTCAACTAGACAAGGTTGTCCTTTATCACCTGCTTTATTTGTATTGGCGATAGAACCATTAGCTGAATTAATTAGAACTGACTAAGATATTATGGGCTTCAGAGTTAACCGGGAGGAATATAAGATTAATCTATTTGCTGATCATGTTCTGATTTATCTAATAAACCCATTGCATTCGTTGTGTAAATTATCTTCTAGATTGGAAGAAAATGGGAAAATATCAGGGTATAAAATAAGCTGGGATAAAAGTGAAATTTTACCCCCTATTAAAGGAGATTATAGTCAATGTCGACTAGTAACTCAATTTAGATGTCCGATAAATGGTATAAAGTATTTAGGTATAAGAGTTGATAACGATATAAAGAATTTATATAAATTAAATTATTTGCCATTATTAAAAAAATTCAAGATCATCTTGATAAATGGATGATGTTACCAATAACATTAGTAGGTAGAGTCAATGCTGTAAAAATGAATATATTTCCTAGATTACAGTATTTATTCCAAACACTACCAATACAACTGCCACAGAAGTTTTTTCAAGAGTTGAATAAATGTGTGAGGAAGTTTCTATGGAAAGGTAAGATGTCAAGAATATCGTTGGAAAAATTGACATGTAAATTTGACCTAGGAAGGTTACAACTCCCAAACTTTAAGAATTATTATAAAGCAAATCAACTTAGATTTATTGCATTTTTTTTTTGATGAAGATAAACTGGCATGGATTAGAATAGAGTTAGATAAGATAGGAGAAAATATACCAGAAGATTTTATATACAAATGGGAATCTAAATGGATACGGGAAAAGAAAGAATCCCTTATATTAAAACATTTGATTGATTTATGGAAGAAGACAAATGCTGATGATGAGATAAAGAAATCTTTATTAGCAAAGAGACCTCTAATTCAAAATAGACTCATTCCTTTTACAATGGATAACCAACTTTTATATAACTGATTTCAAAAAGGGATTAGATATATAGGAGACTGTTTTGAAGGAGGTATATTGATGTTGTTTGATCAATTAAAAAATAAATATAAAATATCAAATAACACTCCGTTCTGTTATTTCCAATTAAGGGCTTATTTAAGAGATAAACTGGGTCAAACAATGTTAATGCCAAAACCTAATGAAATAGAAACTTTAATTCAAAAAGGAAAAATTAAAAAAATTACTTCTTGTATGTATAATTTGATTCAAAAACAGACAATTAAACAAGGAATTCATAACTCAAGACAAAAATGGGAAACTGATCTGAATATTAAAATTGATGAAACAAGTTGGTCAAGACTATGTCTTGACAGTATGACAAATACAATAAATGTCCAACTTAGATTAGTACAATACAATTTTTTACATCAATTATATATTACACCACAAAAAATAGATTAAATCCAAATCTATCTGATCAATGTTTTCGATGTAATCAAGAAATTGGTACTTTTTTACACTCTACTTGGTCCTGTTTTAAAATTCAACTTCTTTGGATAAATTTAAGAATTTTATTGGAACAAATTACTGGAATACAACTTCCACATAACCCAATATTATTTTTACTAGGTGATATTGAAGGGATAAAACCAAAACTTAAAAATTGAACAAATATCAGAAAAAATTCATAAAAATTGCATTGGCAGTAGCCAAAAAGGCTATTGCAGTTACTTGGAAATCAGATTCATACTTAAGTATGGATCGTTGGAATAATGAAATTTTTAGCTGCATTCCACTTGAAAAAAATTACTTATAATTTAAGAAATAAATATTACATATTTCTGAAAATTTGGCGCCGTTACTTACAAAAGATAGGATAGGATTGGGCCGAGTCAGCATGGATTTACCAAGGGCACATCATGCTTGACTAATCTATTGGAGTTTTTCGAGGATGTAACCAGGAAGTTAGACAAGGGAGATCCAGTGGATGTAGTGTACCTCAATTTTCAGAAGGCATTTGATAAGGTCTCACATAGGAGATTGGTGGGTAAAATCAGAGCTCATGGCATTGGGGGGGGGAAGATATTGACATGGATAGAAAACTGGTTGGCAGATAGAAAGCAAAGGTTAACAGTGAATGGGTGTTGCTTGGAATGGCAGGCGGTGACTAGTGGGGTGCCACAGGGCTCGGTATTGGGACCACAGCTGTTTACGATTTACATCAACGATTTAGATGAAGGCATTGAGAATAACATCAGCAAGTTTGCTGATGATACTAAGCTGGGTGGCAGTGTGACATGTGATGAGGATGTTAGGAGAATTCAGGGTGACTTGAATAGGCTGGGTGAGTGGGCAGATACTTGGCAGATGATGTTTAATGTGAATAAGTGTGAGGTTATCCACTTTGGGAGTAAGAACAGGAAGGCAGATTATTATCTGAATGGTGTAGAGTTAGGTAAGGGAGAAATACAAAGAGATCTAGGAGTACTTGTTCATCAGTCACTGAAGGTGAATGAGCAAGTGCAGCAGGCAGTGAAGAAGGCTAATGGAATGTTGGCCTTTATTACAAAGGGAATTGAGTACAAGAGCAAGGAAATCCTCTTGCATTTGTACAGGGCCCTGGTGTGACCACACCTGGAGTATTGTGTACAGTTTTGGTCTCCAGGGTTAAGGAAGGACATCCTGGCTGTAGAGGAAGTGCAGCGTAGATTCACAAGGTTAATTCCTGGGATGTCCGGACTGTCTTATGCAGAGAGGTTAGAGAGACTGGGCTTGTACACGCTGGAATTAAGGAGATTGAGAGGGGATCTGATTGCAACATATAAGATTATTAAGGGATTGGACAAGATAGAGGCAGGAAATGTGTTCCAGATGCTGGGAGAGTCCAGTACCAGAGGGCATGGTTTAAGAATAAGGGGTAGGTCATTTAGGACAGAGTTAAGGAAAAACTTCTTCTCCCAGAGAGTTGTGGGGGTGTGGAATGCACTGCCTCAGAAGGCAGTGGAGGCCAATTCTCTGGATGCTTTCAAGAAGGAGCTAGATAAGTATCTTATGGATAGGGGAATCAAGGGATATGGGGACAAGGCAGGAACTGGGTATTGATAGTAGATGATCAGCCATGATCTCAGAATGGTGGTGCAGGCTCGAAGGGCCGAATGGTCTACTTCTGCACCTATTGTCTATTGATTAAATATATAGGTGCTCTGAAGATAAAGTTATTAGTCATTTGGGGAAAGAAACAAATACATATATTAAAGCTACTTTGAATTCCATGGAGCATGTGGGGATCTTCCAATATCCAGGCAGTCTTTTTTTCTTTTTTTTAGATAGGGATGTTAAGGGGGGAAGGGTTAAGGGGAGGGGGGAGGGCTGATATCGTATCATATTATTCTATTATTCTTTCATTCTATGTAATTATCATAAAAATTGAATAAAAAATATATTAAAAAAAGAGTTAGTGAAACACTGTTACAATGTCAGCAACCTGGGTTCAATTCCTGTCACTGTCTGCAAAGAGTTTGTAAGCTCTCCTCTTAAGTGTAAAAGTTTCCTCTGAGTGTTCTACTTTCTTCCTATAGTCCAAAGACATACTGATTAGTAGGACATTTGGTCATTGAAAATTGTCCTGTGATTAGGCTGGGATTGAATAGGTGGGTTGCTGGACAATGTGGCTCAAAAGGCTAGAACGACCTTTTCTGTGCTGAATCTCTAAATAAAAATTTTAAAATATTTGCCATATAAATTTACATGTATTAGGAATTTCCTGTGGTGTGTTGATCAGGGCTTTGTAGGGAGACTGTTGCAAGAAAGTCTGCAGACTCTGTAAGTATGTGAAGAGCAAGAGGATAAGACATGAGAATAGGACCAATCAAGTGTGACAGTGGAAAAGTGTGCATGGAACCAGAGGAAATAGCAGAGGTACTTAATGAATACTTTGCTTCAGTATTCACTAAGGAAACGGATCTTGGTGATTGTAGGGATGACTTACAGTGGATTGTAAAGCTTGAGCATATAGACATTAAGAAAGAGGATGTGCTGCAGCTTTTGGAAAGCATCAAGTTGGATAAGTCTCCGGGACCAGATGAGATGTATCTCAGGCTACTGTGGGAGGCGAGGAAGGAGATTGCTGAGCCTCTGGCAATGATCTTTGCATCATCAATGTGGATGGAAGAGGTTCCAGAGGATTGGAGGGCTGCAGATGTTGTTCCCTTATTCAAGAAAGGGAGTAGAGATCGCCCAAGAAATTATAGACCAGTGAGTCTTACTTCAGTGGTTGGCTAGTTGATGGAAAAGATCTTGAGAAGCAGGATTTATGAACATTTGGAGAGGCATAATATGATTAGGAATAGTCAGCATGGCTTTGTCAAAGGCAGGTCGTGCCTTACGAGCCTGATTGAAGTTTTTGAGGATGTAACTAAGCACCTTGATGAAGCTAGAGCAGTAGATGTAGTGTATATGGATTTCAGCAAGGCATTTGATAAGGTACCCCATGCAAGGCTTATTGAGAAAGTCAGAAGGCATGGGATCCAAGGGGACCTTGCTTTGTGGATCCAGAATTGGCTTGCCTACAGAAGGAAAAGAGTGGTTGCAGACAGTCATATTCTGCATGGAAGTTGGTGACCAGTGGTGTGCCTCAGGGATCTGTTCTGAGACTCCTTCTCTTCGTGACTTTTATAAATGACCTGGATGAGGAAGTGGAGGGATGGGTTAGTAAATTTGCTGATGACACAAAGGTAGGGGGTGTTGTGGATAGTGTAGAGGGCTGTCAGAGGTTACAGCGGGACATCGATAGGATGCAAAACTGAGCTGAGAAGTGGCAGATGGAATTCAACCCAGATAAGTGTGAGGTGGTTCATTTTGGTAGGTCAAATATGATGGCAGAATATAGTATTAATGACAAGACTCTTGGCAGTCTGGAGGATCAGAGGGATCATGGTGTCCGAGTCCATAGGATACTCAAAGCTGCTGCGCAGGTTGACTCTATGGTTAAGAAAGCATACGGTGTGTTGGCCTCCATCAACAGTGGAATTGAGTTTAAGAGCCGAGAGGCAATGTTACAGCTATATAAGACCCGGGTCAACCCACTTGAAGTACCGTGCTCAGTTCTGGTCACCTCACTACTGGAAGGATGTGGAAACTATAGAAAGGGTGCAGAGGAGATTTACAAGGATGTTGCCTGGATTGGGGAGCATGCCTTATGAGAATAGGTTGAGTGAACTCAGCCTTTTCTCCTTGGTGCAGCGGAGGATGAGAGGTGACCTGATAGAGAGGTGGATAGTCAGAGGCTTTTTCCCAGGGCTGAAATGGCTAGCACAAGAGGGCATAGTTTTAAGGTGCTTGGAAGTAGGTACAGAGGAGATGTCAGGGATAAGGTGTTTTTTTTTTTACGCAGAGAGTGGTGAGTGCGTGGAAAGGGCTGCCAGCGACAGTGGTGGAGGGCTGAAGGGCCTGTATTGTGCTGTAGGTTTTCTACATTTCTATGTTTTTAAGAAACATGAGGTTGTTATTATAAGTGATTTTAACTTTTTCACATATTGATTGAGATTCCCAAACTGTAAAAGGACTAAGTGGGATAGAGTTTGTCAAATGTGTTCAGGAACTCAGACCAGCAAGAAATTGTGTGATCAGAACCTTGAGAGGAGGGAATTTCACTCAGGTCTGCTGACCAAGTATAAAACAAAATACTGGAGGAACTTAGCAGGCCAGGCAGCATCTACTGAAAAGAGTAAGCAGTTGATGTTCTGGTGGGTCTTTGCCCGAAACATTGCCTGTTTACTCTTTTGCATAGATGCTGCCTGGCCTGCTGAATTCCTCTAGTTTTTGTGTGTGTTGCTTGGATTTCCAGCATCTATAGATTTTCTCTTATTTGTGGAGTAACTCATGGCAGTTTGTTTGGAGCTTTGACCGGCAACTAATTGGCGTTTGGGATTGCTTGGCAAGAACAAATTAAAGGAGTCCAGGAGCAAGCACAGCAGCCATTGTCGGAGTTGACAAAGTTAGAATGGTGATTTTGAGGCTTTAGCTCTTTGAGGCTTCAAACAGAGAAGGCAAAAAAGAAAATCTCTAGGAAGAGTTTTTTTCCCTCCCTTCTTTGCATTTGCTCTGTTAGGACAGCAGAGATGCCAGTCAGGATAGTTGAATGCTCCTCATGTGGGATGTGGGTGTCAGGGAGGCCTCCAGTGTCCCTGACAACTACAACTGCAGGAAGAGCATCCAGCTGCAGCTTCTATCAATCTGTATTAGGGAGTTGGAGCTGGAATTTGATGAACTCCGGATCATTTGGGGGGCAGAGGGGGTGATAGATAGGACATATGGAGACTTAGTTACATCCAAAGTGCAGGACAAAGGAAACAGGGGACAGGAAAGGGAAAGGGGTTAAAGAGCCAGTCAGAGTACCCCTGTGGCCATCCCCCTCAACAACAGGTATAGCAGAGGGAAGTCACAGCAGTCAGGTCTCTGGCACTGAGTCTGGCTCTGTGACTCAGAAGGGAAATGGGGCGAAGAGGCCTGCTGTGGTGATAGGGGTTTTGTTAGGGGAACAGAAAGGAGGTTCTGTGAGTGAAAACGAGATTCCTGGATGGCATATTGCCTCCCGAGTACCAGGGTCTGGGACAGCTTGGACCAAGTCCTCAGCATTCTCACGTGGGAGAGTGAACAGCCAGAGGTTGTGGTCCATGTTGGTACCAATGACATGGGTAGGACTAGTGATGAGGTTCTGCATAGGGAGATCAGGGAGTTTGATGCTAAGTTAAGGCAGGAGCTCTAGGGTTGTGATCTCAGAATTGCTACCCATGGTACATGCTAGTGAGGCTAGAACTAGGAAGATTATACATTTTAATATGTGGCTAAGGAGTTGGTGTAGGAGGGAGGACTTAAGATTTTTGGATTATTGGGCTCTCTTCCAAGGAAGATGGGATCTGTACAGAACAGGCAGTTTGCACCTGAACTTGAGGGGGACTAATATCCCAGTGGGATGGTTTGCTAATGCAGATGGTTTAAACTAGAGATACAGAGGGATGGGAGCCAGAGTGCCAGAACAGTTAGTGGAGAGGTTGAGGAAACAGCTGTTGGTAAGACCTCAGACAAAGTTAGGAATCAAAAAGGTTGAGCATGGTATGATGAGCATCCTGAGCTGCATGTATTTTAATGCAAGAAGTTTTGCAGGAAAGGCAGATGAGCTCAGGCCTTGGATCAACACCTGATGTTGTAGACGTTGGTGAAACTTAGTTGCAGGAGGGGCAGGACTCCACTAGTGGAGTGTTGCAGGGATTGGTGCTGGATCCTTTGTTGTTTGTCATTTATATCAATGATCTGGATAATGATGTGGTAAACTGGATCAGCAAATTTGCCGATGATACCAAGATTGGAGGTGTAGTGGATAGCGCTGGAAGGCTATCATGGCTTGCAGCGGGATTTGGATCTGCTGGAAAAATGGGCTGAAAAATGGCAGATGGAATTTAATGTAGTCAAGTGTAGGTCTTGCACAGTGAATGTGGTAGAACAAAAGCATCTTGGAATACAGATTCCTAATTCATTGAAAGTGGCATCACAGGTTGATAGGGTTGTAAAGAGAGCTGTGGGCACTTCAGCCTTAATAAATTAAAGAAGTGAGTACAGGAGATGGGACGTTACTGTATTTTGAAGTTGTATAAGACATTGGTGAGGCCTAATTTGGAGTACTCTGTGTAGTTTTGGTCACCTACTTACAGGAAAGATGTAAACAAGATTGAAGGAGTACAGAGAAATTTACAAGGATGTTGCCAGGACCAGAGGATCTGAGTTATAAAGGAAGACTGAATAAGTTAGGAGTTTATTCCTTGGAACATAGAAAACTGAGAGGAGATTTGTTAGAAAATTATGAGGGGTGTAGATAGGGTAAATGCAAGAAGGCTGTTTCCACTGAGGTTGGGTGGGACTACTCCTAGAGGTCATTGGTTAAGGGTGACAGATAAAAAGATTAAGGGAAGCATGAGAGGAAACTTCTTCACTTAGAGGGTCATTAGAGTGTTGAACAAGTTGCCAGCACAAGTGGTGCAAGTGAGTTTGCTTTCAACGTTTAAAATTAGTTTGGACATGGATGGTGGAGTAAGGAGGGCTATGGTCCTGGTGCAGGTTGATCAGAGTAGGCAATTTAAATAGTTGGGCATGGACTAGATGGGCCGAGGAGCCTGTTTCTATGCTGTACTCTTCTATGACTCTATGACTTTATAATTATAGAGAATAAAGAGTTATCTAAAAGTGAGTTAGAGGTAAAATACAAATATGCAATAAAATGTTCATGAATATACAAATATTAGCATGTACTTACAATGTAAACAGCATTATCAAAAGGAGTTTAAAGTGTTTACAGTGCGGTGCAGTGACAAAGTAATAGGTAGAGGCAGGTGGTATAGGTACCAAACTGAACTTGGTTATGGTATCACCATCAGGGAGGTGCTCTTACTCATCAATTTCCCCTGTCTTCAGGAGATGACATTTACCTAAAGATTACACATAACAAATTAAATGTAGAGCAACACACACAAAATGCTGAAGGAACTCAGCAGGTCAGACAACATCTATGGAAATGAATACACATTGATGTTTCAACAGAACCGGAAAGTAAGGGAACATGCCAGAATAAAAAAGGTGGGTGGAGGGGAAGGAGGCCAAGCTAGAAGGTAATAGGTGAAGCCAGGTGGGTGAGAAAGTAAAGGGTTGGGGCTGGAGAAGAAGGAATCTGATAGAAGAGCAGTGAGTCATAAAGAGGAGTTCTGCAGATGCTGGAAATCCAGATCAACACACACAAAATGCTGGAGGAACTCAGCAGGTCAGACAGCATTTATGGAAATGAGTAAACAGTCAACAGTTTGGGCCAAGAGATATTCTGTTCGCCACTCTGGCCTCTTACCACTTCTCACCTGCCTATCACCTCCCCCTGTGGCCCCTCTTCCTTTCCTTTTTCCTATGGTCCAATCTCCTCTCCTATCAGATTCCTTCCTCTCCAGGCCTTTACCTTTCTTACCCACCTGGCTTCACCTATCACCTTCTAGCTATCCTCCTTTCCACTCCCCCCCACCTTTTTAGTTTGGCATCTTCCCCCTTCCTTTCCAGTGCTGAAGAAGGGTCTCAGCTGAGAAGTTGACTGTTTATTCATTTCCATAGGTACTGCCTGACCTGTTGAGTTCCTCCAGCATTTGGTTAATAGGAGAGCAGAGTGGATAATGGGAACAAGGGAAGGAGGAGAGGCACCTTGGGGATGTGATAAGCAGGTGAGCAGATGAGCTAAGAGGCCAGAGTGGGAAGGGGGAGGGAAAAATGAATATGTTTGGATGTAAAATTTCTAGATTTAAATGTTTTTGCATTATTAATAGAATTAATAAGTACTCACCCACTAAAGAAACAGATATTTCACTGGATGTTAAGAAGGATGGTAACTCTTGCTGCTCTTTAAACTTTGTGTAAGACAGACTCCCCAACTTCATATCAAACATTACACGCAGCCTCGTTGCATTTTGCAACTGTCAAAATAATAGATGAATAAAATCAGGTTGAATGTAAAGTGCAAGTTCAGCAGGACCAGTTCCAGTGACAATCAACAATGTGATTGTTTTCGTATGATCCAATACATCCAGTATGGTGGTGGGGAAGACAAATGTTATGTTAGCATTTATTTTGAGAGAATTAGAAAATAAAAGCATGGATGTAATGCTAAGGCTTTATATGGCTTGGTCTGACTGCATGAAGTATTGTAAGCAGTTTTGGGCTCCTTATCTAAGAAACAATGTGCTGGCATTGGGGAGGTCCACAGGATGTTCATGCGAATGATCCTGGGAATGAAAGAGTTAACTTATGAGCAGCGTTTGATAGCTCTGTGCCTGTATTCACTGGAGTTTGGAAGAAAGAGGAGGGATCTCATTGAACCCAGAGGGCGAGGGTTAGAAGGAGGATAATGGGATGGGTGGTAGGACTAGCTGGAATGCTCTTGTAAGAATCATTTAAGGCCTGATGTGCCAAAAGGTCTCCTGCTGTGCTAGAAACATACTGACGGGCTGGATGTCCTCCTTGTGTTATTTTATGGATTCAGTTGTCACTCACCTTCACAGCTCATGTTTCAGAGCACTGTGAACAACAAAGAACCTTGGTCCCTTCCAGTAAGGAATTAAGAGAAGTCCATGGGGAACTAAACGGAGATACGTATTCTCAGCATCACTCACCTGAAATGTTACTGTTCTTTTTTGATTTGCAAGAACATATCCCGTATCCAGTAGTTTCTCCACAGAGCAAGAAACTACTGGGTCTATACCAAATCCAGTCAGGATCAGGGAGCAGCTGGCTTTCGCTGTGATAATTTCCATCGATTCATAGAACTGTGAACAGACGATGGAGCATGGTAACTAGAAACTGTGATATGTTAGTGACAGGAGATAATTCGTTCTATAACTATGCAGAAATGCTGAATTTCATATTATAATGAAAGGACATCTAAAAGTAGAAAATTGCAAAAAGTGCTTATATTCACTCAGTAACTCATCAAAAATCCACCCAACCTATAGACCCTCCTTATAGATGTGAGTTACATTATATGCCAAAGTCAACAACATCAACAAAATGTTGAGAGAGCTCAGCAGTCAGGCAGAGCTGACGTTTTGGGCTGAGACTCTTCAACAGGGCATGAAGAATTCCAGCGTCTGCAGAATCTCTTGCATTTGTAAATAACATAATTGTCTTTATCTTCAGACCATTATTACTGCAGCTACTGTCTCCTATCAGCTTCTTTATTTCTTCTTCTTAAGTCCCATCACCCCTACAGGGGCATAGGCCACAGACAGCAGCTTGCCAGAGCCTCTGTCCTGGGCTGATGGTTGATTGGCCCTGTGGCTTCTGCCTTCACCACATAACTGCATACATATTCTCATTGAAGAGCCAACCTCTCTCAGGGGGTGAGGTCTTTGGAGCTTCTGTTGGCGTTTTTGCAGTTATGGGTTTTTATGGGATAGATTTACTAGCCCCATGCCCAACTCTCCTCCTTTCACAGTCGGGCTTGAAACCATCTATGGTGGAGTTGGCTCCTTTACTACAGGATGGTAATAGAGTCAGAGAGTCATAAGGACAGACACAGGCCCTTCAGCCCAACTGTCCAAGTTGCATGCCATCTTGGACAATGTCTCCCATCCACTCCATAATGTACTGGTTAGGCACAGGAGTGCATTCAGTCAGAGGCTCATTCTACCGAGATACAACACTGAGCGTCATAGGAAGTCATTCCTGCCTGTGGCCATCAAACTTTACAACTCCTCCCTCGGAGTATCAGACACACTGAGCCAATAGGATGGTCCAGGACTTATTTCCACTTGGCATAATTTACCTATTATTATTTACTATTTAATTATTTATGGTTTTATATTGCTATATTACCAAAACTATTCTTGGTTGGTGCGACTGTAATGAAACCCAATTTCCCTCGGGATCAATAAAGTATGTCTGTCTGTCTGTCCATGCCGACCAAGACTCCTATTTGAGTTAGTCCCATATATTTGGGACTATCCTAGTCCCAAATCATTATCCTAGTGACAAAACCTTGGTGGTGGCAGAGTATTCATTAGGCTCACAGCCTGAAAGAATAAGCGGTTACCTAGACTAGCGGTCCGCGTGTCATGATGTATGCAATGGAACCCAAGTGCAGAAGAAAGGCACACTCCAATTTAGAGGCAATGACCATATATTTGAGTTTGGCCCATATATCACTAAAGCACCTTTCCCATCCACGTAGCTGGAGATTTCATAGCTTCAAGGTGAGTTGGTGGGTACCATTACTGGTGACACAAGGAAGGGCCTGTACTCCCTACAATTGATGTGCCTGCCTCACTCTACTCATCTCAATGACAGTTGGTTGGAATTTTCACAGCATATAGAAACTGCTTTTTTCCTGAGTTAGTTTTTCAGATAAAACACAGTATGCACAGGTCTTTAGTACTTGGCCAGATACCTCATCTGGGTTGGATGCTTTTCGGGGGTTCACCCTCCTGAAGGCTGCTTATATGTCGGCTTCAGAAACTGATATCACAAGATGTGGGAGCTGGTGATGGTTCCTCTGTGTTTTGACGGTCAAAGTGAGCAGATAAGGCACTGAGCTCATCTGAAAGCAAAGCCCTGCTGTCTCAATGTCGCAGGATTTAACTTTGTAAGAGGTGATAGCATTCAAGCCCTGCCACAACTGTCAAGCATTCTTCAGTGATTCACATTTGCTCTGGAATTTCCACTTTGCACCTGAGATGGCTTTCTGGAAATCGTAGCTGGACCTTTTTGCATTTTACTTGGTCACCAGACCTGAATTTCACTGATCTGGACCTCAGCAGATTGAAGATTTCATGGTTCATGTAGGGCGTCTGGTTGGGTAAGACCCTGAACGATACTATGGGGACAGACTCATGCACGACTATTTTTATACTGTCCATGACAAACCATGGTGTATTGGTTCAAATCCTCTAATGAATCCTTGAACAAGGCCCAGTTCACTGACTCGAAGCAATCCTGTAGCCACTCCTCTGCCTCTCGTGACCACCCCTCTTCGTTATCTTACCCTTACACCTACAGCTTTGCTCTTTAGCCTCTGCTTGAAATGTGGTCCAGGCATGGGATAGTAGGCATACCTAATCATAGTGTAACAGTGATTGAGTGCATTGGGATCCCTGGTGCTGCAGGTGATATGTTGCTTCTTCCCCTCCACTATCAGATTTCTGAATGGACAATGAACACATGAACACTACTTCACTATTTTTTTCTCTCTTTTTGCACAAGTTAAAGTTTATTGTCATCTGACTATATACAACCAGATGAAACAATATTCCTCTGGACCACAGTGCACTTAAAGGACCACAGTGCACTTAAAGAACATACATCACACACAGCACATAAAACAAAATATTACCTCTAATAAGGTAATAAAATATAATGCAAAGTGATGGAGTGTGCGGCACAGGTAAACTGTAATTAGCTCATTATCCTAGTGACAAAACCTTGGTGGTGGCAGAGTATTCATTAGGCTCACAGCCTGAAAGAATAAGCGGTTACCTAGACTAGCGGTCCGCGTGTCATGATGTATGCAATGGAACCCAAGTGCAGAAGAAAGGCACACTCCAATTTAGAGGCAATGACCAGAGTTTATTCACAAGTATTCCAACAGAACATAAGTGGCCTGGCCAAATGAAACCGCAAGATGCAACATTCTTAAAACTAGGAACCCTTGTGATTAGTGTTAATCGAGCATTTTTCTTAAATAATACAAGTAACATAGAGTCTGTGAGCCTTTCAAAATAAACTTAACAAGTTTAAACAGAAAGCATCAGGATACAGCATTACAAAGAGCACGTCGCTTGAGGAAACAATTAATGACTCTTGTTAAGCACCAATGAACCAGTTCAGATGCTCTAAAAACATCAGAGCCCGATGTTTCCCAGTTCCACGCACAAGCCCAGAGAGCTTATTACAGGACCTCCTCCTACATGTCAACACCTGATGGCGCAGGGAAACCTGAAAATTTGAGAGGGACCTGGGGAACTTGAGAGGGATCTTGAGAGGGAGGCCTGGAAAACTTCAAGAGTGAAGTTGAATAAACCACAGAAACATGGAGGGCCATGAGAGACCTGGAGAACTGGTGATGCCTGGACCAGGAAAAAAGCCTGGAGACCTGGCAAGAGGCTTGACACTTGGAAAAAGCTGTCAGAATGGGAAGAACGACTTAAGACTTGGAAATACTTGAGTCCATAAGACCAGCAGAATTAGGCCATTGGCCCATCGAATCTTCTCCACCATTTCATCATGGCTGATCCATTTTTCCTTTCAGTCCCAATCTCCTTCCTTCTCCCTGTATCCCTTTATGCCCTGAACAATCAAGAATCTATTAACATCTGCTTTAAATATACATGAAGATTTGGCCTCCACAGCTGCATTTGGCAAAGAATTCCACAGATTCATGATGATGATGATGATGTCAACTCAGGCCTAAGAGGCCAGCATTGGGCATTTTCATGCTTTACAAGGTGCGGAACGAAATTCTTCACACAGGCATTTCTCAGTATTTTTCTTTATTTTACGAGGGAGAGTTGTGAGCACGACACTCAACCTGGCACAGATGGAAAGCATACTCGGGAACAGCCCGACTGGATTCGAACCCGGGAACCTCCGTTCCGGAGTCTGGCGTTGATGTCACTGTGCCACCAGCCGACCACTCTCTACAGATCCACAGATTTACCACTCTCTAACTAAAGAAATTCCTCTTCATCTCCATTTTAAAAGGACTCCACTCAATTCCTTTTTTAAAAATTTTTTTAAAATTAGTTTTTCTATACATTTTACAAATTAAAAACCCCAAATCCCAATGAGGAACATTAATACAGTGCAAAATTAAGCATACAATGACAATATGCTACAAAGGAAGAGAATTTGACAAAAAAGCACCTAAATTGAAGACAAGTAAACTTAGTATCCTCCCCAAGCCCCACAACACAAAAAAAAACAACTCCAGACCAACCACAACACAATATAGAGAGTATAAATCAGGACATTCAAACTCCCAGACTGTGAATACACTTAGCAACAGAGGATAATAATGCCTACTACCAGAAAAAAAAAGGGAGCTGAAAGCAAGGGACCGAGAAGAAAAAAAAAACCCTAGTCAAGAGGAAGGTTATGAAAATACTCGATAAAAGGTCCCCAGACCTTATGGAACTTTAGATCCGAATTAAGAACTGAATAATGCATTTTTTCGAGGTCCAAGCAGGCCATAATGTCGTTAAGCCATTGAGCATGAGTGGACGGGGCAACATCTCTCCATCTAAGGAGGATCAAATGTCTAGCCAGGAGAGAGGCAAAGGATAGTATTCGTCATTTGGTCGGACTCAGACGTAAATCTGTCTCGCCCCAGAAACCAAACAAAGCAATTAAGGGGTTTGGTTCTAGGTGCTGATTCAGAATACACGATAACGTAGTGAAGACATCTTTCCAAAATTTCTCCAAGCTAGGACAGAATCAGTACATATGGATGAGAGAGGCCACGCCCCTCTTGCATTTATCACAGAGCGGACTAATGTTAGGGTATAATTGAGATAGTTTAGATTTAGACATATGGGCTCTATGAACAATCTTAAACTGTAAAAGGCAATGGCGAGCACAAAGAGAGGTTGAGTTAACCAATTTGAGAATCGAGTCCCAGCTCTTATCGGATAAGGAGGTATTTAAATCCTGCTCCCAGGCCATTTTAATTTTATCCACAGGGGCCCGTCGTAAGGCTGCTAATTTATCTTGAATAATTGATATTAAACCTTTACCTAGTGGATTAATGGAAAGAAATAAGTCCATAGCATTTTTCGCAGGCATTTCAGGAAAGTTAGGAATTAAAGGAGCAATAAAGTGTCTAATTTGGAGATATCTAAAAAAAATGAGCATTGGGCAGATTGAACTTAACAGAGAGCTGCTGAAAAGAAGTGAAGCGATTATCAATGAAAAGATCTTCAAAATGTCTAATGCCCTTCCTATACCAAACATGGAATGCTGAATCGTACGTAGTAGGTAAAAAAAAGGTGATTATGTGCGACAGGGCTGGAAACGGAAAAACCGTGGAAACCATAGCATTTCCTAAACTGAGCCCATATACGCAAAGTGTGTCTAACAAGAGGATTAGCTATTAATCTGGACAGACTACTAGGGAGTGCAGAGCCAAGAAGTGAAGAGATAGATAATTCTTTAGTGGAGCTCAACTCCATTGCCACCCAATTAGGGCACTCAGGTTGGCCGTGGAAGAAAGACCAAAAGGTAGCACAACGTATATTAGCTGCCCAATAATATAAACGAAAGTTAGGTAAAGCCATGCCACCCTCTTTTTTAGATTTTTGGAGATGGATTTTATTAATTCTAGAGCGCTTATTCTTCCACAGATATGACAAAATAATAGAGTCTAAGGAATCAAAAAAAGATTTAGGAATAAAAATTGGGATAGATTGAAATAAGTATAAAAATTTGGGGAGAACATACATTTTAACAACATTAATACGACCTACCAAAGACATAGATAGAGGTGACCATTGTACCAGACTCTGTTTTATAGTATATGAAAGATTGGCAAAGTTTTCACGAAAGAGATCTTTAAACTTCCTTGTGACTGTAATTCCAAGATAAGTAAATTGATTATGGACTACTTTAAAAGGGAGATCACGAAATGTTAGTTCTTGTGCTTCTTTATTAATTGGGAAAAGTTCACTCTTATGTAAATTAAGTTCATAGCCAGAAATCTGGCTAAACTGGTCAAGAAGTGAAAACATTAGAGGTAAGGATGTAGACGGATTTGAGAGAAAGAGTAATAAGTCATCAGCATAAAGAGAAACTTTATGCTCAACACCCCCTCTCCAAATCCCGGTCAATTCAGGACAATTTCGAAAGGTTCAAAGGTTCCATAGCCAAATCAAAGAGAAAGGGACTTAAGGGGCATCCCTGACGGGTGCCACGTTTGAGATTAAATACCTGGGATTTCTGAAAATTAGTTAAAACAGAAGCAGTAGGACACAGGTACAGCAATTTGATCCAAGAGATGAAACTTTGACCGAGGTCAAACTTTTCTGAGACTGCAAAAAGGTAGTTCCACTCTATACGATCAAATGCTTTCTCCGCATCGAGGGAAATAACACATTCAGGAATCCCAGTTAGAGGTGAGTATAAAATATTAAATAAACGCCGAATGTTATAATGGAGGGAATAACGGTTTCTAATCTATGAGCCAAAACTTTAGCTAAGATCTTTACATCAACATTGAGCAAAGAAATTGGCCTATACGAGGAACACTCTGTTGGGTCTTTGCCCTTTTTTAATAGAAGAATAATAGATGCCTCATTGAAAGAGGGTGGCAATTTGCCGTAATTAAACGAGTCAGATAATACTGAAAGTAACTGAGGAGAAAGAAGTGAAGAGAATGATTTATAAAATTCTACAGGGAACCCATCAGGTCCAGGAGATTTCCCTGAGGACAGTGCAGAAATTGCAAAAGATATTTCTTCTGATGATATAGGCGCATTAAGTTTGGCTTTAAAATCAGATGAAAGTGAAGGAATATTCAGATTCTTTAAAAATTGATCAACAGAGATATTGTCATTCAAAGATTCAGAGGAATAAAGCTGAGAATAAAAATTTTTAAATGTGTCATTAATTTCTAAATGATCCAATGTAAAGTCTCCGTTCTCCTTCCGGATCTTTGTAATATGTTGTTTGGCTTTGGAACGCCTCAGCTGATTGGCTAGGAATTTACCAGACTTATCCCCATGAATGTAAAAGCGACTCTTGCTTTCGAGAAGTTGGCGTTTGACAGGTTGAGTGGACAGAAGGTTAAATTTAGTTTGGAGTTCAGCACGCTTCTTGTATAGTTCAGGGTTCTTAGTTTGAGTATATAGTTGATCCAATTCTTTAATCTGGTTAATGAGGTCTAATCGATCTGCACAGGATCTTCTGTTGAGATTTGCTGTGTAAGAGATTATTTGACCCCTCAGATATGCTTTCATGGCATCCCAGACAATCTGGGATGGCACTTCAGGTGATGTATTAGTTTTAAAATAAAAGGTTATCTGATCCTTAATAAATTTTACAAAATCATCATCTCGATAATAAAGTTGAATCAAACCACCAGTGTTTATTCCTCTGAGGGAGACCAGGAAAGTTCAGAGAGAGAGTAATTGGGGCATGGTCAGAAATCAGTATACTCTGATAGTCACAAGAGTGGGTGTGCTGCCTTTATGGCAGTTATTTAGTTTATAATATTTTCGCTTAGTAATTTGTTAGCATTTTTTAGTTAAAGTTAGGATTGTTTAAGTAAATTCATTTGTAATATATCACGGCTGCGATGACGTCACATCCGGGTTCGCCGCGTCTTGTGGGAAAATACCGGTTTGGGATAAACGCAAGGGTGGGGGTCGCTCACATGTGGTGCCACAGCGCGAGTTAAGTTTTCTCTACGCACCAAAGACACAGTGAAAGCAACGCTGTAAGTCATTAGATAATCGATATGTTGAGTTAAAATGTTAACGCCGATTCTGTTAAAAGTAACGACGGTCGATAAGGTTTATGTTTTCGTTAGTTAAAGAGTTGGGATAGTTTGTATTGAAGTGTATTTAAAGCAGTCAATAGAGCAGCTAGATTCTGACTGTATGCTGCACTTTAATGTAATGTAGTTATTGTAGTTTTACCTTTGCAAGTATTCACGATGTAAATGTGATATTTAGAAGGAAACAAACACTGTACCAATCTTGTATTGTTTTATCAACAGTTTTCACCATACGTTAATGTGAAGAGTGAACAGTAAATGGTTAATCTTACTGCGACCTTGTTTTCATTGACTCCGGTTTACCTCGACGTTTAATTCGGGTCCGTTGCACCCGAGCGAGAACGTTACAGTGGGCAAATGGAATAAGTTGGTTATCGAGTAAGAAATAGTCAATTCTAGTGAAGGTATGGTGAACATGTGAGAAAAAAGAATAATCTCTCTCAGTAGGATGAAGGAAACGCCATATATCAGAGATACCAAAATTAGAGAGAAATGATTGGATAGCTAAGGCAGATTTAGTAGGTGATCTGGTAACAGAGGACGATCGATCCAGATTAGGATCTAACCAACATTTGAAGTCACCACCCAGTATAAGAGAGTATGAGTTTAAGTCTGGTAGTGAGGAAAAAAAACTTTCAAAAAAGTTAACATTATCAAAGTTGGGGGCATACAGGTTTGCTAGTGCAACTTTAGTGTTATATAGTTTACCAGAAATAATAATAAAACGGCCATTTGTATCAGATATTTTATTATGGAGTTCAAAAGGAATATTTGAGTTAGTAAGAATGGAGACTCCCCTAGCTTTAGCGGCAAAGGATGAATGAAAATGCTGACCCACCCACTTTGACAGAAGCCGGGAGTTATCAAAACAACGAATATGAGTTTCTTGAAGGAAAGCAATGTCAGCTTTGAGTTGTTTAATATGTGAGAATACCTTCCTCCTTTTAACTGGGTGATTCAATCCCTTTACATTCCAGCTTACGAATTTGAGTGCACTAGCCATTATCAATTACTAATGCATAAAAGGCAGCAGGCATATAAAAAGTCAAGCAATACAATAGCAGTCTGGGAGCAGAAATGTAAACATAGATTCGTAAAATCAAAACATAAACATGTCCTGAGCAATAAAGAAAAACAATAAATACAGTGAGTGATGTTGGAACTGGAAAATCCACCCCACCCACACAACCCAAAACTAGACGGCTACCAAAAAAAGCAGCTAGCTCTACCAAAAAAATTAACCCACATATAACTTCCAGATCTGTGTCATTAACAGCAGTTCCATATAAATACTATAGCAAATAGTAACTAGTTTATGCACTAGAAAACATAACTACAAATTGGAACATCTTCTGCAGAAATATAAAACTTAATACAGAGAAAATTGGAAGAAAACCAAAACTAACCTACCCGCGAAAAATTATAGAAGAATAAAGTAAGAGAAAGGGAAAAAAAAGGGAGGAAGGGGAAAATTATAAGTTCAAGAAGAGTACTTATCAACCATTTACAGAGAGGAGAAAAAAAATCAGAGATTTTAAAAAAGGATGAAGAAAAAAAAGAAAATAATAAATAAAAAAAGAAAAAATAAATCAGTAATTAAACTGTGAACCAACAAACAGGGAGGCCTTCAATAAAGACTTCAAACCTCCAAAACAAGTTAGAGCCAGTTGTAGAACTCTATAGATAAAGTTATACAAGAATAAAATAGATTACACAAGTACTACTTAAACGTCCATAGGGAAACATTAAGCACAGAATGTCTATTTAAAAAAGACACACCAAATCCAGGGAGAGATTGTCAACAGCCCTTAGAGTTTCAATGAATAATGTCTGAGTAATTCAAGTAAAGTCTGAGTCCAGAAAAAGTAATTTTACTATGAGAAGTACTTATCCACCATTTTAGGAGGTCCGATCGGGTTCCGAAGATGACTGGATAGCCGGAAGACTTGCCACAAATGCTTCAGCCTCCTTCACTGACTTAAACCACTTATATTTTCCAGTATTAAGCTTGATTCGTAAATCAGCAGGAGTGCGAAGAGAGGGTTTAAAACCACGATCAAAAAGCACTTTCATTACGCCTTTAAACTCAGCGCGCATCTTTAAGGTCTGGGGTGCAAAATCTTCCACAAAGCGAATGATTGTATTTTGGAAAGTAAAAGTACCTCTGCAACGTGCCTCCATAATCAGATGGTGTTTTACCTGGTATTGATGAACGCACAAAATTACCGGTCGCGGGCGGGTGCCCAGAATTCCGGGGGGAACGTAGACCCTGTGTGCCCTTTTGAGCTCAGGCGGGTTCAGAAGCAAATCTTTTCCGAATATCTCACAGAGAAACCCGGCGAAAAACTTCACGGTTGATCCCTGTTCGGTGGCCTCTGGCAACCCAAGAATTTGAAGATTACAGCATCTGCTGCGATTTTCGAGATCCACCATTTTGGAAAGGAGTTTGTTACATTTTCCCTCTAGGCTGGAACAGAGAGTCTCCAAGTATCGAACACGACTTTCTAAATCTTCAGAAGTCGAATCGATGCGAGATAAGTGTTCAGCATGTTCGTCCACTCTATCGTTGATCCGATCCAGTTTTGCTTCCAGCTGTTTGAAAGCGGTTCTAAATTCCTTTAAAATATCATCTCAGAGTTGTTCAAGCGCAGCGCGGGTCTCAGCCGACAGAGCCGGAACTTCCTTTCTCCCGGATTTAGAACTCTTGCTAGACATTGTAAGGTAGATGTGTTCACAGGCAAGTAAAAGAAACTGAAAAAGTTCCTAACTAAGGTTTAAAAAATGGAGACATTTAGTGCAAAAATAGCGACAATAACGGAACAAAAGTTCGGAGCAGCTAAGCAATCGCCATCTTACCGGAAGTCCCCCACTCCACTCAATTCTGAGGTTGTATCTTCAGGTGTTGGACTCTCCCACCATAGGAAACATCCTCTCCACATCCACTCTATCAAGGCCTTTCACCATTTGATAGATTGCAATGAGAGTCATAAGACCATAAGGCATAGGAACAGAATTCTAGTGTTCTAGAGTCTCCCAGGGAACTACATCTACATGAAATGCATCTGGCTGCAGCTCCTTGAAGACCATGTTAGGGATCTGGAGCAGCAGCTGGATGACCTTCGGCTTGTACAGAGTGAGGAGATAATCAATCTGATTTACTGGGAAGTAGTCATCCTGAAGCTGCAGGAGGCAAGTAGCTGGGTGACTGTCAGGAGGAATGGAAATGCAATTAGGCAATTAGCACAGAGCACCCCTGTGACCATTTGTCTCAAACATAAGGAGACCACTTTGGATACTGTTGTAGATGACCTTCCGGGAGAATGCCATGGAGACCGGGTTACTGGCATTGAGTATAGGTCCGTGGTGCAGAAGGGAAAGAGGGAGAAGAGGCAAGTGGTAGTGATAGGGGACTCAATAGTCAGGGGAACAGACAGGAGATTCTGTGGACATGAATGGGACACCTGAATGGTATGTTGCCTCCCAGATGCCAGGGTCAGGGACGTCTTGGATCATGTCCACAACAGTTTTGAGAGGGATGGAGAGCAGCCAGATGTCTTGATACATATCGGTACCAATGACATAGGAAGGAAAAGCAAGGAGGTCCTGAGAAGAGAATTTAGAGAGTAAGGTAGAAAGCTGAGAAGCAGGACCTCCCAGTAGTAACTGCTGGATTGCTGCTTGTGCCAAGTACCAGTGAGGATAGAAACAGGATGATTTGGCAGGTTAATGCGTGACTGAGAACCTGGTGCAGAGGGGCAGGGCTTCAGGTCTTGGGTCATTGGGATTTCTTCTGGGGGATATACGACCTGTTCAAAAGTTACGGGTTACACCTGAGCTCGAGGGGAAGCAATATTCACATGGGCAGGTTAGTTAGAGCTGTTGGGGAGGGTTTAGGCTAATTTGGTAGGGGTGTGGGAACTGTTGTGAAGGGACGTAGGATAGTACAGATGGTAAAACAGCAAAGATAGCGTGCAATCAAACTATCAGGAAGGACAGGCAGATGACAGGACAAAATTGCAGCTAGCAGGATGAGTATCAGTGCACCAGAGATGTAGAACCAAAAATGGTAGCAAATGTAGCACTCAAAGTGTTATATCTCAATATACTTATAAGTGTGGATAACCTTGTTGCACTTTTACAGATTGCCAGGTATGATGTTGTGGCCATCACTGAATTGTGGCTTAAGTATGGTTAGTGATAGGGGACTCAATAGTTAGGGGTGGTGAATGTCCGAGGTTACATATTGTATCGGAGGGATAGGAAGGTCAGCAGAGGGATTGGTGTGGCTCTGCTGGTAAAGAATGGCACCAAATCAGTAGAAAGATGTGACATAGGATTGGAAGATATTGAATCCTTGTGGATTGAGTTCAGAAACTGCAAGGGTAAAAGAATGCAGTTGGCAGTTATATACAAGCCTCCCAAAAGTAGCTGGCATGTGGACCACAGATTACAATAGGAAATTGAAAAGCCGTGTCAAAAGGGCAATGCTATGATAGTCACGGGAGATTTGAACATGCAGGTCAATTGGGAAAATCAGGTTGGAAATGGATCCCAAGAGAGTGAGTTTGTTGAATGCCGACAAGAAGGCTTTTTAGAGCAGTTTGTTATTGAGCCTGCTAGAGGATCAGCTATATTGGATTGGGTGTTATGTAATGAATCAGAGGTGATTAAGGAGCTTAAGGTAAAAGAACACTTCGGAGGCAGTGATCACAATATATAATTGAGATCATTTTGAAATTTGATAGGGATATAAGTTGTATTTCAGTGGAGTAAAGGAAATTACAGTGGTATGAGAGAGGAGTTGGCCAAAGTAACTTGGAAGAAGATGCTGGCGGGGGTGACAGCAAAGCAGCAATGGCATGTGTTTCTGGGGAAAGTGGGGAAGGTGCAGGATAGACTTATTCTAAAAATGAAGAAATACTCAAATGGCAAAATAGTACAACTGCGGCTGACAAGGGAAGTCAAAGCTAAAGTAAAAGCAAAAGAGAAGGCATACAACAAAACAAATATTAGTGGGAAGACAGAGGACTGGAAAGCTTTTAAAACCCTACAGCCCTACAGCAACTAAAAAAATCATTTGGAGGGAAAAGATGAAATACGAAAGCAAGCTAGCAAACAATCTCAAAGTGGATAGTAAAAGCTTTTTCAAGTATGTAAAAAAAAGAGAGCTGAGAGTGGATATAGGACTGCTAGAAAATGTGAACAGAGTAAAAATAATGGGGGCAAGGAGATGGCAGATGAATGAAATGAGTATTTTGCTTCAGTCTTCAATGTGGAAGACATTAGCAGTGTGCCAGATTGTTGAAGAATATGAGGGAAGAGAAGTGAGTGCAGTTACAATTACAAAGGAGAAGGTGTTCATTAAGCTGAAAGACCTAAAAGTACATAAGTCACCCGGGCCAGATGAACTATACTTAGTGTTCTGAAAGAGGTAGCAGTAGAGATTGTGGAGACATTAGTAACGAACCTTTAAAAATCATTGGACTCTGGCAAAGTGCCATAGGACTGGAAAATTGCAAATGTCACTCCATTCTTTCAGAAAGGAGGAAGGCAGCAGAAAGGAAATTATAGACCAGTTAATATGACCTCAGTGGTTGGGAAGATGTTGGAATCAATTGTTGAGGAAGTGGTTATGGAGTACTTCGAGTCACAGGGCAGGATAAGACAAAGTCAGCATGGTTTCCTCAAGGGAAAATCTTGCCTGACCAATCTGTTGGAATTCTTTGAGGACATTACAAGTAGGATAGATAAAGGGGATGCAGTGAATGTGGATTTTCAGAAGGACTTCGACCAGGTGCGACACACGAGGCTGCTTACCAAGTTAAGAGCCCATGGTATTACAGGAAAGTTACTAACATGGTTAGAGCACTGGCTAATTGGTAGAAGGCAGCAAATGGGAATAAAAGGATCTTTTTCTGGTTGGCTGCTAGTGACTAGTGGTGTTCCACAGGGGTCGGTGTTGGGACCACTTCTACTTATGCTGTATATCAATAATTTAGATGATGGAATAGATGGCTTTGGAAAGAAGTTTGTTAGATTTTTCCTCTAAGCTAGAACAGAGAGTCTCCAAGTATCGAACCCGACTTTCTAAAGCTTCAGAAGTCGAATCGATGCGAGATAAGCGTTCAGCATGTTTGTCCACTTTATCGTTGATCCGATCCAGTTCCTCTTCTAACTGTTTGAAAGCGGTTTTAAGTTCCTTTAAGATTTCGTCTCGGAGATTTTTAAGCGCCTCCATTGTCACGTCCGACGAGGTCATAGTTTCTTTTCTCCTGGATTTAGAACTCTTGCTAGACATTGTAGGTTAGATATATTCACAGGCAAGTAAGAGATACCGAAATAATTCCTAACTAAGCTTTAAAAAATGGAGACATTTAGTGCAAAGGTAGCGACAGTAACGGAACAAAAGTTCGGAGCAGCTAAGCAATCGCCATCTTACCGGAAGTCCCGGAATAGATGGCTTTGTCGCCAAGATTGCAGATGACACAAAGATTTGTGGAGGGACAGGTAGTGTTGAGGAAACAGATAGGCTGCAGTAAGACTTAGATTAGGAGAAAGGACAAGAAAGTGGCAAATGAAATTCAATGTTGGAAAATGCATGGTCATGTACTTTGGAAGTAGAAATAAATGTGCAGACTATTTTCTAGATGGGGAGAAAATTCAAAAATCTGAGATGCAAAGGAACCTGGGAGTCCTTGTATAGAATATCCTAAAGGTTAACTTGGTGGTGAGGAAGGCAAATGAAATGTTAGCATTCATTTCAAGAGGTTTAGAATACCAGAACATGGATGTGATGCTGAAGCTTTACAAGGCACTGGTGAAGCCTAACCTTAAGTATTGTGGGCAGTTTTGGGCTCCTCATCTAAGAAACAATGTGCTGGCTTTGGGAAGGGTTCAGAGAAGGTTCATAAGGATGATTCTGGGAATGAAAGTGTTATCATACGAGGAACTTTTGATTGCTCTGGATCTGTACTTGCTGGAATTTATAAGGATGAGGGGGGATCTTGTTGAAATCTTTCAAATGTTGAAAGGCCTAGACAGAATAGATAAAAGGATGTTCCCCATGATGGAGAGTCCAGGACAAGAGGGCACAGAGATGCAGACAACTCCCCACACATGAGGCTGCTTAACAAGTTATGGGCCCATAATATTACAGGAAAGATTCTAACATAGATAAAGCAGTGGCTGATTGGCAGGAGGCAAAGAGTGAGAATAAAGGGAACCTTTCTGGTTTGTTCCCGGTGACTAGTGGTGTTCCATAGGTGTCTGTGTTGGAATTGATTCTTTTTATGTTGTATGTCAATAATTTGGATGCTGGAATTGATAGCTTCGTTGGAAAGTTGGCAGATGAGATGAAGATAGTGGAGGGGTGGGTAACTTTGAGAAAGTAGAGAGGCTACATAAAGACTAAGGACAACGGGCAAAGACATGGTGGATGGAATACAGTGTGGGGAAGTGTATAGTCATGCACTTTGGTAGAAGAAATGAAAGTGTTGACTGTTTTCTAAATGGAGAGAAAATACAAAAAACTGAAGCACATAAGGGACTTGGGAGTGCTTGTTCAGGATTCTCTAAAGGTTAAATTGCAGGTTGAGTCTGTGGTGAGGAAGGCAACTGCTATGTTAGCATTCATTTTGAGAGCCCTAGAATATAAAAGCAAGGATAAAATCTTGAGACTTTGTAAAGCACTGGTGAGGCCTCACTTGGAGTTTTGGGCCTCTTATCTGAGAAAGGACGTCTTGAAACTGGAGAAGGTTCAATGGAGGTTCAAAAAATGATTCCAGGATTAAGTAGCTTGTCATATAAAGAGCATTTGATGCCTTTGGGGCTGTATTCACTGGAATTCAGAAGAATGAAGGCTGATCTAATTGAAACCTATCAAATGGTGAAAGGCCTTGACAGATTGGATATGGAGAGGACATTTTCTATGGCAGCAGTGTCTAAGATCAGACTCTTTTTGCACTAGTAATTTCATTTAATTTTAAAAATATGTATTTCTTATTGTAATTGATAACTTTTTTTGTCGTAATGCTGCCATAAAACAGCAAATTTCACGATGTATGCCAATGATATTAAAACTGATGTTGATTTTGATTCTGGAACAGTGATATAATCTCATGTTGTTGACTGGTTCTGATGAATGTTCAATGATATAAAATAATAAGTTTGGTTCCCTTTCCACAGATGCCACCATTCTCTGTTTCTATTGCAGATTTCCAGGGTAATTTGTGTTCTGATTACTGGAGAAGTTCCCAGGCTAGTCAGGTCAAAAAGGAGCCTCCACCCCTACTGCCAGCCAGAACAGAAATAACTCTGGGTGTGATATACAGCTCTGGGGAAAATGAAACATACAAGCACACTTGTACAGGTCACGACCAGTATCTCCTCAGAGCATCCATCCTAGAGCTTTCCTCACACTGTGGCTGTCACTCCCGGTGCCTGCCTGGATCTCAGGGTTAGATCGCAGGTATACAATAAAGGTCAGTGTAGTTTTCTGCTTTTAATATACTGTAATATGGAACTCTCTGACCAGAATCAAAACAAATACTTCTCCAAAATTTTTCTCCAAAAAATGGAGGGCTTTGTGGGAGGAAAGGGTTAGATTGATCTTGGAGTAGGTTAACAGGTCGGGGCCTGTACTGTGCTGCAATATTGTTCTATATTCTAATGTGAAATACATTATTAATATACAACATTTAAAGTAAATTTAATATCGAAGTACGTATGTGTCACCAAGTACTAGCCTGAGGTTCATTTTCTTGCAGGCATTCACAATAGAACAAAGATATACAATAGAATCAGTCAAAAACTACACACAAAAAATGACAATCAATAACCCATCATTTTAAAAAAATTCAACTTAATGCAAATAAACTAAATAAAGAACAGTAAAAACCTTACCATTTTACTTGCAGTTGGCATGAAGGAAAAGATAAGATTTTGAGTTTCCCCTGGTTGAAGGGCTCGAAGGAAACTCAACAGCTGGAAGGGACCTCCGGGATCCAGCAGAGTTGATTTCAGCTGTAATATTGTTCATTAAGGATTCATTTAGAGAAAACCACAGAAACCTGAAGATAAAGGTTTAAATAAATCTAGTAGTGATAATTTGACTCTCTATAAATGTATACTTAGTGGCCACTTTAATAGATACACCTGTACATCAGCTCATTAATGTAAATACCTAATCAGCCCATCGTGTGGCAACAACTCAAAGCATAAGAGTTTGTATCATGGTCAAGAGGTTCATTTGTTGATCACACAAAATATCAGAATGGGGAAGAAATGTGATTTAAGTGTTTTTGACCATGTAATGATTTTGGTGCCAGATGGGGTTTGAGGTTTGTGCTCAATATAAACTCTGGCACAGACTAGTTGGGGAAAATGATTTAGTTCTGCATTATATATCCTGCGTAATTATTGTAATTCTGTTTTAAAATTTCCCTTTTAATTCCTGCTTATGAGTTAGTGTCATGCAGCAGGGAATCAGGCTCTCCAACCTAATTGGTCCACGCCAACTAAGATTGCCATCCAAGCTGGTCCCATTTACCCACAATTGGTCCATATCACTCTCCTATTCTGTTCATGTACCTCTCCCAGTGTCTTTGGCCATTTTTCAGCAAGAAGCAAAAACACTTCATAAACACAACAGATCCATCAGTTACTGGAAATCTTGAGTAACACACACAAAATGCTGAAGGAATTAAACGAGTCAATCAGCATCTATGAAGGGGGATAAGCAGTTGACATTTTGAGCTGAGACCCTTCATACCTGGTATCACAGGTAGCTAGGGTTGTAAACAGAACGTTGGCACATCAGCCTTCATAAATCAAAGTACTGAGTAAAGGAGTTGGGATGCTACATTGAACACTGGTGAAGCCTAATTTGGAGTATCATGTGCAAATCTGGTCACCTACCTACAGCAAAGATTTCAAGAAAATTTAAAGAGTGCAGAGAAAATTTACATGGATGTTGCTGGGACTTGAGAACCTGAATATAAGGAAAGGTTGAATAGGTTAGAAGTTTATTCGCTAGAGCATAGGAGAATGATGGAAGATTTGATAAAGGTGTAGAAAATTATGAGGTGTATGGATAGGGTAAATGCAAGCAGGATTTTTCCACTGATGCTGAGTGAGACTAACTAGAAGTCATGGGTTAAGGGTGAAAGATGAGGGGGAGCTTTTAATTTAAAGGATGGTGAAAGTGTGGAACAACCTGCTGGCAGAACTAGTGGATGTAAGCTTGATTTCAACATTTAAGAGAAACTTGGATTGGTACAATGATGGGAGGGGCATGGAGGGCTATAGTCCAGGCGCAGGTCTATAGGACTAGGCAGATTAGAAGTTTGGCATGGACTAGATGGGCCAAAGGGCCTGTTCTGCGCTGTAGTGTTCTATGACTCTATAAGATTAACACTATTGTTTTACAGCATGCTGGCTCTAAGATTGTGGCCTGATTCCATCCTCTGTAAGGAGTTGTACACTTTTCCGTGACCACATGGGTTTCCTCTGGGTGCTCCTGTTTCGACCCACAGTCCAAAGGCGTACAAGTTAGGGTTTGTGAGTGTGGGCATGCTATGTTGGCACTAGATGCGTGGCAACACTTATGTTGGTGATATGATTTGATGCAAACAAAATGCATTTCACTGTATATCTTGATGTACATGTGACAAAGACAATCTTAATCATAATTTTAATTCTAAACAGGAGACTATTCATTTCCACATGATTGTCCATTAGGATTCCACTGGAATAGACAAGTGGAGGAAAGCTGTTTGTCTTGTATGTTGAGGCCAAATAAAGAGGGTAAATGAATCCAAGCTTATCCCCTGAATCATCTGTTGCAGTGTCAATCTTATCTGTTCACTACTCCTTTCTAACTAGGGATTGACCCATTAAAAGAGCATTGCAGCTCTCCCACTGGCTGACATCACAGTGCTGGTAGACTACAAATCCAGTGTGCTGAAAGCACCCAGTCCTCTCTAGCATGGGGGTCTTACCTTGGATCAAGTCGCAAGTAGTACTGCAGAAGCAGTGGAAGGGTGCTGCAGAGACAGAGGGCCTGAGCACACATTTTAAGTAAGTATTTGTATTTGTGTGTAACTTGCAGGGTTTACTGAATGTCTAGTGTTTGTCTTGCCCTGTAAATAAATGGTTAACTGACATACCGGTTGTGAGTGCTCTCAGTCCCCATGCACCAAATCCATGAAGCTGATTTCACACAACACCATTTCACCATACCATTTGGGTATGGATTTATATGAAGCATTAAGAGGGTGGATTAGTGGTATGAAAGGTAGTGTGGCCATCTCATAGCTCCAGTGACCCAGATCAACCCTAACCTGCTGTGTTCCCCATACAGAGTCTGTATGTGTCTCCCGTGACCATGTAATTATCCTCTGGGTGTTCTGCTTTCCAAGGATGCAAGGATGGGTTAACTGGCTAAATGTAAGATGCACTGTGGCGGACAGGAAGACTCTACAAGGGGTAGTCAAAACTGCCCAATGTATCACTGGCACCAGCTTACGTGTCATCAAGTAAATATATGCAGAAAGGTGCTGGAAAAGAAGCAGTGGCATCATGAAGGATCTCTCCCACCCTGCTCAGGGCCTGTTTGACCCAATCACATCAGAAGTCTACGTAACATCCATGATAGGACCACCAGACTCAAAAACAGTTACTTTCCCCAAGCAGTAAGGCTGATCAACACCTCCACACACTAACCCACCCATTCACTCCCCCAACCACCACTACTTTATAACACACACAAAATGCTGGAGGAACTCAGCAGGCCAGGCAGCATCTATGGAAAAGAGTACAGTTGACGTTTCAGACCGAGACCCTTCAGCAGAATGCTCTTGGCTCGAAAAGTCAACTGTATTTGTTCCTATAGATGTTGCCTGGCCTGCTGAGTTCCTCTAGCATTTTGTGTGAGTTGCTTGGATTTCCAGCATCTGCAGATTTTCTCGTGTTATGACAGGAGTGAAGGTAGGACCGATTAGAGATAAAAGTGGGAAGATGTGCCTGGAGGCTGTGGAAGTGAGCGAGGTCCTCAATGAATAAATCTCTTCGGTATTCACCACTGAGAGGGAACTTGATGACAGTGAGGACAATATGAGTGAGGTTGATGTTCTGGAGCATGTTGATATTAAGAGAGGAGGTGTTGGAGTTGTTAAAATACATTAGGATGGATAAGTCCCCGGGGCCTGACAGAATATTCCCTAAGCTGCTCCACGAGGCAAGGGAAGAGATTGCTGAACCTCTGGCTAGGATCTTTATGTCCTCATTGTCCACGGGAATGGTACCGGAGGATTGGAGGGAGGCAAATGTTGTCCCCTTGTTCAAAAACGGTAGTAGGGATAGTCCAGGTAATTATAGACCAGTGAGCCTTATGTCTGTGGTGGGAAAGCTGTTGGAAAAGATTCTTAGAGATAGGATCTATGGGCATTTAGAGAATCATGGTCTGATCAGGGACAGTCAGCATGGCTTTGTGAAGGGCAGATCGTGCCTAACAAGCCTGATAGAGTTCTTTGAGGAGGTGACCAGGCACATAGATGAGGGTCGTGCAGTGGATGTGATCTACGTGGATTTTAGTAAGGCATTTGACAAGGTTCCACATGGTAGGCTTATTCAGAAAGTCAGAAGGCATGGGATCCAGGGAAGTTTGGCCAGGTGGATTCAGAATCGGCTTGCCTGCAGAAGGCAGAGGGTCGTGGTGGAGGGAGTACATTCAGATTGGAGAGTTGTGACTAGTGGTGTCCCACAAGGATCTGTTCTGGGACCTCTACTTTTCGTGATTTTTATTAACAACCTGGATGTGGGGGTAGAAGGGTGGGTTGGCAAGTTTGCAGATGACACAAAGGTTGGTGGTGTTGTAGATAGTGTAGAGGATTGTCGAAGATTGCAGAGAGACATTGATAGGATGCAGAAGTGGGCTGAGAAGTGGCAGATGGAGTTCAACCCGGAGAAGTGTGAGGTGGTACACTTTGGAAGGACAAACTCCAAGGCAGAGTACAAAGTAAATGGCAGGATACTTGGTAGTGTGGAGGAGCAGAGGGATCTGGGGGTACATGTTCACAGATCCCTGAAAGTTGCCTCACAGGTAGATAGGGTAGTTAAGAAAGCTTATGGGGTGTTAGCTTTCATAAGTCAGGGGACAGAGTTTAAGAGTCGCGATGTAATGATGCAGCTCTATAAAACTCTAGTTAGGCCACACTTGGAGTACTGTGTCCAGTTCTGGTCGCCTCACTATAGGAAGGATGTGGAAGCATTGGAAAGGGTACAGAGGATATTTACCAGGATGCTGCCTGGTTTAGAGAGTATGGATTATGATCAGAGATTAAGGGAGCTAGGGCTTTACTCTTTGGAGAGAAGGAGGATGAGAGAAGACATGATAGAGGTGTACAAGATATTAAGAGGAATAGACAGAGTGGACAGCCAGCGCCTCTTCCCCAGGGCACCACTGCTCAGTACAAGAGGACATGGCTTTAAGGTAAGGGGAGGGAAGTTCAAGGGGGATGTTAGAGGAAGGTTTTTCACTCAGAGAGTGGTTGGTGCGTGGAAAAGCACTGCCTGAGTCAGTGGTGGAGGCAGATATAATAGTGAAATTTAAGAGACTACTAGACAGGTATATGGAGGAATTTAAGGTGGGGGGGGGTTATATGGGAGGCAGGGTTTGAGGGTTGGCACAACATTGTGGGCCGAAGGACCTGTAATGTGCTGTAATATTCTATGTTCTATGTTTGGACCACTACTTTATTATTTCCTGTCAATCACATTATGTACAGACCTTCCTGTGCCTATCGTCACTTTCTGGTCAAAGAATGAATTATGTATATTGTTACGAATGTGCCACAACTCTGAGGGGCCGAAGGGTACAAAGTCGCCCCCTCCTTCTTGAGAATCGCAAGATCGCTATTAATTCGGGTCTGGGACCCAGGAAATGAGAGAGAATCCTCAAGGTTTTGGAATGTGTCCTGGCCTCAGCAAGACAAAGCCACGGATAACGGCCATTGTCTCTTGGAGACGGAATTGTGTATTGAGTACTGTACAATTCATTGAAGCCCTCAGGGGATGACCAGAGTGGGCTGGTTGAGGGATTGCATCATCCCAACCCGACTAACATCTGAGACCCCATGAGTAAGGATAAAAGAGGGTCTGGGGAACAACCCCTTTAGACGCACCAGGAGAAACACTAGAAATCCCGTGACAGCGTTTAATAGCGACAGCTGGTGGGGCTCACGTGCGTCCTTTTCCCTTGCCTGGGAATTGGCGGGCTCGCCACGGAAGAACGGCTTTAGCTAAAGGAGAGGCCACAAGTGACCGGCCACACCAATAGAACTCTCGAAGGATCGAAATCATAAAAAGAAAAGCCGGCAAGTTTCTAAAAATCTCTCTCTTGACTCCAACCAAAGGCTGCAGCCTGAATGAACTGAGTGACTTTTATATTTCCATCGGACAATACATTTATCCCCTAGACAACGATAGAGCTATTTCTTATTGATTATTATTATACCCGCACTTTTAGATTTAGTATTGACGACATATATTATCTGTATGTTTGCATTGATATTATTTTTGTGTATTTTTACTAATAAATACTGTTAAAAATAGTACCATCAGACTTCAACGGACCTCTCTATCTTTGCTGGTAAGTGACCCAGTAACGGGGTTCGTAACAATATAAGCTATCTTACATATTTATATTATTAGGTTTTTTATTATTATCACTTTCTTTATCTTATTGGTTTTTTGTGCTGCAAAGGAGCAGGAGTAACAATTATTTCATTCCCCTTTAGACTTATGTACTGGAAATGACATTCAACAATCTCGAATGCTGAATCTTGTATGTAGTTGGTCTCAGAACTGAATGTGAAATTGAAGAAATATGAGGGAAAACAGGTTACAGGGAAACAGGCGGGCGAATAGATTGTTCTGTGAATGTGAATTGCCCTGATGGGGTGAATGGCCTCCTCAATCATAAGGATTACTCTGGACAACAAATCTTTTCAGAAGTGTTGCTCCCTCAGAATTTTATTTTTGTTTATGATAGACTGCTTGAAGATGAACACAAAAATAATTTCAGACTACTTGTATCATGTAGGAATTCGGATAAACAACAAATTAACTTCTATTGAATATAATGTGTTTAATTGCAGAATGGTGCTGATGCTTTGCAATAGTTCAACTAAGTTAAAAAAAATTTTGTTAATGATTTTCATTTGTACTCAGTGTCTGAGGCTTCTCGCTTAAGTGTCCAACAATAATTCGCCAGCATTGATGGATTCCAGTTGCCCTGTTATCTTTTCTTCATGACCGCAATGTCCTGGTGAAACCTTTCACCATGCTTGTCACTAACAGCAACAAGATTTGCAGGGAAAAAGTCTAAATAGGAATGCAGTAAATTAATCCTTAGTGACATGTTGCATTTCATGGGTTTTATATGCTTGAAACATGCTTTCAACCAGCTGCATGTAGCTTGGTGCTCTGTAGATGCTGAGAAAAATTTCAACAACTTCCTTGAATGCCTTCCATGTGATTTTCTCTGGTCCCACTAGAAATTCTTCAAATTGCCTGTCACTGATGACCTGTTTGATTTGTGGACCAACACAAATATTTTCCTTAATCTTGGCATCAGTTATTCTGGGAAGCATCTGTTTCAAATATCAAAATCCTTCATTGAAATTTTTGTGCCTGGTGATAGCAAATTCCATCCTTACAGTCCTGAACCCAATAATTATTATTAAAACCTGTCCTGCCATGTAGCAGCCGCACCGCCTAAGCATGCCCAAGCATGCCTGGACAAGATAGGAAACTTTTCAGCTTACATTGTAGGCAACATTTTAATTGACTTGAATTATGAATTGAAATAATAAACATAAGTGGTTTTAAGAAATGGTGCGTGATAGGGAAATTTCATGGTGATTTTCATGGTCAGTAGCACAAAATTCATAAGATACACCAAAAGGTATTCAGGAAGTAAAATCTTTGTTGTCCAGTGTTATTAGAAATATGATTACACTCTTTGCACACCTTTTTATTTGTGCAATTTCATTTAACATAAGGGATAAAAGAGGCGAGGTAAATAAAAGCAGAACACAAGGCTCAGGCCCACAGTTATGAGCAATCAATACCTTCACACGACCATAGGAACTTCTGGAGTAGTCAATACAACTAAAGTGAAAGGATACCTCCAGATCATCTTGAGAAATATTCTGAACCATGACCTTTTTAACTATTCTTTGCCCTGCAATAACATTAAAATAAATTAGATTTATTTAAACATCATTTACATGTGAGGAAAATTAGCTCTAAATTTCTAAAGCCTCAAACCATCAGGTAGCGACCCTACTAGACACTAAAAGCTATTGGTGCTGAAATCCTTTAAATTCATCACAATTAATTTTCACTTGTCCTTGAATAATGTTTATATGGGTACATGTAAAAAAAAGCTGAACTGTTTGTCATTTCTGCTTCAAGTGTGGATTGTATTCAGCAGAACAGCATCTACAAAGCTGCTTGAGCAAGCTAGGACTTTTCTATTTGGAGTGAAGGAGGGTAAGAAGTGACGTGATAGAGGTGTACAAGATTCTAAGATGCATAGTTCGAGTGGACAGCCAGAGACTTTTTCCCAGGGAAGAAATGGCTAAAATAAAGGGGGATAATTTTAAAGTGATTGGAGAAAAGTATAGGGGGGATGTCAGAGGTAGTTTTTTTTCAGACAGAGAGTGGTGGGTTTGTGGATGAGCTGTTGTAGCTGGTGGTGGAGGCAGGTACATTGGAGACATTTAAGAAAGTCAGATAGCACATGGATTAAAGGAAGATGAAAGGTTATGTGTGAGGGAAGGGTTAGATTGATCTTAGGGCAGGTTAAGAGGTTGGCACAACCTTGTAGGCCAGAGGGGCTGTGCCATGCTGTAATATTGTATGTTTTATGTTAAATCTAGGCACAAACGTCAATGTGGAAGTGAGATTATTTTGTATAATCAATGTCATTATACCTTCTCTTTAGATAAAAAAATCTCAGAAAAATTATCTAGAAACATTGTAACATAGAAAACATAGAAACATAGAAAACCTACAGAACAATACAGGCTCTTCAGCCCACAATGTTGTGCCCAACATGTAGTTACTTTAGAAATAACCTAAGGGTACCCATAGCTCTCTATTTTTCTAAGCTTTATGTACCTATCCAGGAGTCTCTTAAAAGATGTATCATATCCACCTCCACCACTGTTGCTGGCAGCCCATTCCATGCACTCACCACTCTCTGCGTAAAAAACGTGCCCGTGATGTCCCCTCTGAACCTACTTCCAAGCACCTTAAAACTGCACCCTCTCATGTTAGCCATTTCAGCCCTGGGAAAGAGCTTCTGACTGACCACACGATCAATGCCTTTCATCATCTTATACACAATAATTCTCTGGAATTATTGGGCCCTCCATATCCTCTCACAATCAACCCCCATAATCCAACAGAGAACACACCATGTCCTGGACTAGTTGAATTTTTAAACCAATGACTATAGGCTACAGTTATTTTGAGTATTCAGACCACTTACAGCATCATTATGGACATTAGTCGGCACTATACTCTAACAGAGTAATAGAACACTACACCACAGAAACAAGCCCTTCGGCTCATCTGGTTTGTGCTGAATTGTCCCATCGACCTGCACCCAAGCCATTGTCCTCCATAAACTCCCATCCATATACTAATCTAAACTTTTCTGAAATGTTGCAATCAAACCTACATCTACTGCTTGTGCTGGCAGATTGTTCCACACTCTCACTGCCCTCTGAGTAAAATCCCCTTTCAAGTTCACCCTTAACCTATGACATCCACTTCTAGATTCACTCAACCTCAGTGAAAAAAGCCTGTTTGCATTAACCCTATCTATACCCCTCATAATTTTGTAGACCTTTGTATTTTGTAATAGTGTAATGCATTTCAATCTGACATCCAACAGGGCAGAATACAGGTTCCCTCAATGTACAGCTTTCCATCCGTAGTAATCTTGGTGGACTTGCACCATCCAGGCCATGCTCTCTTGTCTCTGCTGCCATAAAGAAGGAGATACAGGAGCCTTATGTCCTATATCACCAGGTTCAGGAATAGTTATTACCCCTCAATCATTAGGCTCTTAAATCAGAGGGGATAACTTCAGTCAACTTCACTCACCCCAACACCGAACTGTTCCTATAACCTATGAAATCACTTTCAAGGACTCTTCATCTCATGTTCTCAGTATTTCTTGCTTATTTATTTATTATTATTATTTTGTTTATAATTTTTGTCTCTTTGTACTTACCGTGAATGCCCGCAGGAGATTGCAGAGGAGCTGGAAAATGCATGTAATAAGGGTAATGTCACAGTTGTAATGGGGGACTTCAATAGGCAAGGGGATTGGGAAAATCAGTTTGGTATCAGATTGCAAGAGGGGGCAATTTTTGAATGCTTACCAGATGGCTTTTTAGAGTAGCGTGTGCTTGAGCCTATTCAGGGAGAGGCTATCTGAGACTGGGTGTTGTACAATAGCCCAGATCTTATTTGGGAGCTTAAAGGAAAGGAACACTTAGGAGACAGTGATCATAATATGATTGAATTCATACTGCAACTTGAGAGGGAGAAGCAGCGGTCAGATGTATCTATCGCAATGGAATGAAAGGGAATTACAGAGGCATGAGAGAGGAGCTTACCCTGGTGGATTGCAGGAGGATACTAGCAGAGCAGAGCAGTGTTGGCTAAAGTTTCTGGGAATAGTTCACAAGGTGCAGGATAGATGCGTCCCAAAGAAGAAGTTGTTCTCAAATGGCAGGCATAGGCAACCATGGTTGACAAGAAAAGTGAAGGAAAGGGCATATAATGTAGCAAAAGTGTGGAAGTTGGATGATTGGGAAGTTTTTAAAATCCAACAAAAGGCAACTTAAAAGGTATAAGAAGGAAAAAGATGAAATATGAAGGCAAATTAGCCAATTTGCAGTTGGAATTAGCCAATTAACCAATTGGAAGTTGAAAGCAGGACACTAAAAGTTTTTTTCAGTTATATGATTAAAAGGGAGGTGAGAATTGAAATTGGATCCCTGGAAAATGACGCTGGTGAGGTAGTAGTGGGGGACGAAGAAATGGCAGATGAACTTAATGGGCACTTTGCATCAGTCTTTACTGTAGAAGACACTAGCAGTGTGTCAGAGGTCTGTGAGTATCAGGGAGCAAGACTGAGTGCCATAGCTATTTCAAAGGAAAAAGTGCTAGGCAACCTGAAAGGTCTTAAGGTGGATAAGTCACCTGGACCAGATAGACTACATCCCAGAGTCCTGAGAGAGGCTGCTGAGGAGATAATAGATGCATTAGCTATGATTTTCCAAGAATCACTTGAATCTGGCATGATCCCAGAGGACTGGAAGATTTCAAATATCACTCCACTCTTTTAGAAGGGAGGAAGGCAAAAGGAAAGGAAATTATAGGCCAGATAGCCTAACTTCAGTGGTTGGGTAAGTGTTAGAGTCTATTATTAAGGATGAGGTCTTGGGATACTTGGAGACTAATGTTAAAATAAGTCAAAGTCAGCATGATTTCTTTGAAGGGAAATCTTGCCTGACAAATCTGTTAGAGTTCTTTGAGGAAGTAACAAGCAGGGTGGACAAAGGAGAGGCAATGGATATCATTTATTTGGATTGTCAAAGGGCATTTAATAAGGTGCATACACATGAGGCTGCTTAACAAGATAAAATCCTATGGTGTTACAGGAAAGATATTGGCATGGATAGAGGAATGGCCTAGAGACAGTGAGTGAGAATAAAGGGAGCCTTTTCTGGTTGGCAGCCAGTGAATAGTGGGTCAGTATTGGGACCGTAACTTTTCACATTGTTTGTTAGTGATTTGGATAATGGAATTGCTAAAGTTTGCAGATGATACGAAGATAGGTGGAGGGGTAGATAATGCTGAGGAAGCAATGCAATTGCAGCAGGACATAGACAAATTGGAGGAATGGGCAAAAATGTGACAGATGGAATATAGTGTTAGGAAATGTGTGATAATGTATTTTGGTAAAAGGAACAATAGTGAGAATTATTATCTAAATGGGGAGAAAGTTCAAACATCCGAGGTGCAAAGGGATGAAAGAGTCCTTGTGTAATACTCTCAGTAGGTTAATTTACAGGTTGAGTCTGTGGTAAAGAAGGCAAATGCAATGTTGCCATTTATTTCAAGGGGAATAGAATATAAATGCAAGGAGATAATGCTGAGGCTTTATAAGACACTAGTCAGGCTGCCCTTGGAGTATTGTCAATGGTTTTGGATCCATATCTCAAAAAGGGTGTTTTGTATTTGGACAGAGTCCAGAGAACTAGAGGGCACAGCCTCAAAATTGAGGGGCGACCTTTTAGAACAAAGGTAAGGAATAATTTTTTTAGCTAGAGAGTGGTGAATCTGTGGGATGCTTTGCAACAAACTGTGGTGGAGGCCAAGTCTGTGGGTAGATTTAAGGCAGAAGTTGAAAGTTTACTGATCAGACAGGGCATCAAAGGATATGGCGAGAAGGCAGGTGTATGGGGTTGAGTGGGAACTGGGATCAGCCATGATGGAATGGCAGAGCAGACTCGATGGACTGAATGGCCTAATTCTGCTCCTATGTCTTAAACTCTTATGAAAAATGAATTTCATGGTTGTAAATGGTAACATATATATACTTTGATAATAAATTTACTTTGAACTTTGATATCTCCAACTTGCCTGTGAACAGTTGTATTCACTTTCAGGAGATTTCAGGATCCTAGAGCAGATATCTAATACTTAACAGCTTAGCTAGTTAATCTAGACAACTCAGTTGAGACCATGGGAACAGAGTTATGCCATTCAGCCCATTGAGCTTGCTCTGCCAATCCATTATGGCTGATTTATTAACCTTCTCAACACTATTCTCCTGTTTTCTCTCTGTGATCATTGACACCCTTACTAATCAAGAATCTACCATCCTCCATTTTAAATAGATCCAAAGACAGCTGTCTGTGGAAATGAATTCCACAGATTCACCATCCTCTGGCTAAAGAAATTTTTCCTCATCTTTGACCTAAAGGGATGTCTCTCTCTTCTGAAGCTGTGCCCTTTGGTCTTAAGACTCCCCTACTACAGGAAATAATTTATATGCTTCTGATAATTAGAAAACATGATTAAGATCCAACAAACAAATTGTACACTGGATTAATTGTAATTGAGTGTATAAAATATTACATTACCTTCTGCATTCTCTCCGAAGTCTACAATATTCCGCTTGTTACATGGAACAAGTACGAGTGGTGGGGCAATTGTAGGGCAATTAACTTCTAGATACAGCGTGTTGTGAATGCTACAATGCACAAGATATTAACAGTTACTTAAGTGCAAATTTATTGTCATTCAGCTGCACACATTTATGCTGCCAAACAAAACAATGTTCCTCCAGACCAAGGTGGACAACACAGTACAGTCGGCCCTCCTTATCCGTGAATTCCACATGCGTGAATTCAACCAACCATGAATCACGAAAACCCGAAAGTGCTCTTCCAGCACTTGTTGTTCGAGCATGTGCAGACCTTTTTTTTTTCTTGTCACTATTCCCTAAACAATGCAGTATAACAACCATTTTACATAGCATTTACATTGTATTAGGTATTATAAGTAATCTGGAGATGATTTAAAGTATACGGGAGGATGTGAGTGGGTTATTGTGGATTGGAATCGAAAAAAATCATAAGTTCTTACTAAGTAAGTCTGAACAGGTACATCCGGTATTATTTAGCGTCAGTTAGTCAAATGTTTGTCTCAGTATATAGTATATATTTTACCTTTCTATGCATATAAAACACTTAAGAATGTATGTTTCAGCGCCAGGCTCGGGAGCAGAAGTTCTCGCGACTTGGGACAGACCGCTCCCGAGTGTGCTCTCCACCGTGCCGGGTTGATGTGGAGGATCAAAAACCCAAAATCAATAACTAAACCACTGCGTTGCTTAGTAATAATTGTCGCTTTCATCAGGATAGAGCCTTTCTCACTTTATCCTTTAAAATTGTTCTGATCGTTGACCGATGTAGCCTAACACTTTTCCAGTGACCAATGGCGTTTCGCCTCTTTCTGATCGCTTTATTATTTCCACTTTATTTTCAATCATGTTCGTGAAACAGGTTAAATAAGGTCTGGGGTTCCACTGGGTCCTAAAGTCCACCGTATTTGACAGGTTGAATAAGGAACTTGAACATCCACGAATTTTGGTATCCGTGAGGAGTCCCGGAACCAATCCCCCGTGGTTAAGGAGGGCCGACTGTACATATAACTCACAGATAACATATAAAGTTATGCTACCACAAATAAATTAACAGATAAGTTGCACTTATGACACAAGTTAAAGATTAAACATTATAGTGCTATTGGCACTTCATATGTGATGTAACCTGGGTGGTGGCAGGGAGTTCAGTGGTCTCACAGCCAGGGGGAAGAAGCTGTTTCTCATCCTGGCAGTTCTTATCCTAATGCTATGCTACCCTCCTGCCTGATGGTAGGGATTCCAAAAGACCGTGGGGTGGAAGGGGGGGAGGGGGAAAATCCTTGACCATGGTAGGCACCACTCCTGATTGACACTTGTGACTGCTAAGATAAGAAGAACTCTTTGCTACATAGTCATGAAAAAGCAAAGGATACATTGTTAACCTGTATGGTAGCATAGTGGTTAGCGCAATGCTTTACAGTATCAGTAACCCAGGTTCAATTACTGCTACTGTCTGTCTGTGTACGTTTCTCCTATGACTCCATGGGTTTCCTCTGGGTGCTCCGGTTTCCTCCCACAGCCCAAAGATGTACTGGTTGGTAGGTAAAATGGTCATTGTAAATTGCTTTGAGATTAGGCTAGGGTTAAATTGGGAGTTGCTGGAAGTGTGGCTCGAAGGGCTGGAAGAGCCTGTACCTCAATAAAATAAATAAATAAACAAGCATTCAAAATTTCATCTGTTGTAGAAAACTCTGAAGTACTGTTCCTAAACATAAAACTGCCTTACAAAATTCATTGGGTGCAATCTACCATCATTGCAGGACTTGTAATGTGTCCAGGACAAAAAAGCGGATGGGAAAAGTCACTATGGGCACAATCAACCTTTTCCAAGAGCTAACTTCTGGAAAGTGCTATAGGGCTATTAAAACTTAAAACTTCATGACATCTTAAAAGTTTCTTCCCCAAGGCAGTTAATCTGATCAACCGTTCTACTTAGACTCGCCACCCACTCTCTCTATTATTCCCCTCTCCCATCACTGCACTGCACTGTAAACACTTTAAACCAATTTTTATAATGGTGTTTACATTGTAAATACATGCCAGTATTTATATATTTAAGCACATTTTATTCCAATCTATACATTAACCTTTAACCTTATTTTTTATATAAATCTTTATTCTTTATAATTGTTGAATGTTATTTTTGTTGGGATGTCGAGCCCTGACCAACACAGCACAACAAATTTCTAATCCATATAAATATGGCAAATAATGTTGATCCTTGATATCCTATGGATTCTTCAAAACACTATTTTAATATACACTCAGTGGCCACATTACTAAGAACAGGAATGGAATCCAGTGTGGTCTTCTGCTACTGTAGCCCATCCACTTTAAAATTCAATGTGTTGTGCATTCAGAGATGCTCTTCTGCACATCACTGTTGTAACATGTGGTTGTTTGAGTTACTGTCACCTTCCTGTCAGCTTGAACAATTCTGGCCATTCTCCTCTGTCCTCTTTCATTAACAAGGCATTCTTGCCCACAGACCTGCTACTCACTGGATGTTTTTTGTTTTTTTACACCATTCTCTGTAAATTCTAGAGACTGCTGTGCATGGAATTCCCAGGAGATCAGTAGTTTTTGTGATACTGAAACCACCCTTTCTGGCACCAACAATCATTCCATGGTCAAAGTCACTTAGATCACACTTCATCCTTATTCTGATGTTTGGTTTGAACAACAACTGAATCTCTTGACTGTGTCTGCATGCTTTTATGCATTGAATTGCCGCCACATGATTGGCTGATAGTAATACACAGATGTAAAGTTCAAAATTCAAAGTACTTTTATTATCTGCTGGTACATGATTGGCTGACAGTAATACACAGATGTAAAGTTCAAAATTCAAAGTACTTTTATTATCAACTAGACAACCGGGTGACCCATTGGGGCACCCTTTGAGAGAAATGTAGTGCAGTCTGATGTGATGTGCTTTGGAAATTAAAGAAGAAAAACTCAGTTTATTAAAGAAGAAAGACACGTAACAAGGCAAATATAGCTCCTTCTCTTTTAATGAAGGACATTTTTGATGGCAACGTTGATTGTTGATCTGCCACCCTTGTGCCTTTCGTTGTCATTCTGGAGATGTGCAGTCCTTTCATCCGCTGTCTCTTCATCTCTTCTGCTGTTTGTTTTTTGTCTCTGATCCCGGAGACGTGCATTTCTCTGCTCCTTTGTCTCTTCCTCTCTCCTCCTTCTGTGCCTGTTTTTGTCATTCTGGAGACGTGCAGCCCTTTCATCCCCCTTCTCTTCATCTCTTCTCCTGTTTGTTCTTTGTCTCTGATCCTGGAGTCATGCAGCCCTGGCCTCAATCAATTCTTGTTCTCTCCCTCTCCTTGCTGCTTCCCGACGATGATTGGCTTAATCTCTTAACCATAATATCCCCATTCTCTTTCCACGTGGCATAATTAGGCTGACCATATTTTTTTACCTTAATGCTGGATAGAAGATATGAACTAGTAACACCAAAGCCTCCAGGATGCTGATTATTCTTGATGATGTGGTTGGCGCTCTCCTAAATGGACATGATATAGTCACCGCCGTCCTTTGACTGCAGCAAAGGGTTTGATGGGTGTTTCGAAGTACGTCATTACAATTAGATTTAATTATCTCTTATTGATGGGTGGCAGTTTGATCTGTCCCAATCCTGCAAATGCTGGTGATTAGCAGAAGGTGACCACTTGAAATAGAGCTGCCTTGCCCTTTTGCTCTGCTTGGTGTCACTGCTGTGAGCATCGTGAGGCGCTGCTGAGGCTGGCCGTGCGCATGTGTCGTGGTGTCGCATTGCAGTTTCCATTAAAGCTGGAATTGGCTTGGGTTTAGTCGATTTAGTCAAAAAAAGTGCCGCTGTAATGCACCGTTTGGGCTAATTAGAGGTCACAAACAGAGCATGAGAGTTTTAGTAGTATATAGATGTATGCATACTATATAGCCCTTGAGATTTGTCCCCAGGCAATCTCAAAGCAAGGAAACCAAATAGAACCGATTAAAAACACAGACTGTCAAACACCCAATTTGCAGGAAAAAAGCAAAACTTGCAAACAATAAAAATAAGCAACTAACATTCAGAACTGAAGTTCATGAAAGTGCATCCACTGCTATGAAGCTACTCACAGCTGATCTAGGAGCCTGCTAGATGCAGGACACAACCTCAGTTCAGTGCAGAGATGAGCTAACATTGAGGAATAGCATGCTGAACACTAGCTCATCCCTTGCCTCTAGCCATGACACCCTGACTCTTTCTTGCCTGATCAGACAATGGGTCATTCTTCGTTCTTGGTTCCAGGCCTTGTCATTTTGATACACTCTTGGGCCTGGAACCTGTTGTCTAGATTTGGCCTGGTGCCTTAAATCGATCAGCTTGGTCCTCACTCTCAGGCCTGTGCCCCACAGCCTCCACTCCACCTCAAATCACCTCCAAGTCTGCTCCAGTAGTCAAAATTTGGCTCATACACCACGCTCGAGCCAGGGCTCCACCATTTTGATTTGGACTGTATATGCCACCCCGCAACCATCCTGCACCTTTGTGATTTCTGTTCTCATCACAAAAATGCCAGGTTGTACAGGCAGTTCAAAAGCTTGATTCTGAAAGGAAGCCACAGATTATTAATTGCAGTGATCATTTTTGAGAAAAAGTGTGATTAATAAATTAGATAAAAGATATGCTTGCTGTCAGCAGGTCATCGCTGTGCTTTACGAGCATCATCTTGAACTGGAAACCTAATAAAGTGGCCATAATAGAATTATCTAAAACTGAAACCATAGTCAAAAGTAATAAGAAGCCTCCTAGAAAATCGCAGATTTAATGTAGATATGAATGGAATTAAGAGTAGGTGGTGTCCACAAAAGAACGGACTACCACAGAGATTAGTCCTGGCACCTCTACTATTTAATGTTTACACAAATGACCAACCAACCTTTCCTAACACACGCAGATTTATCTATGCAGATGACCTATGCATAGCAACACAAGATAACTCCTTCCAAGAAGTTGAAGTATGTCTTATAGCAGTCCTCGAAGCAATGAAGCAGTATGATGAAAAATAGTCCCTGAACCCAAATCCATCAAAAACTCAAGTATGTGCACTCTACCTGAGGAATTGAGAAGCAGCTCGGAAACTCAATATCTTCTGGTGTAAGAAGGAGCTCGAACACCATCCGACTCCAATTTACCTGGGCGTGACACTGGATAGGACACTCTCATTTGCCACCCACATCCAAAAACTCTGAGGGAAAGTTGGCTCTCACAATTCTCTCTTGAATAAATTAGCAGGCACGAAATGGGGAGCTAATGCTCACACACTTAGATCAACTGCCCTAGCACTCTGCTAGGTACCTGCAGAATACTGTGCACCTGTGTGGGGCAGATCAGCCCATGCAAAGAAAATAGACCCGTTGCTTAACGAAGCCTGCTGAATAATCATGGGCACACTGTGCCCCACACCTACCAACATCATTTACAGACTTTCAGGCATTGATCCCCCAGAGATCCGAAGACACACTACAACAAAAATTGAAAAGGGTAAACAGAGCTTGGATCCACGGCACCCATTACATCATCATGTGCCAGTTTCCAACCGCCTAAAATCAAGGAAAAGCTTTGCTACAGTGGAGGAACTACTGCACGGAATATCCCCCTCCAAACATACAGGATTGACCTCTGGGAACAAACAGAAGCCAGAGCCCCACCAAACAATACAGTGCAAGTCCCCAAGAAACGTTGCCAGACTGCTTGACAGATGGAAGTGGTGCACTCTCAACAGAGTGAGAGCGGGAGTTTGTAGGATGGGAGACAATATGGTGAAGTGGGGTTTAAAGACCAGCGAATCCTGTGAGTGTGCCGAAAGGGTGCAGAACATTGAACACGTTCTGCGCAACTGCCCATTCTCACCTGATTTATCTGACACTGACCTGCTCAACATCAATCAAACAACACTAGAGTGGCTGGCTGTCTGGTGTGACAAGCTATGATGATAATGGTCATTATGTATATAAATAAACATTATTCTTGAAAATTTTAAGTAATTGATGGTAAATAATTTCACTTTAATTTGCGAAAAGTTATATCTTCAAAGTTGCTGATATAATATAATACAATTACACATAAAAAAGCCTAACCATCTATAGTACTAGTGCTCATGTGGTTAATTGATGTTGGTACAAAAATTAACTTTAACACAAATCACATGCATGAAATGCTGGAGGAACTCATCAGGTCAGGCAGCAGCTGTGGAAATGACCAGTCAACGTTTTGGGCCAAAACCTTTCTTCAGGACTGAGAAGGAAGGGGAAGATGCCAGAATAGAGGATGGAAGATGGATTGCAAGACAAATGAATACAACTGAGTATTGAAAAGGTTAAAGAAAGACAGTTTAATACAACAGTAGTGCTATTATTGTTATGTTACCTGTAAGGAGGGTAACCTTCCTTTTTATGGCTTGTTGTATCTCCATGCATAATAAAACAGGGAATGACAAAACTATGGAATTCTTCTTTGAAATTCCTCAGCAAAGAAGCAAGAGCAGCATTGTAATCCTCTGAACTGAAAAAGGACAGGACATTTTTAAAGTATGTTTAACTTCTGAATCTTGTAGTGTAACTACTGTAGCACAGTGGTTAATATGACGCTACTAAAGCTTTAATAGTCCTGAGTTCAATTCCTCTGTTTCTGTAAGATTGAATGTCCTCCCTGTGACCAGGAGTGTTTCCTCCGGGTACTCCAGTTCTCACCCACAGTCCAAAGATGTACCAGTTAGCAGATTGGTTGGTCATTGTAAATAGTCCTGTGATTAGGCTAAGGTTAAATTGGTGGGTTATTGGGCAGCGCAGCTCAAAGAGGCGGAAGGGCCTGTTCTGTGCTGTTCCTCTGAATAAAAATAACATTAAATGAAGGGCTGTGAAAGGTGGCACATATCATAAAGTACATCTGATTCACTACACCATTTGCAAGCAACACATTTTTAATTCTATAATTCAAGTCAAACCATAGAATAGACTGTGCATAAAGTTGATTAAAAATACTAATGTAATCTTTGCTGTCTTACTAAAGTTTTAATTATAAATGTTGCCCATGTGATTACTGGTTGTACCTTTACTTTGAACGAACAGTATATTTATTGTAGAACTTATTTATAAAAATAGATAAAGATTAATTTTATTTGTAATATGTACATTGAAACATACAGTGAAATATGTCATTTGCATCAATGACCAACACAGTCCGAGGTTGTGGTGGGGACAGCTGCAGGTGTTGTCACGCTTCTGCTGCCAACAAGGCATACCCACAACTTACTAACCCTAACCCGTACCTTTTTGAATGTGTGGAGGAAGCCAAAGAACCTGGAGCAAACACACGCGGTCAAGGGGAAAAAGTACAAACTTCCAACAGACAGTGGCAGGAATTGAACCCAGGTTCTTGGCACTGTAAAACATTGTGCTAATCACTAAAGTTGGTATAATGATTTGTAAGTTTAAGATGAATACAAACTAAAACAGTAATGTTGATCAGGTAAAAAAGAGCATGCCATGGGTTTGGATTTGGTGGACAAAACCAGTAGTGTGGCTTACTCATAACCTCGACATTTATAAGGTTTTGGTCAGATCCCACATAGACAATAGACAGTAGGTGCAGGAATAGGCCATTCGGCCCTTCTAGCCAGCACCGCCATTCACTGTGAACATGGCTGATCATACACAATCAGTACCCTGTTCCTGCCCTCTCCCCATATCCCTTGATCTCGCTATCTATAAGAGCTCTATCTAACTCTCTCTTGAAAGCATCCAGAGACTTGGCCTCCACTGCCTTCTGGAGCAGAGCATTCCACATATCCACCACTCTCTGGGTGAAAAAGTTTTTCCGCATCTCTGTTCTAAATGGCCTACCCCTTATTCTTAAACTGTGGCGTCTAGTTTATGGACTCACCCATCAGCAGGAACATGCTTCCTGCCTCCAGCGTGTCCAATCCCTTAATAATCTTATATGTTTTAATCAGATCCCCTCTCATCCTTCTAAATTCCAGTGTATACAAGCCCAATCGCTCCAATCTTTCAACATATGACAGTCCCGCCATTGCGGGAATTAACCTCGTGAACCTATGCTACACTCCCTCAATTGCAAGAATGTCCTTTCTCAAATTTGGAGACCAGAACTGCACACAATACTCCAGGTGGAGTCTCACCAGGGCCCTGTACAGCTGCAGAAGGACCTCTTTACTCCTATACTCAATTCCTCTTGTTATAAAGGCCAGCATGCCAACATAAGAGGGCACAGTTTTAAGGTGCTTGGAAGTAGGTACAGAGGGGATGTCAGGGGTAAGTTTTTTTACGCAGAGAGTGGTGAGTGCATGGAATGGGCTGCCGGCGACTGTGGTGGAGGCGGATACAATAGGGTCTTTTAAGAGGCTCCTGGATAGGTACGTGGAGCTTAGAAAAGTAGAGGGCTATGGGTAACCCTAGGTAACTTCTAAAGTAGGTACATGTTCGGCATAACATTGTGGCTGAAGGGCCTGTATTGTGCTGTAAGTTTTCTATTGTTACGTACTTGTGACACGTAACAGTGGTACCCTTGTCATGTGACTGGGGTTGAAGTTATACTGGACTTGAGGTAATGGTCTTGTGATGGTGGAGTGACGTCATTTTCCCGCCAGTAGAGGTCATGTGACAGGTTTTTTTTTTACAGGGTATAAAAGGAAGACCCCACCCTGTCAGGTGGGGCAGTTCGTGGCTGGATTTGCCATGTTGACTTCATGCCACTGCGTGATTTAATGTGATGATGCAGTTTAGTTGAAAAATGAAGTTTTATCTAATGCCTAAAGTTTAAAAGGTCATTGCCAGCAGTTTCTTTACTGTGGAGAGTGAAGATAAAAGTTCGGGAGTTAAAGATTGAGGAAATCGAATTTCGACGGTGGATTGGGTTCGACCTTGTGTGATCCTCATTCGGAAGGATTTCGTTGACTGTTCTCGTGTTAATCTCTGCGGGATAGCAGGAGATTGAGGACAGTGTGGAAGAAAAGGTCAGTGCCTTTAAGCCGTTACGTTTCATAAAATTTCTTCGTGGGAAGAGTTCGACGCCGGAGATCGAAGGACAACGACGTGGAAGAGAATTAAAATCGCCTTAAAAAGTCTCTCCTTTTAAATGGACTGTGAGCATTTTGATCTTTCGGCATACCGCTTTAAAGAACTGTTTTTTTTTCAACATCGCTTTAAGAACTGTTTGAGTTGCATCGCTTTAAGAACTGTGAAGCTGCCGCACAGCAGCTGTTTTCCGGTTACGTTAGTGTTTGTTTACTTTTGGGGGTTTGTTTTCAGTGTTTAATAAACGTGTTATTTGTTATAAAAACCCTTGCTTAACTCACATATATTTATTGTTGCCTGAATACGTAACACTATATTTCTATCACATTGAAACCTATCAAATATTGAAAGACCTAGACAGAGTTGATATGGAAAAAATGTTTCCTATAGTGGGGGTGTCTAGGACCTGAGGGCACAGCCCAGAATAGAGGGACATCCACTTAGTGCAGAGATGAGGAGAAATTTCTACTGCCAGAGGGTTGTGAATCTGTGGAACTCATTGCCATTGCTGTGAAGGCCCAGTCATTAGGTATATTTTAAGAGGAAGTGATTAGTTACTGATTAGTTAGGACTTTAAAGGTTATTGTGAGAAGGCAGGAGAATGGGATTGAGAGGGATAATAAATCAGCTTTGATAGAATGCCAGAGCAGACTTGATGGGGCATTAGACCTAATTCTGCTCCTATGACTTGTGGACATTGACTGTGCTGAAAACTGGGGCTGACTCTAAGCTGTGGCCAGGACAACCCAGCTGCAATGCTGACCAAAATGCAGCAGATTCACAGTGTATCCCACTAGCCATCCACAGGTCAGTGTTCCTCCCTTACTTTCTCTCAGCTCTCAGGAACTCCGATCTTTAATCTTTGAGCTGAATGTGGCCAAGACTACTACTTGGAGTTTGAGCCTAAAAGCATCTGCCGTTTTCATGTCCCATGCAGCTAATATAGGCAAAGAAGAAGAAAATGTAAGTTTTAGACAATAAGAGATAGGGGGCAGTAGTAGGCCATTTGGCCCATCAAGTCTGCTCTGCCATTTCATCATGGCTGATCCATTTTCCCTCTCAATCTCATTCTCCTGTCTTCTCCTGTAACCTTTCATGCTCTGTCTAATCAAGAACCTATCACCCTACCCCTTAAATACACCTGATGACCTGGCCTGCACAGCTGTCTGTGGCAATGAATTCCACAGATTCACCACCTTCTGGCTTAAGAATTTCCAAATCAACTCCTTTTTAAATGATTGTCTGTCTATTCTGAGGCTGTGTTCTCTGGTCCCAGACTCCTCTATCATAGGAAACATCCCCTCCGCGTTCACTCTATCAAGGCTTTCTAATATTTGACAGGTTTCAATGAGATCCCCCCTTGTTCTTCTAAATTCCGGTGAGTAAATGCCTAGAGCCAAAAATCACTCCTCATATGATAAGCCTTTCATTTCCAGAATCATTTTTGTAAACCTCCTCTGAATTCTCTCTAATGTCAACATATCCTTTCTGAAATAATGGGCCCAAAACTGCACACAATACCCCAAGTGAGGCCTCACCAGTGCCCTATAAGCCTCAGCATTACATCCTTGCTTTTATATTCTAGTTCCCTCAAAATGAACGCCAACATTACATTTGTCTTTCTCACCACCAAATCAACCTGCAAATTAATCTTTTAGGAATGCTGCACAAGGACTCCCAAGTCCTTTAGCACTTTGGATTTTTGAACTTTCTCCTGTTTAGAAAACAGTCTACACTTTTATTCTGTCATAGTGCATGATCATACACTTTCCGACACTGTATTCCATTTGCCACTTCCTTGCCCATTCTCCTAATCTTTCCAAGCTTTCTGCAGCCTCCCTGTTTCCTTAACACTACCTAAGCCTCAACCTATCTTCATATCATCATCACCACAAAGCTATCAATTCTGTTACCCAAATCATTGACATGCAACCCAAAAGGTAGTCTCAACACCAACCCCTGCAGAACACCACTAGTGACTGGCAGCCAGTCAGAAAAGGCTCCCTTTATTCCTTTTCTTTTTCTCCTGCCAATCAGCCAATGCTCTATCCATGCTAGCATCTTTCCTTTTAATACCATGGACTCTTAACTTGTTAAGCAGCTTTATGTATGGTACATTGTCAAAGGCCTTCTGAAAATCCAAGTACACAACATCCACCAATTCTCCTTTGTCTATCATGCTTGTTTATTTTCTCAAATAATTCCAACAGATTTGTCAGTCAAGATCTTCCCTTAAGGAACCAATACTGACTACAACCTGTTTTACCATGTGCCTCCAAGTACCCCAAAACCACAAGTGTTTTCTCTCTCCCATTGTAATTTGTAGCTCACATCCTGGTTATTGTTTAGAGGCTTGTATATAATTCCCAACAGAATCTTTTTACCCTTTCAGTTTCTTAACTCTACCCATAATGATTCTACATCTTCCAATCCCCTATGTCACCTCTTTCTAATGATTTGACTTCATTTTGTACCAATAGAGCCATACCACTCCTTCTGTCTACTTGCCTGTCCATTCAATTCAAAGTCTAATGCCCTTCCCTTGGACAACATCGGTGGCGTGGAGAGGGGAGACTTGCAGCTTGGGCAACTGCCGGTCTTCCATAAAAAAAACCTTGCCCAGGCTTGCGCCCTGGAAACTTTCCAAGGCGTAAATCCATGGTCTATCGAGACTAACGGAGGCCTACACACACAATTCAAAGTGTATCCTTGGACGTTAAGCTCTCAGCTATAATCTTCTTTTAGCCACAATTCAGTGATACCCACAGCGTGTCAATCTGTAACTGTGCTACAAGTTTATCTACCTTATTCCATATAGAGTGTGCATTCAAATATAACACCTTCTGTCCTGTATTTATTATCCTTTTTGCTTTTGTCCCCATGTACACTGCAACTCATCCCACTATCATCTGCCCTATGCAGATCTTGCCCTATCATCTGCCTGTCCTTCCTGACAGCCTTACCGCACTGCTTCTAGTTGTACATCAACTGCCCATTCTTCAGCCTTATCACTCTGGTTCCCATCCTCCTGCCAATTTAGCAAACCTGTCCGCAAAAATATTGATTCTCCTCGGGTTCAGTTATAACCTGTCCCTTTTGTACAGGTCATACCTTCCCCAGAAGAGATCCCAATGATTCAGAAATCTTTTATTTTCCAAATGAGGAGTTTTTGGGTGAGATGAATAACTTCAGGTTCCAAGAATGATGCAAACAGACAGTTTAGAGTCAACTGCCCATTAGTTTCTGTTGGTAAGCAGAATGTCATGACAAATGCATACCTGAATTCCCAACTTGCGCTTCTACAGCCAAGGCTCCATGCCAGGTTCCAACAAGAACTGGAGTTGCAAACTGGCAGTCTAGGGTCACCCACCCATTAATCTCCATTAGTAAGTAGAATGGTATGACCAACGCACACCTAAATTCCCAACCTGTGCTTTTGCAGGTAAATCACAATGCCAGGTGGTAATCTTCATAATGACCTGTCACTTCACATCCTAGTGCCAAATGACAAATAATTTTACTTACTCTACAGTGATGTCTGTTGGATCAGGGGGCTTGAATGGAGTGTTGGTCTCCTTGATTGGTGGTCTAGGAGAACTTGGACTGTGTTCCCTTAAATCCTTTTGTTTTGATTGTGGGTTCTTTTTGTTCTGTGGAAAAAAAACCAAGGACACAGGTTTACACCAGTAATTTCCCCTGACTCACACATCTTTCACTGCGCAAATAACTGGTGATCAAACTGATTAGAATTACAGAACCTGCAACTTCAAAATTCAAAGAAATTTTGGTATTGAAGTATATATATGTCACCATATACAACTCAGATGCATTTTTTCTTGTGGGCATTCACAGTAAATGCAAAGAAACAAATAATAATAAATTAATAAGCAATAAATATTGAGAACATGAGTTGGAGTTTTTGATCGTGAATCCATAGGTTGTAGGAACAGTTCAGTATTGAGGTGAGTGAGATTGAGTTACGTTATCCGCTCTGGTTCAAGACCCTGATGGTTGAGAAGTATAGGAGCCTCAGGACCCTGAACCTGGTGGTGTGGGTCCTGAGGGTCCTGTACCTTCTTCCTGATGGCAGCAGCTAGAAGAGAGCACAGCCTGGATGGAGGTTCCTTGCGTTAAGGAACAAATACTCAGACAATTGTTTATATTTTCAATCCTTTTTCTGACAACTTTATTTTTCTTTTCTGCATCTTCTCCTCTTTCAAAAGCACATAAGCAGTGGTGATACTCCACAGGGATTGGCCGACCATGAACGACATTGGTTTGATCAATTGCAAGCTGCCTCTCATATGTGAGTGAAGTACTTCCATTTCTCTCTCTAAGTTCCCCACCTTACCCAGACATTCTTCTGCTCTCCCTGCCCCTCACACTGATGTCTTGATCCCCTCTAACATTTCTAATCTTGTTAATCTATTGCTGGAGCACTATTGTTGAACTTCAACTGTTTATTCCCCTCCACAAATGCAGCTTCACCTGCTGAGTTCCTCCAGTGCTTTTTTTTTCACTCTAGTCTGGTTGTGGATTACAGGAAGGATGGAGACGGGCTAATCCCTTTTGACATCCCTTGTGTCCTGACGAAGGGTCTCGGCCTGAAACGTTGACTACTCGTTTCAACGGATGCTGCCTGACCTGCTGAGTTCATCCAGCTTGTTTGTACGTGCCCTTTTGACATCAATGGATCTGGAGTTGAGAGGGTAAACAGCTTCAGTTCCTCGGCATCCACATCACTATAGACCTCACAAGGTCTGTACACACCAGCTGTGTGGTGAAAAAGGCACAACAGCGTCTCTTTCACCTCAGACGGTTGAGGAAGTTTGGTATGGGCCCCCGAATCCTAAGAACTTTCTACAGGAACACAACTGAGAGCACCCTGACTGGCTGCATCACTGCCTTGTATGGAAACAGAACCTCCCTTAATTGCAGGACTCTGCAGAGAGTGGTACGGACAGCCCAGCACATCTGTAGTTGTGAACTTCCCATGATTCAGGACATTTACAGGACAGGTGTGTAAAAAGAGCCTGTAGGATCATTGGGGACCCAAGCCATCCCAACCACAATCTATTCCAGCTGCTACCATCTGGGAAATGGTACTCCAGCACCAAAAGGCTCCGGGACAGTTCTTCCACTAGGCCATCAGATTGTAGAACTCATGCTGACTTGAGGGTTCTCCATATTACATTGACTGTCCTATTTATTATAAATTATTATAAATTACTATGATTGCACATTGCACATTTAGATGGAGATGTAACATAAAGATTTTTACTCCTCATGAATGTGAAGGATGTAAGAAATAAAGTCAATTCAATTCACCTGCCCTACCTGTATACCTAAAACATCTCCTGTAAAAATGGACAATTTTGTGTTTTTCCACATTACACTGCACTTTCCAAGTCTTTATCCAACTTAATTTGGTGAACTTAATGAACTTGGTGAATCTATGGAATTCACTGCCACAGCTGGCTGTGGAGGCCAAGTCACTGAGCCCAATCAGAGCGGAGGTTGATAGGTCACATCCTAGTGCCAAATGACAAATAATTTTACTTACTACTCTTGACTAGTAAGGGCATGAAAGGTGGCAGAGCAAAGCCTGGAGAATGGGGTTAAAAGGTATAATAAATCAGCCATGATGGAATGGCGGAGCAGTCTAGATGGACCAAATAATTCTGTTCCTCTGTCTTATGGTCTTAACTGAACTGCATTATTCCGTCATCTCATCATGTCCCTTAATATCTTCAGATCCTTCTGTTTTCTCTCTCCCCCAATAAGTGCATTGAAAGACCCTGTTTGACTTTGACATTTTAATCAATAGTTCAATAGTTACATTTAATATCAGAGAACCTGAAATTCTTACTCTTCACAGATGTTCATGAAAACAGAAGAGTGCCCCAAAGAATTAGTGAGTAAAAACATTAGAACCCACAAAGCATCAAAATCCTCCACACTAAGCAAGCAATAGCAAAGTCCCCAAGAAAGACCATGATCTGTATTACAACAAAAAGTAAATGTTGACCCAACAATTTGACATACCACAGGTTCCCTCTCTCCCTAATAAAGGGACAGAGCAGTATCACCCTTTCACAGCAAGAGGGGAGACCAACAAAGACTAATAACTCGCTAATTTAGGGTGTTAAAGTCTGCCGTGTTGCTTTTTATCTCCCTGAGTTCTCTGATTTGAGAATTGGCAACAAACTCTACCCCACCAAAGAGAGAAAGAGAGAGTTCCAAGTTTCTTTCAGAAGTTAGGAAAGAGGCACGGAACTTGTTGCTTCACAATCATTTTGTTAAGCATTATAGAACAAAGACAGTTGAAATGGACAGTGATAGAGGTCTTGATGAAGGGTCTTGGCCAGAAACATTGACTGATTACATGTTTCCATAGATGCTACATGACCTGCTGAGTTCCTCCAGCATTTTGTATGTGTTGCTTTCCAGCATCTGCAGACTTTCCCATCTTAGTGATAGAGGTCTACTAGGTGAAGAGAGATAGAAGCAAAAAAATTGCACTGCTATGTGGTCAGCTCTTTTACACTACATTGATACGAAAAATTCTTTTCAAATTTGCAAATAAGGGTCAGCCAATCAAAGCCCATATTCAAATAATGTTGTACCAGAGAAGCTTCCAGAGCTTTCCAGATTCATCCAAATGTAATCACAAGGGGACATAGGAAACAACTGCATATACATATGGTGACCACTGGGAAACATAGTAAATATCCTACAATTAATAACAATTTAACTGTCAGATCCAACATAAGCAATGGAAAGAGTTCTAGCACCAGTCTCCAACTGGGACTAAATGACTGGAAAACCATATAACCATATAACAATTACAGCACGGAAATAGGCCATCTTGGCCCTTCTAGTCCGTGCCGAACACTTACTCTCACCTAGTCCCACCGAGCTGCACTCAGCCCATAACCCTCCATTCCTTTCCTGTCCATATACCTGTCCATTTTATTTAAAAATAACAAAATCGAATTTGCCTCTACCACTTCTACTGGAAGCTCGTTCCACACAGCTACCACTCTCTGAGTAAAGAAGTTCCCCCTCGTGTTACCCCTAAACTTTTGCCCTTTAACTCTCAACTCATGTTCTCTTGTTTGAATCTCCCCTACTCTCAATGGAAAAAACCTATCCACGTCAACTCTATCTATCCCCCTCATAATTTTAAATACCTCTATCAAGTCCCCCTTCAACCTTCTATGCTCCAAAGAATAAAGATCTAACTTGTTCAACCTTTCTCTGTAACTTAGGTGCTGAAACCCAGGTAATATTCTAGCAAACCTCCTCTGTACTCTCTCTATTTTGTTGACATCTTTCCTATAACTCAGTGACCAGAACTGTACACAATACTCCAAATCTGGCCTCACCAATGCCTTGTACAATTTTAACATTACATCCCAACTCCTATACTCAATGCCCTGATTTATAAAGGCCAGTATACCAAAAGCTTTCTTCACCACCCTATCCACATGAGATTCCACCTTCAGGGAACTATGCACCATTATTCCTAGATCACTCTGTTCTACTGCATTCCTCAATGCCCTACCATTTACCATGTATGTCCTATTTTGATTAGTCCTACCAAAATGTAGCACCTCACACTTATCAGCATTAAACTCCATCTGCCATCTTTCAGCCCACTCTTCTAACTGGCCTAAATCTCTCTCGAAGCTTTGAAAACCTACTTCATTATCCACAACGCCACCCATCTTAGTATCATTTGCATACTTACTAATCCAATTTACCACCCCATCACCAAGATCATTAATGTATATGACAAACAACATTGGACCCAAAACAGATCCCTGAGGCACACCACTAGTCACCGGCCTCCAACCTGACAAACAGTTATCCACCACTACTCTCTGGCATCTCCCATTCAGCCACTGTTGAATCCATTTCACTACTTCAATATTAATACCTAACGACTGAACCTTCCTCCTAACCTTCTGTGTGGAACCTTGTCAAAGGCTTTACTGAAGTCCACATAGACAATATCTACTTCTTTACCCTCGTCAATTTTCCTAGTAACACCTCCACTGCTTTACCCTTGTCAAAGACAAAAACAAAGTGGTATCCATGTTCCAAAGAGGACAGCAGCAACATTGTCGTACAGCAGGTAGTGCTGTTGCCCCACCGCTCCAGAGACCTGGCTTCAGTCATGGCCTCTTGCGCTGCCTGCATGAAATTTGCACATTCTCCTTGAACTGTGTATACTTCATCCCAGAGATATGGTTACCTCCCACATCCCAGAGATGTGCAGGTTATTAGGCCACTGTAAAATTGTGTCTCATGTGTTTATTTATCTAGAGATAAAGCATGGATCTGGCCCTTCCAGCCCAATGAACTGCACCACTCAGCACCCCACCAATTTAACCCTAGCCTAATCACAGGACAATTTACAAAGGTATATTCTTGGACTGTGGGAGGAAACTGGAGCACTCGGAAGAAATCCTTGCACTTATGGGAAGGAATACATAAACTTCTTACAGAGGACATCATAATTGAACTTTGAACTCTGATGCCTCCAGCTGCAATAGCATTGTGCTCACCACTACACCATTGTGGCACGCTACGTAGGTGAGATTGCACATTGATTGTCGTCCATGATTGTTAGTGTGTAATTTTTCATTGATTCTATTGTGTTTCTTTGTATCTACTATGAATGCCTACAAGAAAAAAATGAATCTCAGGGTAGTATATGCTGACATATACCTACCTTGATAATAAATTTACTTTGAACTTTTAAGAATCATGTAGGGGGAATGAATTCATGAGAGTGTGGGGAGAACAAAAGTCAGATTAATGTAGGATTGGTGTAGAAGGGAGGTTGATGGTCAGCATGTTATGATGGGCTGAATGGCCTGTTCCCATGTTGTATCTCTATGAATAAGCCAGGTAATTACAGGCTTGAGTCTAATGCCAGGGTAGGGAAATTGGATAAAATTTTGAGGGAGAGGATCAATATATACTTGAAAAAGAAGGGATTCATTAGGATTAGTCAACACAGGTTTCTTGGTAGGATATCTCATTTTGCTAATTTAATTGAGCCTTTAGAAAGACCATAAGACACAGCAGAATTTGGCCCATTGAGTCTGCTCTGCTATTTAATCATGTCTGAACATTTTTACCTCTCCTTAGCCCCACTCCCTGGCCTTCTCCCCATAACCTTTGACGCCGTGGCCAATCAAGAACCTATTAAACTCCGCCTTAAATACACCCAATGACCTGGCCTTCACAGCTGCTTGTGGTAACAAATTCCACAAATTCACCACCCTCAACTAAAGAAATTTCTCTGCATCTCTGTATTAAATGGACAGACTGGTGTAAATTGAAAGGTGACTGAATATATTGATGAGGGCAATAGGGTTGATGTGGTTCATAGTAAGGTCTTTGAGAGAGGGCTCACATTAATTGTTCTTTCTTATTCCTCAGCAACCCTGCAGGCTATTTTCTCTCACTCATCCGAAGTCAAATTCAGAGTGGATTTATTGTGACCTGCACAGGAACATGTGCACACAGTTGCAATGAAAAACAGTATCACAAACAAATAGAATCAGATACACAATTCACAAGAAAAACATAAACTAAACATAAATTATGCACAATTTTTATAAAAAAGAACATAATTTGAGCAAAGAAAAATCAAAGTCCATGGTCACACTGTTGCTATACTGAGACAGTGATTAGGGTTGTGCCAGTTGATTGAAGAACCGAATGGTTGGAGGGAAGTAACTGTCCCTGAACCTGGTGGTATAGGGCTTCAGGCTTCTGTACCTCTTGCCCATTAGTAGCTGTGAGAAGATGGCATGGCCCGGGTGGTGGGCATCTTTGACAGTGGAGGCTGCTTTCTCAAGACAGCAGCTCCTGTAGATACAATTGAGAGTGGGGAGTGGTGTACCTATAATGTATTGGGCTGAGCCCACTACTCTCTGCAGGTTATTAAGTTCCTGCATGTTCATATTGTTATACCTGACCATGATGAAACCAGTCTGGATACTTTCAACTGTAAAACTGTATTAGTATCCATCGTCTCCCCTTTAATTCTTAGCTCATTTTTAACTTTTCCAGTTTTATTACTCTTCAACCATCAGGCTCCTAAACTAGTGTGAATAATTTCACTCATTTCCACACTGAGCCGATTCTGCAAAGTACAGGCTCACTTTCAAGGATTCTACAACTCATGTTCTCAGTATCTGTCTATTTATTTATTTATGCATTTATTTATTTGCACAAATTGTCAGCTTTTGTATGTTGGTTGTGTCAGTCATTATGTATAGTTTTTCATAAATTCTATTGTATTCCTTTATTTTCCTGTGAATGCCTGCAAGAAAGTGAATCTCAGGTTAGTAAATAAGTGATATATAGTACTTTATGATAATAATTTACATTGATTTTGAATGACAATAATATGCAGAGCAATTTTGTGATGATCACTAACAGCTGTTACTAATGTCAACATTTAAAAAGTTAGTGAAACGAAGCAATGAAACAATTTGCCTGAGTGCTCTTACTGATGTGTCCTGTTCTGATTTTGCAATGCTCTCTGTCTCCTGTTTCTCCAAGATCCTCTTGGTTTCTTCTGCCCAACACAACATTCGCACAGCTTCCTCTTGGATCTGCAGGTCTGATAGTGTCGGCTTAAACGTTAGGACCACCTTACATTTCTGCAGTTCAGAAGTGATAATATTTTAAGATAACATTTTAAGGTGGCTTCTTGAAGGGCGATGTGTTGGTAAATGCACATGAAATTTATTTGGATGTTCAGATAGTCCAACACCTGGCCCCTGGATCAGTGCCACGGCCTCAACTTCATAGAGATTATATCAATTCATACAATCTTAAGACCATAAGACATAGGAGCAAAATTAGGGTATTTGGCCCATCGAGTCAGCTCCGCCATTCTATCGTGGCTAACTTATTATTCCTCTCAACCCCATTTTTCTGCCTTCTCCCTGTAACAATTGATGGCCTTACTAATCAACAACCTATCAATACCTGCTTTAAATATATTCCAATGACTTAGCTTGCAAAGCAGTGGCAATGAATTCCAAGCAGTCACGACTCTCTGACCAAAGAAATTCTTCCTCATCTCTGTTCCAAATGGATGTCCCTCTATTCTGAGTTTGTGTCCTCTGGTCCTAGACTCTCCCACTATAGGAAACATCCTCTCCAAATTCACTTTGTCTAGGTCTTTCAATATTTGAGATCTCCCTCATTCTTCTAAACTCCAGCGAGTAGAGGCCCAGAGCCATCAAACACTCCTCATACGTTAACTCTTTTATTCTTGGGATCATTCTCGTGAATTACCTCCCAGCCCTCCCCAATTACAATACATCTTTCCTTAGATAAGGGGCCCAAATACTCCAAGTGCAGTCTGACCAATGTCTTATAAAGTGTCAGTATTACATCCTTACTTTTATATTCAAGTCTTCTTGAAATGAACACAAACAGTACATTTGCCCCATTTTATAAATAAGCTAATCTTATTTATATTTATTGTGTCTGTGATTGTTTTCATTATGATTATTGTGTTTATAATGCTGCAATGGATTCAGAGTAACAATTATTTCACTCTCTTTTACAGTTGTGTGCTGAAGAGTAACAATAAACAGTCTTGAATCTTGAATTTAGAATCCTTTAGTCCTCCCAAAATGAATGCTAACATTGTATTTGCTTTCCTTACTGCTGACTCAAACTGCAAATCAACTTTAAGGAATCCTACACAAGGACTCCCAAGCCCCTATGCATTTCTGATTTCTGAATTTGCTCCCTGTTTAGATAACAGTCTTTGCCTTTATTTGTCAATGTCTTGAATATAACACCAAAAGTATGGTTGCTAAATTTGCTGATGACATAAAGGTAGGTGGGAAAGTAAATTAGGAATAGGGTAAAAGGAGGGTGCCAAAGGACATGGATAGGTTAATGGAATTGGCAAAGATCTAATATAGGTATTACTATGAGGAAACTGTCAATGTTAGCAGGAAATATAAAGAAGCATTTTATTTAAATGGTAAAAGACTGCAGGGCTTGGAGACATAGAGCTACCTGGGTTTCCTAGTGCACCATTCAATAAAGGGCTAAAATGTAGATACTGTGAGTAATTTGGAAATCTGCCATTTATGGTTATGGCAATTGAATACAAAAGTAAGGAACAATAATCTGCTTAATCTTTAAAAAAAATTATTTAGAGATCGAGCACGGTAATAGGCCCTTCCGGCCCAACAGGCCTCACTGCCTGATTACACCCATGTTGTTGAAATTGGGAGGAAATCAGATCACTTCAAGGAAACCCTTCAGGAGGCTGAAGGGGTAATAGATAGGACATATGGCGAGGTAGTTACACCCAATTTGCAGGACACAGGGAACTGGATGACAATCAGGAAAGGGAAAGTGGTTAAGGAGCCAGTGCAGCGTACCCTCATGGCCATCCCCCTCAACAACAGGTATATCGTTTTGAATCTATTGGGGGAGGGGATGATCTAACAGAGGAAAATCATAGTGGTTGGGAATCTGGCACTGAGTCTGCCTCTGTGACTCAGATGGGAAGGGGGAAGAAGAGGCACGCTGTGGTGATAGGGGATTTGTTAGTTAGGGGAATGGACAGGAGATTTTGTGGGTGAGAATGAGATTCCTGGATGGTATCTTGCCTCCTGGGTGCCAGGTCTGGGAAATCTCAGATCGAGTCCTCTTAAAAGGAAAGGTGACCAGCCAGAAGTCGCGGTCCATGTAGGTACCCAAGAGAGGGTATATAATAGAGCAAAGATTAGTGGGAAGTTAGAGGATTGGGATGCTTTTAAAAACCAACAGAAGGCAACTAAAAGTCATTAAGAAGGTAAAGGTGGAATATAAAAATAACCTAGCCAATAATATTAAAGAGTGTATCAAAAGTTTCTTCAGATACATAAAGTATAAAAGAGAGGTGAGAGTGGATATCAGGCTGCTGGAAAATGATGCTGGAGAGGTAGTAATGGTGGGGGGGGGGGGTGGGCGGTGGAGAACAATAAAATAGTGGACACTAGCAGTATGGTGGAAGTTTCGGATGTCAAGTCAAGTCACTTTTATTGTCATTTCGACCATAACTGCTGGTACAGTACATAGTAAAAATGAGACGTTTTTCAGTACCATGGTGTTACATGACACAGTACAAAAACTAGACTGAACTATGTAAAAAAAACTTCAGGGGGGCATGAAGTATGTAAAGTTACCATAACTAAAGAGAAGGTTATGGAAAACTGAAAGATCTTAAGGTAGATAAGTTGTGTGGACACCCCAGAGTTCTGAAAGAGTTGGCTGAACAGATTGTGGAGGCATTAGTAATGATCTTTCAAGAATCAATAGATTCTGGAATGGCTCTGGAAGACTGGAAAATTGCAAATGTCACTCCACTCTCCAAGAAGGGAGAGAGTCAAAAGAAAGGAAACTATAGGCTAGTTAGCCTGAACTCAGTGGTTGGGAAGATGTTGGAGTCGTTTATTAAGGACTCGGGGTACTTGGAGGCATATGATAAAATAGGCTGTAGTCAGCATGGTTTCCTCAAGGGAAAATCTTGCCTAACAAACTTGTTGGAATTCTTTGAAGAAGTAACAAGCAGGATAGACAAAGGAGAATCAATTGATGTTGTGTACTTGGATTTTCAGAAGGCCTTTGACAAGGTGCAACTCACGAGATTGCTTAACATGTTACAAGCCCTGGGTATTACAAGAAAGATACTAGCATGGATAAAGCCATGGCTGATTGGCAGGAGGCATAGAATGGGAATACAGGGATCCTTTTCTGACTGGCTGCCGTTGACTGGTGGTGTTTCAGAGGGTTCTGTGTTGGGATCAACTCTTTTTACATTATATGTCAATGATTTGAATGATGGAATTGGTGGCTTTGTTGCAAAGTTTGCAGACGATATGAAGATAGTTGGAGGCACAGGTAGTTTTTACAAAGTACAGAGCTACAGAAGGACTTAGACAGATTAGGACAACAGGCAAAGAAATGGCAGATGAAATACAGTGTTGGGAAGTGTATGGCCAGGCACTTTGGTAGAAAAAATGAAAAGGTTGACTATTTTCTAAATGCAGCGAAAATACAAAAAAACTGAGGTGCGAAGGGACTTGTGAGCCCAAAACATCCATTGTACTCTTTTCTATAGATGCTGCCTGGTCTGCTGAGTTCCTCCAGCATTTTGTGTATGTTGCGAGTCCTTGTGAAGGAGTCTCTAAAGATTAATTTGCAGGTTGTGAGAAAGGCAAATGCAATGTTAGCATTCATTTCAAGAGGACAAGAATATAAAAGCAAAGATATAATGCTGAAACTTTAAAAAGCACTGGTGACACCTCCATCAGAGTACTGTGAGTAAGTTTGGGCCCCTTCTGGCACTATGGAATTGGGCCCTCAATCCCCTCGTTTAGTTTCCAATCATTCCCAGGTTCCACTAAATACGCACACCTGCCTTCCATCAAAAAAATGCAGGATAAAGACTCACAACAAGGAGCTGCCAGTTTGTTGGCACAGCAGTCTCATTAGCCAATTGGCCTTATTCTGCTCCTATCACAAACAAGAGGTAATCTGCAGATGCTGGAAATCCAAGCAACACATACACACAAAATGCTGGAGAAACTCAACAGGCTCTGTCCTGTTGAAAGGTATCAGCCTGAAACATCAGCTGTACACTTTTTCATAAATGCTGCCTGGCCTGCCTCCAGCATTTTGTGTATGTTGCCTAATTCTTCTCCTATATCTATGGTCTTATGGTCATGGGGAGAATGTACAAACTCCTTACTGATAGTGACGGGAATTGAACCTGGGTCGCTGGCACTGTAATAACATTACACTAATACCATTAACTAATACACATAACATTAACTAATGCCACCTACTGTAAGAACTCAGCAGGTTGAGTAGCAGCTGTGACAGTAAAGCAGTTGTTGATTGATGCAGGGTTTTGACCAAAACATGAGATAATTACTTTCCTCCCACAGATGTTGCTCAACCAGCTGAGTTCCTCCAGTGGATTGTTTGTTGCTCTACATTCCAGCTTCTGCCATCTCCTGTGGGTCCTCAGAAGTAGGGAGGTTACGTTTCAGTTATGTAGGGTACTATTGAGCCCACATCTGGTTTACAGAGTTGGCTGCCTTCTTCAAGGATGGATGTTAACACACTGGAAGCAATTCAGAAGAAGTCTAATTGACTATGACACTGAAAGGCAGGTGGTCTAATGGGAAAAGGTTGGGCAAGCTAAGCTAGTACTCACTGGAGTTTAGTAGAGTGAGACAGGACTTGTCTGAAACAAAAGATCTTTAAGGATCATCACAGGTTAATGTGGAAAGGGTATTTCCTCTTGTGGAAGAAGAGGACTATAGATCCTAGAACTATAGGATCACTATTTAAAATTAAAGTGTTGTGCCTTTAAGACTGAGTAAGATGAATTTTATTTTCTCAGAGGGTTGTAAATCTTTGCAATCCCAAGATCCCTCTGTTCCTCCACACTTTTAAGAATCCTGCCATTAATCCTGCACTCTACCTTCAAGTTCAGCCTCCCAAAGTGAATCTTCTCCGGGCAGAACTCCATCTGCCACTTCACAGTCCCACTCTGTGTCCTGTCAATGTCCAATTGTAACCCACGGCAACCTTCTATACTATCCACAACTCCACCAACCTTTGTGTCATCATCTGCAAACTTACTAACCCATCAGTCCACTTACTCATCCAAGTCAGTTTAAAAAAAAATCACAAACAACAGGAGTCCAAGAAAGATCCCTACAGAACACCACTGGTCTCCAACCTCCAAGTGCAATATGCTCCATCTACTGCTTCTTTCTGTGGGCAAGCTAATTGCAAATCCAAAATGAAAGGTTACAGTGGCTAGATTTAAGTGTCAAGATTCAAGATTGTTTAATGTTATTTCCAGTACACAAATGTAAAGGGGAATTAAATAATTGTTACACAGATCTGATGCAGCACAAAAAACACAATAACATAAAGAACACAATAATAAAAAACACAATAAATATAAATCTGTAAGATAACTTATATACATAGTTTGATTGTAAGTCCATAAGGTGATGCTAGGATGGGATTGAGGTGATAGTTAGATCACCCATTATCCTAATAAACGATAGAGCAGGTTTGAGGAGCTGAGTTACGCCTGGTCCTAATTTGCATTTTCGCACTTAACTTTAGTTATTCTACTCTTTGTGGCACAGTAGTGAAGCGATTAGTGCAATGCTTTACAGTGCCAGCAATCACTGAGTGGGGTTCAATTCTTGCCACTGTCTGTAAGGAGTTTGTGAATTCTCCCTGTAGCTACGTGATCCCATCACTTTCCGTTCTGTCATGTTACAATGCTGCAGAGAATCTCTAACCTGTCCTGGCAACACTGTCCCAACAGCAGGCACGATGGTTAGATGGGAGAATTCCGGAATGATAAATTCAAACGTTGTGGGTCCCACGGGAGCAACTTCTCCACTTCTGATCCGGGTTTCAGGGTGTGTGAATTTATTCTGGCTGGTGCGTGAGTTCACCACATACAGAGTCACTGTAGACATATCATATAGGGCTGTAGCAGCGAAGTGAACCACTGAATGCGACAAATGCAGTGGGGGGAGGACCCCGACAGCTGTACAGGAAATCCTGAACTCTCTAAATAATGAAACAGAACATATCAATAATAAACACAAAAAATTCTGCTGATGCTATAAATCCAGAGCAAAACACACAAAATGCTGGAGGTCAGCAGGTCAGTCAATGTTTCAGGCCGAGACCCTTTATCAGGGCTGGAAAGGAAGGGAGCGAAGCCTGAATAAGAAGGTTGAGGGAGGGGGAGGAATACAAGCTGGCAGATGATAGGTCAAACCAGGTGAGGGGGAAAGTGGGTGTTGGGGAGAGGGATGAAATGGGAGGTGATAGTGGAAGAGGTAAAGAGCTGAAAAAAAAGGAATTTGATAGGAAAGGAGAGTGGACCATGGGATAAAGGGAAGGAGATTTAGATCCAGAGGCAGGTGAGAGGCAGCTGAGGAGAAGAAGAGGTAAGAGGGGAGCCAGAATGAGAATGGAAAACAAGAGAAGTGGGAGGAGGGAGCAATTACCAGAGTTTACAGTAATCAATGTTCATGCCATCAGGTTGGAGGCTACACAGGTGGAATATAAGGTGAGGCTCCTCCAGCCTGAGGGTAGCCTCATTTTGGCAGTAGAGGAAGCCATGGACTGACATATCAGAATGGGAATGGGGTGTAGAATTAAAATGGGTGGTCACTGGGAAATTCCACATATACAGGTGAATGAAGCGAAGGTGCTTGATGTAGTGATTCCCCAATCTGTGTCATGTTATTCCTCTCCAGATATCAATAATGTAATTGGGAGAAATGTACATCATTCACAACCTCTGGTGAGACTGCACTTAGAGTATTGTGTTCAGTTCTGGTCACCTCATTATGGGTATGGAAGCTATGGAGAGGGTGCAGAGCAGATTTACCAAGATGTTGCCTGGATTGGAAAACAAGTCTTATGAGGCAAAGTTAGCAGAGCTGAGACTTTTCTTTTTGGAGCGTAGAGGATGAGAGGGGACTTGATACAGGTCTGCAAGATTATGAGAGGCACAGATAGGGTGGATAGCCGGTACCTGTTTCCCAGGGCACCAATAGCAAACAGCAGAGGGCATATGTACAAAGTTAAGGGAGGAAAGTTTAGGGGAGACATCAGGGGTAAGTTTTTTTACACAGAAGGTTGTGGGTGCCTGGAATAACTTGCCAGGGATGGTGGTGGAGGCTAAAACATTAGGGGTACTTAAGAGCCTCTTGGACAGGCACATGGATGAAAGAAAAATAGAGGGTTACGGGGTAGTGTGGGTTTAGTACTTTTTTTAAGGAATATATGTGTCGGCACAACATCGAGGGATGAAGGGCCTGTACTGTGCTGTAGTATTCTAGTGTCTAGTAACCACCACCTTTGAGTTGTGGTTTTGCTTTAAGAGGCTGGTCTGACGTGATGACGTTGTTACATTAGGATTTTTTGTGTGCTTTTGTGTTTACGTTTTGGAGTTTAATAAAATGTGTTACAGGTTTCATTAAACATAATATACCTCACTTCGTTTTATATGCAAAAACCTACTTTGGTGAACCCAATACTCTAGGAAGTTTCCAGAATTATTGAATATGTTGGCTAATGCAGTCGCTTTGAAACTGCTGGAGTTTTAGGAGCAAAATGCCGTCACTTGGTTTGTACAAGCTGAGGCCCAGTTCCCAGTTCCTTACCCAGTCTCAGTAATGCTAGGCCTTCGGAGCTAATGGACCATTTGCTGTCTCTCCTGGGAAATCTTCATGCAGCAAATGCCTGATCAAGTTTGCATAGCCCCCTCTAGTGCATGTATGAAGGACTATAGAGAACTTTCCAAAATAGCTGATGGTCTATATTCAGCCAGGCAGCAATGCATTATTCCTTCTCCTTTCTGTAATTCAGTAAGCCTAGTCAAGCAAGGCCCAGAACATAAGGATGCCTGCAGCTGTGAAACAGACAACAGTGGGCCTGTGTTTTTACCACACTTGCTTTAGTATGAACACTAGAAAGTGACGACTGCTTTGCAGATTTGACAGTGTTAGCTCATTGGGACATCAGATGTCTGTGAACGCCATGGGTTCTAGCTGCTATGCATTAGGGTTGGGATTGTCTACTATTCATTATAGACACCCTTTCAGGGCGTCGCTTTCTGTGTGACATGGGTGCTCAAGTGAGTGTGCTGCAAACATCATCTATTGTTGAGAAGGCAAAGAGAAACAAAATCTTGCTGGAGGCTGCCAATGACAGCAAGATCCAGACTTACAGAACACGATAGGTGACACTCTGCTACAGAAGGTGAAGTCACACAAGGGACTTCATCCTGGCTAAAGTGGCTAGACCTCTTCTCGGTGCACATTTCCTGTGTCCCAAGGACTGATAGTTGATCTTAAGAATTGCCGGCTTATGGATGTTGAGGACTTTAGGTCGTAAAACCTACTCACCCAGTAAAATCCCCACATCAACTCTGTCAAGCGTACGCTCACTGCATGTGAGTTTACTCGACTGCTGGGTGAATTCCCAGACCTCACCAAGCCTACATACAGTCACAAAACATGGGGTCAAGCACTACATTCCCACAACTGGCCGGTCAATCCATGCCCATGCATGTAGACCGGACCCAGAAAAACTGATAAGCATAAAGGCTGAGTTTGCCAACATGAAAATACTTGGCATTGTATGCCGGTCGAATAGCCATTAGACTTCACTCTAAACATAAGGTTTCTATGTCCGATGGTGGTTGTCACCCATGTGGGGATTACTGATGCCTTAATGAAGCCACCACCCCCAGTCGTTACCCAGTCCCGCACATCCAAGACTTTTCGGCACATTTAGATGGAAAGTTAATGTTTTCCAAAGTTGATCTAGCTAGGGACTACCATCAGATGCCGGTATGCTTGGACATTCTCGAAACAGCTGTGATAACCCTGTCAAGCAAACACGAGGAAATCCGCAGATGCTGGAAATTCAAGCAACACACACAAAATGCTGGTGGAACACAGCAGGCCAGGCAGCATCTCGGCCCGAAACGTTGACAGTGCTTCTTCCTATAGATGCTGCCTGGCCTGCTGCGTTCCACCAACATTTTGTGTGTGTGATAACCCTGTTTTGCCTTTTTGAGTTTCTGCACGTGCTGTTTGGAATGAAAAATGTAGCATAGACTTTCCATCAGCTAATGGACTCTGTATTAAGACATAGATTTTCTTTTTGTTTACCTGGATTATATACTCATCAACAGTGCATCCAAATCCGAACATGTACATGTACATCCTTGTACATTTTTTGAGCACTTAAGCTAACGCAGGTTGATTATTAATCCTGCTGAATGTCAGTTGGCAGTGAGTGGGAATAAAGGGGGCCTTTTCTGGTTGGCTGCCAGTGACCAGTGGTGTTCCTCAGGGTCAGTATTGGGACCACAACTTTTCACATTGTTTGTCAATGATTTGGATAATGGAATTGATGGCTTTATTGCAAAGTTTGCAGATGATATGAAGTTAGGTGGACGGGTATGTTGTGCTGAAGAAGCAATGTGATTGCAGCTGGACTTAGACAAATTCGAAGTAGCAGATGGAATACAGTGCTGGGAAATGTATGATAATGCATTTTGGTAAAAGAAATAGTGAGGACTATTATCTAAATGGGGAGAAGGTTCAAACATCAGAGGTGCAAAAGGACTTAGGAGTCCTCATGCAAGTCTCTCAGAAGGTTAATTTACAGATTGAGTCTGTGGTAAAGAAGGCAAATGCAATGTTGCTATTTATTTCAAGGGGAGAAGAATATAAAAGCAAGGAGATAATGCTGAAGCTTTATAAGACACTAATCAGGCTGCATTTGGTGTGATGTCAGCAGTTTTGGGCCCCATATCTCAGAAAGGATGTGTTGTCATTGGAAAGAGTCCAGAGGAAGTTTACGAGCATGATTCTGGGAATGAAGGGATTACATATTAGAAGCGTTTGGCAGCTTTGGGCCCATACTCACTGGAATTTAGAAGAATACAGGGGATCTCATTGAAACCCTCTGAATGTTGAAAAGACTAGATAAGGTGGATGTGGAGAGGATATCTTTTATGGTGGGGATATCCAGAACTAAAGGGCATAGCCTCAAAATTGAAGAGCGACCTTCTAGCACAGAGGTGAGGAGGAATATTTTTAGCCAGACAGGTGTGAATCTGTGGAATGCTCTGCCACAGATTATGGTAGAGGCGATGTCCATGGATATACTTAAGGCAAAAGTTGATTGTTTCCTGATCAGTTAGGGCATCAAAGAATATGGTGAGGAGGCAGGTGTATGGGGTTGAGTGGAATCCAGGATCAGTCATGATGGAATGGCAGAGCAGGCTTGGTGGCTTAATTCTGACCCTATGTCTTATGGTCTTACAACAGGAGTTAGCACTACAACGGGAGTAAGCTACAATGGGAGACATCTACAATAGGAGTCAGTATTAAAGTGGGAATCAGCACTACTGCGAGAGTCAGTACTACAATGTGAGTCAGCTACAATGGGATTCAGCACACGCAACAGGAGTCAGTACTGCAATGGGAGTCAGTACTACAAAGGGTGTCAGTTACAAAAGGAGTCAGCACTACAACAGGAGTAGGCACAACAATGGTATGCAGCACTAGAATGGGAGTCAGTACTGCAATGGGAATCAGCATTACAATGGGAGTCAGCTACAACAAGAGACAGCTACAACAGCATTCAGCTACAATGGGAGTCAGAACAAAACAACAAAGGTAGGCAGCACTGCAACGGGAGTCAGCACTAGAATGGGAGTCAACACAATGGGAGTTTGTACTACAATGGTTGTCAGTACTACAATGGGAGTCAGAACTACAACTTGAGTCAGCACTACAATGGGTGTCCGCTACAACAGATATCAGCGCTACAACAGATATCAACACTACAACATGAATCAGCACTGCAATGGGAATGCTACAATGGGAATCAGCACAGTGTGAGTCAGCTACAATGGGATTCAGCCGCAATGGTAGTCAGCACTACACTGGGAGTCAGAAAAATGGGTGTCAGCACTGCAACTGGAGACAGGTACAGCAAGAGTCATCTACAATGGGAGCCAGAACTACAAAGAAAGTCCGCACTACAACAGAAGTAAGACCTACAATGGGAGTTAGTACCACATTGGGAGTTGGCACCACAGTGTGAATCAGTACAACAGGAGTCAGTTCTACAAGGGAATTCAGACTTCCAGTAGGAGTCAGTGCTGCAAGTGGAGTCAGCTACACTGGGAGTCAGCACTAAAACAGGAGTAAGCTACAATGGGAGTCAGATACAATGTAAGTCAGCTAAAATGAGAGTCAGCACTGCAACGAGAGTCTGTACTACAACATGAGTCAGAATTACAACAGAATTCAGCATGACAACAGGAATCAGCGCTACAAAGGGAGTCAGTACTATAACAGGATTCTGCCTCAATGAGAGTCAATAATACAATGGGAGTCAGTACTAGAATGGGAGTCAGATCTACAATGGGAATTAGCACTACAACGGGAGTCAGCACTACAATGGGAGTCAGAATTACAACGGCAGCCAGCACTACAATGGGAGTCAGCGCTACAAGGAGAGTCTGCTATGATGGGAGTCCCATCGACCTGCATCGGGACCATAGCCTTACTATCTCTACTGTCCATGTACCGATCCAAACTTTTCTTAAACATTGAAATCAAGCTTGCATGGACTACTTGTGCTGGCAGATGATTTCACACTCTCATGACCCTCAGAATAATGAAGTGTCTCCTCATGTTCTCCTTAAACTTCTCACCTTTCACCCTTAACCAATGTCCTTTGGTAGTAGTCCCACCCAACCTCAGTGAAAAAAGCCTGCTTACATTTACTCTATCTATACTCCTCATAATTTTGTACACCTCTACCAAATCTCCTCTCAATCTTCTGTGTGCTAAAAACAGTCCTAACATATTCAATCTTTCCTTATAACTCAGGTCCTCCAGACCTGGTAACATTCTTGTAAATTTTCTCTGTACTCTTTCAACCTTGTTTACATCTTTCCTGTAGGTAGGTGACCAAAACTCAAGTCAAGTCACTTTTTATTGTCATTTCGACCATAACTGCTGGTACAGTACACAGTAAAAACAAGACATTCTTCAGGACCATGGTGCTACATGAAACAGTACAAAAACTACACTGAACTACATAAAAACAACACAGAAAAAAAACTACACTAGACTACAGACCTACCCAGGACTGCATAAAGTGCACAAAACAGTGAAGGCATTACAATAAATAATAAACAAGGCAATAGGCACAGTAGATGGCTGTAAGTTGGTGTCAGTCCAGGCTTTGGGTATTGAGGAGTCTGATAGCTTGGGGGAAGAAACTGTTACATAGTCTGGTCGTGAGAGCCCGAATGCTTCGGTGCCTTTTCCCAGATGGGAGGAGGGAACACCTGCACATAATACTCCAAATCAGGCCTCACCAAATTAGGTCTTATACAATTTCAATATAACATTCCATCTTCTGTACTCAATTTATTGACTAATAAAGGCCAATGTGCCAAAAGCTTATCCTATCTATCTGTGATGCCACTTTCAATAAATTATGGACCTATATTCCCAAAATCACTTTGTTCTACCACACTCATCAGTGCCCTACCGTACACTATGTAAGACCTACCTGGCAAAACGTTGCACTTACCTGCATTAAATTCCATTAGCCATTTTCAGTCCATTTTTCCAGCTGATGCATATCCCTTTGGAAGCCATGATAACCTTCCTTACTGTCCATTACACCTCCAATCTTGGTGTCATCCACAAATTTGCTGACCCAGTTAACCACATTATCATCCAGATCATTGATATAGATGACAAACAACAAAGCACCCAACACCAATCCCTGTGGCACACCACCAGTCACAAGCCTCCAGTCAAAGAGGCAACCCTCTACTACCACTCTCTGGCTTCTCCCACAAAGCCAAAGTCTAATTGAGTTTACTACCTCATGCTCAATGCCGAGTGACTGAACCTTCTTGACCAGCCTCCCATGTAGGACCTTGTCAAATACCTTACTAAACTTCATGTGGACAACACCTACTGCCTTGTCTCCATCCACTTTCCTGCTACCTTCCTCAAAAAATTGTTTGATTGGTTAGACATGACCTTCCATGCACAGAGACATGCTGACTATCCTTTACCAGCCCATGTCTACCCAAATACTTAAATATCTGGTCCCTTAGAATACCTTACAGTAGCTTTCCCACAACTGATGTCGGACTCACTGGCTTATAATTTCCTGGTTTCTGTTTAGAGCTTTTTAAAGCTAAGGAACATTGGCTATCCTCCAGTCCTCTGGTGCCTCTCCTGTTGTTAAGTATCTCTGCTAGGGCACCTAGCAGAGGCAAATTCTGCACTTGCCTCCCATAGGGTCCGGGAGAACACTTTGTTAGGCCCTGGGGATTTATCCTCCCTGATTTGCCTCAGTGTAGCAAACACCTCCTCCCCTGTAAACTGTATAGGGTCCATGAAGTTGATGCTGCTTTGCCTCACTTCTACAGATTCTGTAGCCATCCCGACTAAATACAGATGCAAAGAATGCATTTAAGATCTTCCCCATCTGCTTTGGCTCCACTCATGGATTACTATTCTGGTCTTCCAGGGACGAATTTGTACCTTACAATCCTTGTCCTCTTAACATATCAGTAGAATCCCTTAGGGTTCTCCTTCACCTTGTCTGGTAGAGCAACTTCATGGTTTTGAAGTGTTCTCTTGCATTTCTTGTACACCATAAGCACCTCATTTGTTCTTACTTGACTAAACCTGCTGTGCATCTCTTGTTACCTCTTAACCAGGGCCTTAATATCTCTTGAAGACCAAGATTCCCTGTGGTTGTTATCTTTACCTTTTATTTTGACAGGCACATACAAGTTTTGTACTTTCAAAATTTCATTTTTGAAGACCTCCTACTTTCCAAGTACTCCTTTGCCAGGAAACAGCCTGTCCCAATCCACACTTTCCAGATAATTTCCAATACCATCAAAATAGGCCTATCTCCAATTTAGAATTTCAACCTACAGATTAGACCTATCTCTTTGCATATTTACTTTGAGTTCTGTTTATTTGGATGATGTAAGTATTTAGAAGGCACGTGTACTTTCCCTGGTATGCACATGCGCACTAGAGGAAAATGAGGGATTGTGAAATGTAAAGGTGGCGGTCCTCAGATGTTGATGGGAGATGTTGAAAATTAAGTTGTTTAAACAAAAGAAAAATGTGTCTTTGTTGTTTGGGCGTTAGCAGTGGTACCAGAGGATGGTTTCCAATTATACGGTCTCACCGACATTTGACAAGAGCAAGTCTTATGAAAGCTGGAAAAATTAAATTGGAATATGGACTTGTGTTATGGAACTGGAGAAGAAGAAGCAAGCCTTCATTGTTGCGTTGTCGCTTCACAAAGAGTGAGAGACCGTGAAGGGAATTTTGGTGGTAAACTTGAACAAAGATGACAGTATGAATACTCTAATAAATACACTTGACTGTTTTTTGGAAGGAAGAAAAGGATCGGAATTATGAGGCATATTCAGACAGACAAAATTTACAGAGACAATTTTAAAGATATGACTGTTTATATTATGATTTTGAACAGAAGTACAATCCAATACATAGTACAAAATGGAACTTCCTGGTGCTGTATTAGCTTTTAAATTGTCGGATACTGCTTGTCTTGACAGAAAGGATAGATTACTATTATTAACAGCATGCACAGAACTTACATTTGCATCTCTGAAACCAGAACTGAAAAGGATTTTTGGAGAAAAGGCTGCTATGAAAACGGTTGGAATTAGTTTGAGTCAGGAAACAGCATACTTCACTGAGCAGAAAGAAGAGTATAGTAAGAGTAGATCCCAGAGGGACCAGGCAAGGGTACCATTACCTGGCACCAATCCAATAAACAAATATGGTAGCAGTTCAAAATGTACGATATGTCAAAGTATTTACCACTGAGCAAGAAATTGTCTGCACAGAACTGAACAAGTTAGACTAACTGAAATAACTAAATCCAAATATGTAAGACCATAACATAGGAACAGAATTAGGCCATTCAGCCCATCAAGTTTGTTCCATTATTCCAGCATGGCTGATCCCAGATCTCAGTCAACCCCATACACATGCCTTCTCGTCATATGAGGACGAGGGATGGGGGGAAGAGGAAGGGAGGAGGAGGAGGGGGTAAAAGGAGGGGGGAAAGGGGAGTAAAGGAACAGGGAGGAGCAGTGGAGAGAAGGAGGGGAGGAGGAGGAGGAGGAGGGTGAGGATGATTGCTTTCAACCAGCCCCACTTAAAAGCAGATACTGCACATGTTACCTGTTGATTTCAGACTTGCAAATCAGCTCAAAGTTGTACTCCTTGGCTTGTTTAGCTTTGAACATGATGTCCAAACTCAGTTCCTCTAGAGGGAGGAGTACTCCAAAGCCATCATTGGGTTGCACGTCTACACACTGTAAGGTACAGAAAAATACCATTACCAAACTAACTTCAGGCATTCTATGCCTGATTTTACAGACTATTCAGTTTCATTTATCACATGTACATTGAAACATACAGTGAAATGCATTGTTTGCATTAACAACCAATAGAACTAAGGATGTGCTGGGCAAGGCCCACAAGTGTTTCCATACATTCGGCAATCAATGTAGCATGCCCACAATGCTCAGTACAAGTATAAAATGCAGACAGCAATTTGGGTTGTGTTTAAGTGAAACATCTAGTGTTTTGTAGCTCTGTATTTTAACAAATGTAAAGTTAGTAATTGGGGATTAGGGGTGTCCAGGGAGGGTAAGCACCTCTATTGAAGAAGTTTGTTATGCCCATTCTAGGGCAGCTTACTCACCCACTGAGCATAGCCGGCAGGACCCATACCCTGGTGAAATAGGGACATTACTGTCCTAACATGCAAAATCAGCTCAGGCAGACTGGATAGATGAGATCCACAGCAAGGCTAGAAAGGCAGTTTTGCAATGCTTTGTGGAGAATGAAAGGCACAAAAGAACTCATGGTCATCCACTGCAACCAAGTAAGAACCAGTTGTGATGACTACTCAAAGAACATAGAAAATCTACAGCATCTATCAGCGGCTATAACCGGAGCAGCAATCATAAGTGAGAAAGCAGGGAAGGTTCAGGCATAAAAGGGAGACACTGCCTAGCGAAGTGGTCATCAAAGGAGTGATCTGAGGCAGAGTGTCAGGGGCTTGGCTCATTCGGGTTTTGGCGATAACGGATCGAGATGAGGTAAGTTACCTGTTAGGAATAGCCAGAGGTCGTGGTACATATTGGTACAAACGAAATAAGTAGGAAAAGGGAGGAGGTCCTGAAAACAGGCTACAGGGAGTTAGGAAGGAAGTTGAAAAGCAGGACCTCAAATGTAGTAATCTTGGGATCACTGCCTGTGCCACGCGACAGTGAGTATAGGAATAGAATGAGGTGGAGGATAAATCCGAGGTAGGGATTGGAGCAGGGGGCAGGGATTCAGATTTCTGGATCATTGGGACTTCTTCTGGGACAGGTGTGATCTGTTCATAAAGGACAGGTTGCACTTGAATCCAAGGGGGACCAATATCCTGGCAGGGAGGTTTGTTAAGACTATTGGGGAGAGTTTAAATTAGAATTTCTGGGGGGTGGGAACTAAACTGAAGAGACAGAGGAAGGGGCAGTTGGCTCACAAATAAAGAAAGCTGGGAGACAGTGCGAGAGTGAAGATAGGCAGGTGGTAGAGAAGGGATACACTCAGACCAATGGTATGAGATGTGTCTATTTTAAAGCAAGAAGCATCATGAACAAAGCGAATGAGCTTAGTGTGTGGATTAGTACTTGGAGCTATGATGCTGTGGCCATTACAGAGAGTTGGACAGTTCAGGGGCAGGAATGGTTACTTAGAGTACCAGGCTTCAGATATTTCAGAAAGGACAGGAAAGAAGGCAAAAGAGGTGGGGGTGTGGCACTGCTGTTCAGGGATAGTGTCATGGCTGCAGAAAAGGAGGAAGTCATGGAGGGATTGTCTACTGAATCTCTATGGGTGGAAGTTAGAAACAGTAAGGGGTCAATAACTCTACTGGGTGTTTTTTGTAGCCCACTCAATAGTAACAGGGACATCAAGGAGCAGATAGAGAGACAGATTCTGGAAAGGTGTTATAACAGGGTTGTCATAGTGGGAGATTTTTATTTCTCAAATATCGATTGGCATCTCCCTAGAGCAAGGGGTTTAGATGGGGTGGAGTTTGTTAGGTGTGTTTAGGAAGGTTTCCTGACACAATATGAGGACAAGCTACAAGGGGAGAGACTGTACTTGATCTGGTATTGGGAAATGAACCTGGTCAAGTATCAGGTCTCTCAGTGGGAGAGCTTTTTGGAGATAGTTATTACAATTCTATCTCCTTGACCATAGCATTGGAGAAGGATAGGAACAGACAAGTTAGGAAAGTGTTTAATTGAAGTGGGGGAAATATGAAGCTATCCAGCAGGAACTTGGAAGCATAAATTGGGAACAGATGTTCTCAGGGAGATGTCCAGCAGAAGTATGGCAAATGTTCGGGGGATATTTACGTGGTGTACTACATAAGTACATTCCAATGAGGTAGGGAAAGGATCAGTGGTGTACAAAGGCTGTTGAAAATCTAGTCAAGAAGAAAAGCTTACGAAAGTTTCAAAAAACTAGGTAATGATAGAGATCTAGAAAATTATAAGGCTAGCAGGAAGGAGCTTAAGAATGAAATTATGAGATCCAGAAGGGGCCATGAGAAGGCCTGGGCAAGCAGGACGAAAGAAAACCCCAAGGCATTCTACAAGCGTATGAAGAGCAACAGGATAAGACGTGAGAGAATAGGACCAATCAAGTGTGACAGTGGAAAAGAGTGTATGGAACTGGAGGAGATAGCAGAGGTACTTAATGAATACTTTGCTTCAGTATTCACTATGGAAAAGGATTTGGTGATTATAGAGATGATTTACAGTGGATTGAAAAGCTTGAACATATAGACTTTAAGAAAGAGGATGTGCGAACATCAAGTTGGATAAGTCTCCTGAACCAGATGAGATGTATCCGAGGCTAATGTGGGAGGCAAGGGAAGAGATTGCTGATCCTCTGTCAATTATCTTTGCATTATCAATGGGGATGGAAGAGGTTCTGGAGGATTGGAGGGTTGCAGATGTTTTAAAAAAAAAATTTTGTATTAGTTTTTCAAAACATTTTACAAATTAAAAACCCCAAATTCCAATGAGGAGCATTAATACAGTGCAAAATTAAGCATACAATAACAATATGCTACAAAGGAAGAGAATTTAACAAAAAAGCACCTAAATTAAAGACAAGTAAGCTTAGTGTCCTCCCCAAGCCCCACAACACAAGAAAAAAAACAACAACTCCAGACCGACCACAACACAATATAAAGAGTATAAGTCAGGACAGTCAAACTCCCAGACTGTGAATACACTTAGCAACAGAGGATAATAATGCCTACTACCAGAAAAAAAAAGGGAGCTGAAAGCAAGGGACCGAAAAGAAGAAAAAAAAAAAAAAAAAAATCTTAGTCAAGAGGAAGGTTATGAAAGTACTCGATTAAAGGTCCTCAGACCTTATGGAACTTTAGATCCGAAATAAGAACTGAATAATGAATTTTTTCGAGGTCCAAGCAGGCCATAATGTCTTTAAGCCATTGCGCATGAGTGGGCGGGGCAACATCTCTCCATCTAAGGAGGATCAAGCGTCTCGCCAGGAGAGAGGCAAAGGATAGTATTCGGCATTTGGTCGGACCCAGACATAAATCTGTCTCGCCCCAAAAACCGAACAGAGCAATTAAGGGGTTTGGTTCTAAGTGCTGATTCAGAATACCCGATAATGTAGTGAAGACATCTTTCCAGAATTTCTCCAAGCTAGGACAGAACCAGTACATATGGATGAGAGAGGCCACACCCCCTTGCATTTATCACAGAGCGGACTAATGCCAGGGTAGAATTGAGATAGTTTAGATTTAGACATATGGGCTCTATGAACAATCTTAAACTGTAAGAGGCAATGGCGAGCACAAAGGGAGGTTGAGTTAACCGATTTGAGAACTGAGTCCCAGCTCTCCTCGGATAAGGAGATATTTAAATCCTGCTCCCAGGCCATTTTAATTTTATCCACAGGGGCCCGTCGTAAGGCTGCTAGTTTACCTCGGATAATTGATATTAAACCTTTACCTAGTGGATTAATGGAAAGAAATAGGTCCATAGCATTTTTCGCAGGCATTTCAGGAAAGTTAGGAATTAAAGGAGCAATAAAGTGTCGGATTTGGAGATATCTGAAAAAATGAGCGTTAGGCAGGTTGAACTTAACAGAGAGCTGCTGAAAAGAAGCGAAGCGATTATCAATGAAAAGATCTTCAAAATGTCTAATGCCCTTCCTATACCAAACATGGAATGCTGAATCGTACGTAGTAGGTAAAAAAAGGCGATTATGTGTGACAGGGCTAGAAATGGAAAACCCCTGGAAACCATAGCATTTCCTGAACTAAGCCCATATACGCAAAGTGTGTCTAACAAGAGGATTAGCTATTGATCTGGGCAGACTACGAGGGAGTGCAGAGCCAAGAAGTGCAGAGCCAAGAAGTGCAGAGATAGATAATTCTTTAGTGGAGCTCAACTCCATTGCCACCCAGTTAGGGCACTCGGGTTGGCCGTGGAAGAAAGACCAGAAGGTAGCACAACATATATTAGCTGCCCAATAATATAAGCGAAAGTTAGGTAAAGCCATGCCACCCTCTTTTTTAGATTTTTGGAGGTGGATTTTATTAATTCTAGAGCGCTTATTCTGTCATAGATATGACAAAATAATAGTCTAAGGAATCAAAAAAAGATTTAGGAATAAAAATTGGGATAGATTGAAATAAGTATAAAAATTTGGGGAGAACATACATTTTAACAACATTAATACGACCTACCAAAGACATAGATAGAGGTGACCATTGTACCAGACTCTGTTTTATAGCATATGAAAGATTGACAAAGTTTTCACGAAAGAGATCTTTAAACTTCCTTGTGACTGTAATTCCAAGATAAGTAAATTGATTATGGACTACTTTAAAAGGGAGATCACGAAATATTAGTTCTTGTGCTTCTTTATTAATTGGGAAAATTTCACTCTTATGTAAATTAAGTTTATAGCCAGAGATCTGGCTAAACTGGTCAAGAAGTGAAAACATTAGAGGTAAGGATGTAGACGGATTTGAGAGAAAGAGTAATAAGTCATCAGCATAAAGAGAAACTTTATGCTCAACACCCCCTCTCCAAATCCCGGTCAATTCAGGACAGTTTCGAAATGCTATCGCCAAAGGTTCTATAGCCAAATCAAAGAGAAAGGGACTTAAGGGGCATTCCTGACGGGTGCCACGTTTGAGATTAAATACTTGGGATTTCTGAAAATTAGTTAAAACAGAAGCAGTAGGACACAGGTACAGCAATTGGATCCAAGAGATGAAACTTTGGCTGAGATCAAATTTTTCTAAGACTGCAAAAAGGTAGTTCCACTCTATACAATCAAATGCTTTCTCCGCATCAAGGGAAATAACACATTCAGGAGTCCCAGTTGGAGCTGAGTATAAGATATTAAATAGACGCCGAATGTTAAAAAAAGGGAGACGGTTTTTAATAAAGCCTGTTTGGTCATCAGAGATAATGGAGGGAATAACGGTTTCTAATCTATGAGCCAACACTTTAGCTAAGATCTTTACATCAACATTGAGCAGAGAGATCGGCCTGTACGAGGAACAGTCTGTTGGGTCTTTGCCCTTTTTTAAAAGAAGAATAATAGATGCCTCATTGAAAGAGGGTGGCAATTTGCTGTAATTAAACGAGTCAGATAATACTGAAAGTAACTGAGGAGAAAGAAGTGAAGAGAATGATTTATAAAATTCTACAGGGAACCCATCAGGTCCAGGAGATTTCCCTGAGGACAGTGCAGAAATTGCAAAAGATATTTCTTCTGATGATATAGGCGCATTGAGTTTGGCTTTGAAATCAGATGAAAGTGAGGGGATATTCAGATTCTGTAAAAATTGATCAACAGAGATATTGTCATTCAGAGATTCAGAGGAATAAAGCCGAGAATAAAAATTTTTAAATGCGTCATTAATTTCTAAATGATCCGATGTAAAGTCTCCGTTCTCCTTCCGGATCTTTGTAATATGTTGTTTGGCTTTGGAACGCCTCAGCTGCTTGGCTAGGAATTTACCAGACTTATCCCCATGAATGTAAAAGCGACTCTTGCTTTTGAGAAGTTGGCGTTCGACAGGTTGAGTGGACAGAAGGTTAAATTTAGTTTGGAGTTCAACGCGCTTCTTGTATAATTCAGGGTTCTTAGTTTGGGCATATATTTGATCCAAATCTTTAATCTGGTTAATGAGGTCTAATCGATCTGCACAGGATCTTCTGTTGAGATTTGCTGTGTAAGAGATTATTTGACCCCTCAGATATGCTTTCATGGCATCCCAGACAATCTGGGATGGCACTTCAGGTGATGTATTAGTGTTAAAATAAAAGGTTATCTGATCCTTAATAAATTTTACAAAATCATCATCCGATAATAAAGTTGAATCAAACCGCCAGTGTTTATTCCTCTGAGGGAGACCAGGAAAGTTCAGAGAGAGGGTAATTGGGGCATGGTCAGAAATCAGTATACTCTGATAGTCACAAGAGTGGGCAAATGGGATAAGTTGGTTATCGAGTAAGAAATAGTCAATTCTAGTGAAGGTATGGTGAACATGTGAGAAAAAAGAATAATCTCTCTCTGTAGGATGGAGGAAACACCATATATCAGAGATACCAGAATTAGAGAGAAACGATTGGATAGCTAAGGCAGATTTAGTAGGTGATCTGGTAACAGAAGACGATCGATCCAGTTTAGGATCCAACCAACAGTTGAAGTCACCACCCAGTATAAGAGAGTATGCGTTTAAGTCTGGTAGTGAGGAAAAAAACCGTTCAAAAAAGTTAACATCATCAAAGTTGGGGGCATACAGGTTTGCTAGTGCAACTTTAGTGTTATATAGTTTACCAGAAACAATAATAAAACGGCCATTTGTATCAGATATTTTATTATGGAGTTCAAAAGGAATATTTGAGTTAATAAGAATGGAGACTCCCCTAGCTTTAGCGGCAAAAGATGAATGAAAATGCTGACCCGCCCACTTTGACAGAAGCCGGGAGTTATCAAAACAACGAATATGAGTTTCTTGAAGGAAAGCAATGTCAGCTTTGAGTTGTTTAATATGTGAGAATACCTTCCTCCTTTTAACAGGGTGATTCAATCCCTTTACATTCCAGCTCACGAACTTAAGTGCACTAGCCATTATCAATTACTAATGCATAAAAGGCAGCAGGCATATAAAAAGTCAAGCAGTACAATAGCAGTCTGGGAGCAGAGATGTAAACATAGATTCGTAAAATCAAAACACATACATGTCCTGAGCAATAAAGAGAAACAATAAATACAGTGAGTGATGTTGGAACTGGAAAATCCACCCCACCCACACAACCCAAAACTAGACGGCTACCAAAACAAGTAGCTAGCTCTACCAAAAAAATTAACCCAAATACAACTTCCAGATCTGTGTCATTAACAACAGTTCCGTATAAATACTATGGCAAATAGTAACTAGTTTATGCACTAGAAAACATAACTACAGATTAGAACACCTTCTGCAGAAATATAAAACTTAATACAGAGAAAATCGGAAGAAAACCAAAACTAACCTACCCGCGAAAAATTATAGAAGAATAAAGTAAGAGAAAGGGAAAAAAAAGGTAAAAAAAAAGGAGAGAAAGGGGAAAATTATAAATTCAAGACGAGTATTTATCAACCATTTACAGAGGAGAGAAAAAAATTCAGAGATTAGAAAAAAGGGGTGAAGAAAAGAATAAATAAATAAATAAATAAATAAATATTAAAAAAGGAAAAATAAATCAGCAATTAAACTGTGAACCAACAAACAGGGAGGCCTTCACTAAAGACTTCAAACCTCCAAAACAAGTTAGAGTCAGTTGTAGAACTCTGTAGATAAAGTTATACAAGAATAAAAATAGATAACACACACACCAAATCCCGGGAGAGATTGTCAACAGCCCTTGGAGTTTCAATGAATAATGTCTGAGTGATTCAAGTAAAGTCTGAGTCCAGAAAAAGTAATTTTACTACGAGGAGTACTTATCCACCATTTTAGGAGGTCCGATCAGATTCCGAAGATGACTGGATAGCCGGAAGACTTGCCACAAATGCTTCAGCTTCCTTCACTGATTTGAACCACTTGTATTTTCCAGTATTAAGCTTGATTCGTAGATCGGCAGGAGTACGAAGAGAGGGTTTGAAACCACGTTCAAAAAGCACTTTCATTGCACCTTTAAACTCAGCGTGCATCTTTAAGGTCTGGGGTGCAAAATCTTCCACAAAGCGAATGGTTGTATCCTGGAAAGTAAAAGACCCCCTGCGATGTGCCTCTACAATCAGACTGTGTTTTACCTGGTATTGATGGAAGCACAAGGTTACTGGTCGCGGACGGGAGCCCAGAATTCCGGGGGGAAACGTAGACTCTGTGTGCCCGTTCGAGCTCAGGCGGGTTCGGAAGCAAATCTTTCCCGAATATCTCACGGAGAAACTTGGCGAAAAACTTCACGGTTGGTCCATGTTCGGTCACCTCTGGCAATCCAAGAATTCTAAGATTGCAGCGTCTGCTGCGATTTTCGAGATCCACCATTTTGGAAAGGAGTTTGTTACATTTTTCCTCTAAGCTGGAACAGAGAGTCTCCAAGTATCGAACACGACTTTCTAAATCTTTAGAAGTCGAATCGATGCGAGATAGGTGTTTGGCATGCTTGTCCACTTTATCGTTGATCCAATCCAGTTTGAAAGCGGTTTTAAATTCCTTTAAAATTTCGTCTCGGAGCTTTCCGAGCGCAGCCAGGGTCTCGTCTGAGAGAGCCGGAAATTCCTTTCTCCCGGATTTAGAACTCTTGCTAGACATTGTAAGTTAGATATGTTCACAGGCAAGTAAGAGATACCAAAAAAATTCCTAACTAAGGTTTAAAAAATGGAGACATTTAGTGCAAAGATAGCGACAGTAACGGAACAAAAGTTTGGAGCAGCTAAACAATCGCCATCTTACCGGAAGTCCAGGGTTGCAGATGTTGTACCCTTATTCAAGAAAGGGAGTAGAGATAGCCCAGGAAATTATAGACCAGCGAGTCTTATTTCAGTGGTTGGTAAGTTGATGGAGAAGATCCTGAGAGGCAGGATTTATGAACATTTGGAGAGGCATAATATGATTTGAAATAGTCAGCATGGCTTTGTCAAAGGCAGGTTGTGCCTTACGAGCCTGATTGGATTTTTTGAGGATGTGACTAAACACGTTGATGAAGGTAGAGCAGTAGATGTAATGTATATGGATTTCAGCACGGCATTTGATAAGGTACCCCTTGCAAGGCTTATTGAGAAAGTAAGGAGGCATGGGATCCAAGGGGACCTTTGCTTTGTGGATCCAGAATTGCCTTGCCTACAGAAAGCAAAGAGTGGTTGTAAACAGGTCATATTCTGCATGGAGGTCGGTGACCAGTGGGTGCCTCAGGGATCTGTTCTGAGACCCCTTTCTCCTTGTGATTTTTCTAAATAACCTGGATGAGGAAGTGGAGGGATGGGTTAGTAAATTTGTTGATGACACAAAAGTTAGGGGTGCTGTGGATAGTGTATAGGGCTGTCAGAGGTTACAGCGGGACATTGATAAGATGCAAAACTGTGCTGAGAAGGGGCAGGTAGAGGTCAACATAGATAAGTGTGAGGTAGTTCACTTTGGTAGGTCAAATACGATGGCAGAATATTGTATTAATGGTAAGACTCTTGGCAGAGTTCAACATAGATAAGTGTGAGGTAGTTCATTTTGGTAGGTCAAATACGATGGCAGAATATAATATTAATGGTAAGACTCTTGGCAGAGTTCAACATAGATAAGTGTGAGGTAGTTCATTTTGGTAGGTCAAATACGATGGCAGAATATAGTATTAATGGTAAGACTCTTGGCAGTGTGGAGGATCAGAGGGATCTTGGGATCCGAGTCCATAGGACACTCTAAGCTGCTGCACAAGTTGACTCTGTGGTTAAGAAGGCATATGGTGTGTTGGCCTTCATTAACTGTGGGATTGAGTTTAAGAGCCGAGAGGTAACATTACAGCTATACAGGACCCTGGTCAGACCCCACTTGGAGTACTGTGCTCAGTTCTGGTCACCTCACTACAGGAAGGATGTTGAAACTATAGAAAAGATGCAGAGGAGATTTAGAAGGATGTTGCCTGGATTGGGGAGCATGCCTTATGAGAATAGGTTGAGTGAACTCGGCCTTTTTTCCTTGGAGCGACGGAGGATGAGAGATGACCTGATAGAGGTGTATAAGATGATGACAGGCACTGATTGTGTAGATATAACCATATAACAATTACAGCACAGAAACAGGCCATCTCAGCCCTTCTAGTCCGTGCCGAACGCTTACTCTCACCTAGTCCCACTGGCCCGCACTCAGCCCATAACCCTCCATTCCTTTCCTGTCTATATACCTATTGAATTTTACTTTAAATGACAATACCGAACCTGCCTCTACCACTTCTACTGGAAGTTCATTCCACACAGCTACCACTCTCTGAGTAAAGAAATTCCCCCTTGTGTTACCCTTAAATTTTTGCCCCCTAACTCTCAACTCATGTCCTCTTGTTTGAATCTCCCCTACTCTCAATGGAAAAAGCCTATCAACGTCAACTCTCTCTATCCCCCTCATAATTTTAAATACTTCTATCAAGTCTCCCCTCAACCTTCTATGCTGCAAAGAATAAAGACCTAACTTGTTCAACCTTTCCCTGTAACTTAGGTGCTGAAACTCAGGTAACATTCTAGTAAATCTTCTCTGTACTCTCTCTATTTTGGTGACATCTTTTCTATAATTCGGTGACCAGAACTGTACACAATACTCCAAATTCGGCCTTACCAATGCCTTGTACAATTTTCACATTACATCCCAACTCCTATACTCAATGCTCTGATTTATAAAGGCCAGCATACCAAAAGCTTTCTTCACCACCCTGTCCACATGAGATTCCACCTTCAGGGAATTATGCACCATTATTCCTAGATCACTCTGTTCTACTGCATTCTTCAATGCCCTACCATTTACCATGTATGTCCTGTTTGAATTATTCCTACCAAAATGTAGCACTTCACACTTATCAGCATTAAATTGCATCTGCCATCTTTCAGCCCACTCTTCTAACTGGCCTAAATCTCTCTGCAAGCTTTGAAAACCTACTTCATTATCCACAATGCCATCTACCTTAGTATCATCTACATACTTACTAATCCAATTTACCATCCCATCATCCAGATCTTTAATGTATATGACAGACAACATTGGACCCAGTACAGATCCCTGAGGCACACCATTAGTCACCGGCCTCCAACCTGACAAACAGTTATCCACCACTACTCTTTGGCATCTTCCATCCAGCCACTGTTGAATCCATTTCACTACTTCGATATTAATACCTAACGATCGAACCTTCCTAACTAACCTTCCGTGTGGAACCTTGTCAAAGGCCTTACTGAAGTCCATATAGACAACATCCACTGCTTTACCCTCGTCAACTTTCCTCAATAAGATTTGTCAAACATAACCTTCCATGCACAAATCCATGCTGACTGTTCCTAATCAGACCCTATCTATCCAGATAATTATATATACCATCTAAGAATACTTTCTATTAATTTACTCACCACTGACGTCAAACTGACAGGCCTACAATTGCTAGGTTTACTCTTAGAATCCTTTTTAAACAATGGAACCACATGAGCAATACGCCAATCCTCCAGCACCATTCCTGTTTCTAATGACATTTGAAATATTTCTGTCAGAGCCCCTGCTATTTCTACACTAACTTCCCTAGGGAAGTCCTAGGGAATATCTTGTCAGGACCCGGAGATTTATCCACTTTTATATTCCTTAAAAGTGCCTGTACTTCCTCCTCTTTAATCGTCATAGTTTCCATAACTACCCTACTTGTTTCCCTTACCTTCCACAATTCAATATCCTTTTCCTTAGTGAATACCGAAGAAAAGAAATTGTTTAAAATCTCCCCCATCTCTTTTGACTCCACACATAGCTGCCCACTCTGATTCTCTAAGAGACCAATTTTATCCCTCACTATCCTTTTGCTATTAATATAACTGTAGAAACCCTTCGGATTTATTTTCACTTTACTTGCCGAAGCAGCCTCGTATCTTAGCTTTTCTAATTTCTTTCTTAAGATTCTTCTTACATTCTTTATATTCCCCGAGCACCTCATTTACTCCATGCTGCCTATATTTATTGTAGTTATCTCTCTTTTTCCTAACCAAGTTTCCAATATCCCTTGAAAACCATGGCTCTCTCAAACTTTTAACCTTTCCTTTCAACCTAACAGGAACATAAAGATTCTATACCCTCAAAATTTCACCTTTAAATGACTGCCATTTCTCTATTACATCCTTCCCATAAAACAAATTGTCCCAATCCACTCCTTCTAAGTCCTTTCACATCTCCTCCAAGTTAGCCTTTCTCCAATCAAAAATCTCAACCCTGGGTCCAGTCCTATCCTTCTCCATAATTATATTGAAACTAATGGCACTGTGATCACTGGACCTGAAGTGCTCCCCAGCACATACCTCCATCACCTGACCTATTTCATTCCCTAACAGAAGATCCAACACTGCCCCTTCTCTAGTCAGTACCTTTATGTATTGCTGCAAAAAACTATCCTGCACACATTTTACAAACTCCAAACCATCCATCCCTTTTACAGTATGGGCTTCCCAGTCTATATGTGGAAAGTTAAAATCTCCCACAATCACAACCCCGTGCTTACTACAAATAAAAATACAAATACAAATAGCAAATAGCCAGAGGCTTTTTCCCAGGGCTGAGTGGCTAGCATGAGAGGGCACAGTTTTAAGGTGCTTGTAAGTAGGTACAAAGGAGATGTCAGGGTTAAGTTTTTTACGCAGAGTGGTGAGTGCATGGAATGGGCTGCTGGCGACGGTGGTGGAGGCAGATATGATAGCGACTTGTAAGAGACTCCTGGATAGGTACATGGAGATTAGAAAAGTAGAGGGCTATGGGTAACCCTAGGTACTTTCTAAAGTAAGTACATGCTCGGCACAGCATTGTGGACTGAAGGGCCTGTATTGTGCTATAGGTTTTCTATATTGTGGGCGTGCTATGTTGACGCCAGAAGCTAGGTGACACTTGCATGTGTTCCCCAGTGCAATCCTTGGAGTGTGTTTGCCATTGACACAAATGACATATTGCACTGTATGTTTCAATACTTCAATGCATATGTGACAAATAAAGCAAGTCTCTCTTTAAACTCTTTTTACAAAGTTTACTTGGAGCCTGGTTTATCAGTGCAGGTTATACTGTTTGTGCTTGAGATGTTAAAATGGGACTCTGATATCAACCACAAAAGTCTTTGAACAGTTGCCTTGCTTTATGGCAAATGAGAAAGTATTGGAATCTGTTGTTGGAAGATATGGTATTAACCTTGGACCATTCAAATTCAATTTCCCTTTAAATTTTCTGCATATCTGAATTCTGTAAATAGGCCTTCGGTGGGAAATTGTGGTAGAGGGCAGAGACCCTCATTCTATTCAGTGGTTATTTATTTATTTGATTTAGAAATACAACTCAGCATCTCCCAGCAACCCACCAATTTAACCCTAGTTTAATTGCAGGACAATTACAATGGCCAATTAAGCTAGTAACCCCCTACATCTCTGGAGCTACCAGAAGAATCCCACACACATATGGAAAGGAACATGCAAACTTGCTTACAGAGGACTCTGGAAATGAGCTCCAAACTCTGATTTTCCAAGTTGTAATAGTGTTGTGCTAAGCACTGTGCTACTGAGGAGTGGTTAATTTGTCACGTGGATGTAACTGGGTAGTGAGGGTTCATTGGGCCAGAACAGCCTGTTACCGTGTTGTATCTCTAAATGAAAATAAAGATATATCATGCTGAGAGAGGTATCGCAGTATGTTAGCAATAATGGGAGGGTTTGAAATTATTTTTACATCATCATCATTTTATTATCTGAAGTAATTTTTAAGCCAATAAATCCTACAGTGACTTTACCCTTATGAACAGCTTCTGGTTCTTGGTCACAGGCTGCCTTCCTGCATGAGCCATTCAGTGCTCTGTGTAGGTGAGATAGGCATCCAAGAGAAATTAATAGGGATCTTCTTCAGTTATGCAGACCTGCTCACAACTTGGACCAGTAATTGCCACCTGACAGTACGTTTAATGAGACCCCAGCAGGTTATCCTGTTAGAAAGAGGAGTCAGCAACAAGGTGGCCAAGAGTTCTCCTATACTGCAATCAATCACGTGTAGCATTTTTATTACTCATTTAGAGATACAGTGTGGAATTGATTCTTCTGGCCCAGTAAGCAACTCACCTATTTAACCCTAGCCTAATCATGGTACAATTAACAATGACCTATTAACCTACTAACTGGTATGTCTTTGCACCGTGGGAGGAAACCGGAGCACCCAGAGAAACACATGCATTCACAGGAAGGAAGTACTAACTCCTATCAGATGGTGTCAGAATTGAACTTCAAACTCTGACACCCCGAGCTGAAATAGTGTTGCGCTAACCATTACGCTACCATCATGCTGTTTACAGTACATTAATGTAATAATAAAGAAGGTACATAGTGGTTTTATTTTCTTAGGAGTCTGTGGAGAATTGTTATGTCACCAAACATTCTTACAAATTTCTATGATGGAGAATATTCTGACTGATTGCATCACGGCCTAGTATGCATTCTCCAATACACAGGATTGCAAGAGACTACATAGCATTATAGACTCAGCCATCTCCATCATGGGTACAACCCTCCTTACCATCGAGGACATCTTCAAGATACGGCGGCACATCCATCACTAAGGACCTTCACCATCTGAGATATGCTCACTTCTTATTACTACCATTGAGAAGGTACAGGAGCCTGAAGACTCAAATTGAACATTTCAGGAACAGCTTCTTACCCTCCACCATCAGATTTATGAACAGTCCATGAACCCACGAATATCAACTCCTTATTCCTTTTTTTGCACTACTTATTTTTTTAGTTTATACTAATTTTATATCTTGGCAATGCACTGCTGTTGCAAAACAACACATTTCAAGTTCAAGTTTAATTGTCATTCAACCATACATCATAATATAACCAAATGAAACAGCATTCCCCCAGAGACAAGGTGCAAAACACAGTACCAATAGTCACACACAGCACATATTCTTAATTATTACAGCAAGACATTTTGTAATAAAAGCAAATATACAATTGGCCTTTGTAACTTTGGGTTCAATTTCAGCATTTAAGGGAAATTTGTATAAGTATATTGATGGGAGGGGTATGGAGGTAGATGGTACTAAGCAGGATAAGAGTTTGGCATGGACTAGACAGTTTGAAGGGCCTGTTTCTGTGCTGTTGTGCTCTGCAACTATGACATATATAACTGTAAACATACAATCACAAAAAAATAGCTCATGTCCTTGAGTGTCATATCCTGTAGGTTGATAGTGTATGGATTGTTGTCGGCAAGAACAAGTCTGCAGTAGTCTGATCATCACATTAGAAACATCAGTGATAATAAACTAGTTTCAAATCTCATAGGGAGGGACACTTGGCAGCAGTTCACTCACCTCGGGAATGCCAACAAATCCAAACTCCTGGCTCAAGATGGATTTGTTCATGAGCCGGATAGTTTTCACAACCGTCTCATAGATTGAAGAAGGACCAAAGTCAATTGTTTGAGGATCAATCTCTATGTCTGAGCTGGTGATGACAGCGTGAACAGTGAATGAAATTAATCTAATCTAAAACAAAATGCAAGATGGGAAAATTCTGAGCAATTGTGTTTACAGTTTTGAAACCTACGTACCCTCTAAAAACCAAGAAAGCCCCAAAATCACAAGAAGAAACAAGATAAATGATATAGTTTTGTATCAAAGTGTTTAGTTCCCACAACATCAAAATCTGAATTTTTCAAGATTCAAGATTATTAAATGTCATTTCCAGTATACAAGAGTAAACGAGAACAAAATAATTGTTACTCTGGATCCAATGCAGCACAAAAAACACAATAACCTAAAGAATACAATAATAAAAGCACACAGTAAATATAAATACATATGATAACTTATATACATAGATTGATTAAACATAGAAACCTACAGCACATTACAGGCCCTTCGGCTCACAAAGTTGTGCCGACCACGTAACCTACTCTAGAAACTGCCTAGAATTTTCCTGCCACATAGCCCTCTATTTTTCCAAGCTCCATGTTACTGTCTTAAAAGTCCCTATTGTATCCACCTCTACCACCTTCGCTGGCGGTGCATTCCAAGCACCCACCACACTAAAAACTTACCTCTGACACCCCCCTTGTAACTACTTCCAAACACCTTAAAACTATGCCCCCTCATGTTAGCCGTTACAGTTCTGTGAAAAAGCCTCTGGCTACCCACACCATCAATGCCCCTCATCATCTTATGCATCTCTATCAGGTCACCTCTCAACCTCTGTCGTTCCAAGGAGAAAAGGTCAAGTTCACTCAACGTATTCCCATAAGGCATGCTCGCCAATCCAGGTAACATCCTTGTAAATCTCCTCTACACTCTCTCTATAGTATTCATATCCTTCCTGTAATGAGGTGACCAGAACTGAACACAGAACTCCAAGTGGGGTCTACCTAAGGTCTTATTGTATTTCCATAAAGTGATGCTGGACACTGAGTGTCAGTACATAAGGTGACTCTACAGGAAATGGTAAATTAGTGGTGGTGACTGGTGTGGAGGGGTATGTTAGTGGGAGGAGGTGTTGATTAACCTTTCTGCTTGGGGATGAAAATGTTTTTGAATCTGCTGGCCCTGGCATGGATACTATGTAGCTTCCTCCCTGATGGGAGTTGGACAAACAGTTCATGAGCAGGGCAGTTGGGATCTTTCACAATATTACTGGTCTTTTTCTGACACCTTTCTGTATATATATCAGTTTCCGTACCATGCTGAGATGCAGCATGTTAGGATGCTCCCTGTGGGATATCTGTAGAATGACATGAGTATAGATGTGCAAAGTCCAGCATAAAAGTGTTTTCCTGGTTTAGACTATTGAGATAAATTTACTAGTGAAAGATCTAGAGAGGATGCACGGTGGGGGAACGACCTTCTTCACCCAGAACTGATGACTAGCTGGAACACATTGCCAGAGAGAGGGGTGGAATCAGATTTGCTAAGGACATTTAAGAATGGTCCAGACAAGCATTTGAGTTTCCGAGCAGAGAAGGTTATGGGCCAATGACTGGTAGATGCAATCAATACAGATACATTAGATGTGATGAGCCAAATCATGAATCATGCTGTATGACTCTGTGACTCTCAATGAATATGATGACTTGGCTGCTTTTACCAAGGGCTGGAGTTAAATAGGAGAGCCAGCAGCAAATAAGGAAGCATTATGGGGCAATTGTACAACAATGAAAGCATGGGGGAAATGTTCTTTTTGTTAGGAGATTCCAGAGGAACTGAAAGTCTCTCCAAAAAAGCAATGAAGAAGATAGGATAGAGATTTACAAGACTGTTAAGATAAATAGAGGAAATTTGTTTTTGTGGATTGGTTAGTTAGCAGCTACAAATGTAACCTTAAGATCCTTAACTTAACATTCTTTTATTCACTAAGAATTAATAGGACAGAGAATGGCTTATTAGACCTAGTAACTTAAATAATTTCAAGAAGTGCTTGAATGAGTAGATGGAAAAAGTTAACTTGAAATGAGGAGTTCATAAAAAATGTTAATTTGGACAAAAGAATGATGCAGCTTTGGAATCTCTGGTACATTAGAATTTTGAGATAATAGAGAGTATAGGTCAACTTCAATACCATTACCTTGAGTGTTGAAAGACTAAGAAATATTGTGCAGTTCTGGTGTCTTACCGATAGGAAACATATCAATAAGATTGAAAGAGTGCAAAGAAAATTTCAAGAATGCTGCCAGGACTTGAGGACCTGTATTATAGAGAAAGGCTAAATAGATCAGGACTTTGCAACATGTACAACAAGCTGGAGGAACTCAGCAGATCAGGCAGCATCCGTGGAAACGAGCAGTCAACGTTTCAGGCCGAGACTCTTCGTCAGGACCCCTCCCTCTTCAGTCCCGACGAAGGGTCTCGGCCCGAAACGTTGACTGCTCGTTTCCACAGATGCTGCCTGACCTGCTGAGTTCCTCCAGCTTGTTGTACGTGTTGCTTTGACCCCAGCATCTGCAGTGTACTTTGTGTTTAGATTAGGACTTTATTCCCTGGAGTGTAGAGGAATGAGGGGAGAGTTTTAGATATATACAAAATTATGAGGGGTATAAATATAAACAAAAGCAGGCTTTTTCCACTAGAGGTGAGTGAGATTAGACTAGAGGTCATGGGTTAAGGGTGAAAGGTAAAATATTTAAGTGGGAACATAAGGGAGAAATTCTTCACTCAGAGGGTGGTGAGAGTGTGGAAAGAGCTGCCAGCAGAAGTGGTGAATGCTGGTTCGATTACAATATTTAAGAGTAGTTTGGATAAATACATGGATGGGAGGGATATGGAGGACGATGGGAGGGATATGGAGGACTATGGCCCAGATATAGGTCAATGGGACTAGGCAGATTAATAGTTTGGCAAGGACTAGACAGGCTGAAGGGCCTGCTTCTTTGATATAGTGCTCCATGACTCTAAATATTTGTGGCAGGGGAGATATTATCAGAAAGAAAACAAGACTAACTCAGAATTTGTACTGTGAAAGGTTGGGGAAGAATGGATGTAAATAAAGTGACAATGTCTGAAGCCTTTGGAGTGACAAGACAAAATTTCAAAGTCAACAGCACAAGACATTCTGCAGATGCAGGAAATCCAGAGTAGCACACACAAGATGATGGATGAACTCAGCAACCGAGGCACCACTCACTGAAATGAAACTCTCAACATTTCAGGCCAAGACCCCACTGACTGACTTGCTGAGTTCCTCCAGCATTTTGTGTGTGTGTGTTACAATACAAAGTCAATCCCTAAAAAAATTTAGGGAATAGGCTTTTCCATTGAGAGTAGGGGAGATTCAAACAAGAGGATATGAGTTGAGAGTTAAGGGGCAAAAGTTTAGGGGTGACATGAGGGGGAACTTCTTTACTCAGATAATGGTAGTTGTGTGGAATGAGAGGCAGGTTCGATTTTGTCATTAAAAAAAAATTGGATAGGTATATGGGCAGGAAAGGAATGGAGGGTTATGGGCTGTGTGCAGGTAGGTGGAACTAGGTGAGAGTAAGTGTTCGGCACGGACTAGGGCCTGTTTCTGTGCTGTAATTGTTATATGGTTATATGGAACGGGCAAGTGAAATATATTGCACCTTGTGCTGAGACTGTGGATTGCAATACTACAGTTACTGGCTGCAGCAGAGGGCATGATATTCGGATTATTGTTTTCATTGTTTGGGCATCTGACTTTATGCCCACTGAAAACACTAGGAATAAACATGAATTTATTCAAACCAGAACTCTGATGTGGATGGTCCCATGCCCAACTGTGAAAGGAACAAGGTTGGGCATGAGGCTAGCAATCCCATCTAGTAAAAAAAAGCAGTGCTCTAGAAATGCCAACAGAACCTCCAAAGTTCTTACCCCTGGAAGAGGAAGGATCTTTAATAGGCTACACCTTGAAAGATTGGAAGACTAGCCTAGGACAGAGGACTCTGGTGAGCTGCTGTCAGTAGCCTATGCCCCAGTAGGGGTGATGGGCTTAAGACCATAAGACATAGCAGCAGAATTAGGTCGAGTCTGCTTCACCATTCAATTATGGCTGATTATTTTTTCCCTCTTCAATCCCATTAACTGACCTTCTCCCTGTAAACTTTGATGCCGTGTCCAGTCAAGAACCTATCAATCTTGCCTTAAATAAACTCAATGACCTGCCCTCCACACCTGCATGTGGTATCAAATTCCACAAATTCACCAATCTCTAGCTAAAGAAATTTCTCTGCATATCTGTTTTTAATGGATGCTCCTCTATTCTGAGGCTGTGCCCTCTTGTCCTAGACTCCCCCACCATGGGAAACATCCTTTCCACATCTACTCTGTCTAGTCCTTTCAACATTTGAAAGGTTTGAGGGAGAGAGGAAGGAAGGGAAGGAAGGAAGGGAGGGAGGAAGGGAGGAAGGCATGGACGGAGAGAGGGAGGAAAGGGAGGGGTGGAAGGAAGGGAGGGGTGAGATGGAGGAAAAGGGGAGGGAGGAAGGGAAGAAAGGGAGAGAGGGAAAGAAAGAAGGAAGAAAGATGTGTGGAAGGGAGGGAGGGAGAGAAAGAGGAAGGAAGGAAGGAAAGGGAAAGGAGAGGGAAGGAAGGAAAGGGAGGGGAGGAAAGGGAAGGGAGGGAGGGAAGGAAGGGAAGGGAGGGATGGAAGGAAGGGAGAGAGGGAAGGAAAGAAGGAAGAAAGGAAGGGGGAAGGGGTGAGGGGAGGGAAAATGGAAGGAAGGAAAGGGAGGGAAGGAAAGGAGGGAGAGGGATGGAAGAAAGGGAGGAAGGGAGGGAGGGAGGGAGGAAGGAAAGGGGGAGGGAGGGACAGAAGGGGAGAGAGGGAAGGAAAGAAGGGAGGAAGGGAGGGAGGGATGGAAGGGGGAGAGAGGGAAGGAAAGAAGGGAGGAAGGGAGGGAGGGACTGAAGGGGGAAAAAGAAGGGAGGAAGGGAGGGAGGGAATGAAGAAAGGAAAATAATAATAATAATTTCAGTAACAGTAATTCAGACCCAGGTGGCTTGCTGAAAGTCCATCTTTTATATTGATCATTTGGAATGAATGCAAGCAGGCTTTTTCCACTGAGGCGAGCAAAGAAAAAAAACCAGAGGACATGGGTTAAGGGTGATGGGGGAAAAGTTTAAAGGGAACATTATGGGGAGCTTCTTTACACTGAGAGTGGTAGGAGTGTGGAATAAGCTGCCAGTTGAAGTGGTGAATGCAGGCTCACTTTTAACATTTAATAAAAACTTGGACGGGTACATGGATGAGAGGGGTATGGAGGGATATGGTCAGTGGGATTAGGCAGATAAATGGTTCGGCACAGTCAAAGGGGCCAAAGGGCCTGTTTCTGTGCTGTAATGTTCTATGGTTCTATGGAATGAACTGAACAGGCACAAGTCAACGGCATGGGAACAAGAATGCAGTGATATTGCTTTTAGGTCAGGTAGGTTTATTTCAGGTCAGGACTAATTAGAGCCTTGAAGCTCATGGTGTATTTTGTAAGGTTAGGGTTGCTACAAAGCTCCAGTTCCACCACTTTTATATTCATAAGGTGAATGATCATTGCTCTGCGAAGTTATGATTGATCAAACATTTAAATCATCCAAAGGCATAGGCAAAGTAGACAAACAATATCCTTTTCCTTTGTCTGGTCAGGGAAAGTGAGGAGGTGATAGAGAGAAGCTATAGGCAAGTAGTCACACCGGGGCCTCAAAAGAGATAAGTGAGTAACAGTCAGGAGAGGGAAAGGCGAGAGGCAGGTACTAGAGAGTACCCCTACGGATGTCCCCTTTAACAAGTACTCCTGTTTGAGTACTGTTGGAGGAGGATGGCCTACCTGGGGGAAGCAACAGTGGCCATGCCTGGCACAGAGTCTGGCCCTGTGGCTCAGAAGGGCAGGGAAAGGAAGAAGGCAGCAGTAACAGGGGACTCTATTACTGTTACAGGGTCAGACAGGTGATTCTGTGGATGCAGGAAAGAAACTCAGATGGTAGTTTGCCTCCCAGGTGCCAGGGTTCGGGATATTTCTGATTGCGTCCATGATATTCTGAAGTGGGAAGGTGAACAGCCAGAGGTTGTGGTACATAATGGTACCAACGACATAGGTAGGAAAAGGGAGGAGGTCCTGAAAACAGACTACAGGGAGTTAGGAAATAATTCGAGAAGCAGGACCTCAAAGGAAGTAATCTTAGGATTACTGCCTGTGCCACGTGACAGTGAGTATAGGAACAGAGTGAGGAGGAGGATAAAGGCGTGGCTGAGGGATTGGAGCAGGGAGCAGGGATTCAGATCTCTAGATCATTGGGACCTCTTCTGGGGCAGGCGTGACCTGTAGAAAAAGGATGGGTTGCACTTGGATCCAAGGGGGACCAATATCCTGGCAGGGAAATTTGTTAAGGCTATTGGGGAGAGTTTAAACTAGAATTGCTGGGAGATGGGAACCAAACTGAAGAGACTGGGGAAGAGGCTGTTGGCTCACAAATAGAAAAAGCTTGGAGACAGTGCGAGAGTGAAGATAGGCAGGTGATAGAGAAGAGATACGCTCAGCCCGATGGTTTGAGATGTCTCTATTTTAAAGCAAGGAGCATCATGAACAAAGCGGATGAGCTTAGAGTGCGGATTAGTACTTGGAGCTATGATGCTGTGGCCATTAATGAGACTTGGATGGTTCAGGGGCAGGAATGGTTATTTAGAGTGCCAGATTATAGATGTTTCAGAAAGAGGTGGGGGCGTGGCACTGTTGATCAGAGATACTGTCATGGCTGCAGAAAAGGACGAAGTCATGGAGGGATTGTCTACTGAGTCTCTGTGGGTGGAAGTTAGAAAAAGAAAGGGGTCAATAACTCTACTGGGTGTTCTTTATAGACCACCCAATAGTAACAGGGACATCGAGGAGCAGATAGGGAGACAGTTTCTAGAAAGCTGTAATAATAACAGGGTTGTCATGGTGGGGGATTTTAATTTTCCAAATATTGATTGGCATCTCCCTAGAGAAAGGGGTTTAGATGGGGTAGAGTATGTTATATGAGTTTAGGAAGGTTTCCTGACATAATACGTTGATAAGCCTACAACAGGAGAGGCTGTATTTCATCTGGTATTGGGAAATGAACCTGGTCAGGTATCAGGTCTCTCGGTGGGAGAGCCTTTTGGAGATAGTTATCACAATTCTATCTCCTTTACCATAGCATTGGAAAGGGATAGGAACAGACAAGTTAGGAAAGCGTTTAAATGGAATGAGGGGAAATATGAAGCTATCAGTCAGGAACTTGGAAGCATAAATTGGGAACAGATGTTCTCAGGGAAATGTATGGCAGAAATGTGGCAAATGTTCAGGGGATATTTGCGTGGCATTCTGCATAGGTAAGTTTCAATGAGATAGGAAAAGGATCTTAGGGTACAGGAACCGTAGTGTACAAAGGCTGTTGAAAATCTAATCAAGAAGAAATGAAAAGCTTTCCAAAGGTTCAAAAATCTTGGTAATGATAGAGATCTATAAGATTACAAGGCTAGCAGGAGGGAGCTTAAGAATGAAATTAGGAGAGCCAGAAAGGGCCATGAGAAAGCCTTGGCGGACAGAATTAAGGAAAACCCCAAGTCATTCGACAAGTATGTGAAGAGCGAGAGGATAAGATGTGAGAGAATAGGACCAATCATGTCTGACAGTGAAAAAATGTGTATGGAACCACAGCAGAGATCAGAGATACTTAATGAGTACTTTGCTGCAGTATTCACTGTCGAAAAGGATCTTGGCGATTGTAGGAATGACTTACAGTGGATTGAAAAGCTTAAGCATATAGACATTAAGAAAGGGAATGAGCTGGAGCTTTTGGAAAGCATCAAGTTGGATAAGTCTCCGGGACTGGATGAGAAGTACCCCAGGCTACTGTGGGAGGTGAGGGAAGAGATTGCTGAGCCTCTGGCAATGGTCTTTGCATCACCAATGAGGACAGGAGAGGTTCCGGAGGATTGGAAGGTTGCAGATATTGTTCCCTTATTCAAGAAAGGGAGTAGAGATAGCCCAGGAAATTATAGACCAGTGAGTTTTACTTCAGTGGTTGGTAAGTTGATGAAGAAGATCCTGAGAGGCAGGATTTAAGTACATTTGGAGGGGCATAACACAACTCGAAATAGCATGGCTTTGTCAAAGGCAGGTCGTGCCTTACGAGCCTGATTGAATTTTTTGAGAATGTGATTGAACATGTTGATGAAGGTAGAGCAGTATATATAGTGTATATGGATTTCAGCAAGGCATTTAATAAGGTACCCCATGCAAGGCTTATTGAGAAAGTTCGGAGGTATGGGATCCAAGGGGAACTTGCTTTATGGATCCAGAATTGGCTTGCTCACAGAATTGGTTGTAGATGGATCATATTCTGCATGGAGGTCAGTGACCAGTGGTGTGCCTCGGGGATCTGTTCTGGGACCCCTACTCCTCATGATTTTTATAAATGACTTGGATGAGGAAGTGGAGGGATGGGTTAGTAAATTTGCTGATGACACAAAGGTTGGGGGTGTTGTGGATAGTGTGGGGGGCTGTAAGATTATTAAGATTATAAGATTATTAAGGGATTGGACAAGAAAGAGGCAGGAAATATGTTCCAGATGCTGGGAGAGTCCAGTCCCAGAGGGCATGGTTTGAGAATAAGGGGTAGGTCATTTAGGACAGAGTTAAGGAAAAACTTCTTCTCCCAGAGAGTTGTGGGGGTCTGGAATGCACTGCCTCGGAAGGCAGTGGAGGCCAATTCTCTGGATGCTTTCAAGAAGGAGCTAGATAGGTATCTTATGGATAGGGGAATCAAGGGATATGGGGACAAGGCAGGAACTGGGTATTGATAGTAGATGATCAGCCATGATCTCAAAATGGCGGTGCAGGCTCGAAGGGCCGAATGGTCTACTTCTGCACCTATTGTCTATTGTCGAAGATGTTACAGTGGGACATCAATAGGATGCAAAATTGGGCTGAGAAGTGGCAGATGGAGCTCAACCCAGTTAAGTGTGAGGTGGTTCATTTTGGTGGGTCAAATATGATGGCAGAATATAGTATTAATGCTAAGACTCTTGGCAATGTGAAGGATCAGAGGGATCTTGGGGTCTGAGTCCATAGGACACTCAAAGCTGCTGTGCAGGTTGACTGTGGTTAAGAAGGCATACAGTGATGGATGTGTACATTATAGAAAGTGTGTAGAAGAGATTTACAGGGATGTTGCCTGGATTGGCGAGCATCCCTTATGAGAATAGGTGAGTGAACTCGGCCTTTTTTCCTTGGAATGACAGAGGATGAGAGGTGACCTGTTAGAGGTGTATAAAATGATGAGAGGCATTGATTGTGTGGATAGTCAGAGGCTTTTTCCCAGGGCTGAAATGGCTACCATGAGAGGGCACAGTTTTGAGGTGCTTGGAAGTAGGTACAAAGGAGATACCAGGGGTAAGTTTTTTGCGCAGAGAGTGGTGAGTGGGTGGAATGGGCTGCTGGCACCAGTGGTAGAGGGGGATATGATAGGGCTTTTTAAGAGACTCCTTGATAGGTAGGTATAGCTTAGAAAAGTAGAGGGCTATGGGTAACCTTAGGTAATTTCTAATTAAGTACATGTTCGGCACAGCATCGTGGGCCGAAGGGCCTGTATTATCCTTTTGGTTTTCTATGTTTCTATGTTTCCCAGGGGTAAAATGTCTAATACCAGACAGCATGCATTTAAGGTGATCATTGCTCTGAGAAGTTATAATTGATCAAACATTTAAATCATCCAAACTGCTTCATTGAAAGTAAGCAAACATTTAAAGTTTCACCTGGATATGAATATTTAAAATAAAGAATAGTATTAACCTGATTTGCCACCCAGATGTTCATTGGAGCCTGCAGGACAAGTGTTGACGAATTAAAGTAAATATTAGCATCTTCAGGTAAAGATTTTCTGTAATAGATAACATATCTTTTGAAAATATATCATTTACAGCTTCTGTGAATTTCAGATTTACAAAGTATATTTCTAAATTTAGCATATGTCCTTGGCATGAACTAATCCTGAATCTTCCAAATTACTCATATTGGAGTTTGCGTACATCTCTACATCTACATCTCTTTGCGTACATCTATAATGGTTACCCCATTATAGGGCAGATGTCAAGGCTTTCGAAAGGGTGCAAAAGAGGTTTACCAGGCTGCTGCCTGGATTAGAGCACGTGTGCTTTGATAACTGGTTGGACAAGCTTGGGTTGCTTTCTCTGGAGTGACAGAGGCTAAGGGGAGATTTGACACAAAGTTATAAGAGTATGAGAGGCATAGACAAAGCAGACAGACAATATCCTTTAACCAGGGTTGAAATGTCTAATACCAGAGGGGATGCATTTAAGATAATGGGGGTAATTTTAAAGGAGATGTGAGGGGCAAGGTTTTACACAGCGAGTATTGGGTTCCTGGAATACACTGCCTGAGGTGGTGGTAGCATTAGGGACTTTCAAAAGATAGCTAGATAGGCACATAATTGTAAGGAAAATAAGACTATATGACCATAAGACATAGGAGCAGAAATATGTCATCAGAGATTTCTCTGCATCTCTGTTTTGAATGGACGCCCCTCTATCCTGAGGCTGTGCCCTCTTGTCCTAGACTCTCCCACCATGGGAAATATCCTTTCCACATCTACTCTGTCTAGGCCTTTCAACATTTGAAAGGTTTCAATGAGATCCTCCCTCATCCTTCTAAATTCCACTGAGTACAGGCCCACAGCCATCAAACATTCCTCATATGATAACCCTTTCATTCCTGAAATCATCCTTGTGAGCCTCCTCTGGACCCTCTCCAATGCCAGCACATCTTTTCTAAAATGAGGAGCCCAAAACTGTTCACAATACTCAAGGTGAGGCCTCACCAGGGCGTTATAAAGCCTCAGTATCACATTCTTGGTCTTGAGATTAATATTAACATGACATTTGCCTTCCTCACAATGACTCAACCTGCAAGTTGGCCTTCAGGGTGTTCTGCACAAGGACTCCCAAGTCCCTCTGCATCTCAGATTCCTGGATTTTCTCCCCATTTAGAAAATAGTCCGCACATTTATTTCTACTACTAAAGTGCATGACCATGCATTTTCCAACATTGTATTTCATTTGCTACTTTCTTGCCCATTTTCCTTCTGCATCCTACCTGTTTCCTCAACAATATTTGCCCCTCCACCAATCTCCATATCATCTGCAAACTTGGCAACAAAGCTGTCTATTGCATCATCTAAATCATTGATCGCATAAAAAGTGGTCCCAACACTGACCCCTGTGGAACAGCACTAGTCACTGGAAGCCAACCAGACAAGGATTCTTTTATTCCCACTTGCTGCCTCCTACCAATCAGCCAATGCTCCAACCACGTTAGTAACTTTCCTGTAATACCATGGGCTCTTAACTTGGTAAGCAGCCTCATGTGTGGCACCTTGTCAAAGGCCTTCTGACAGTCGAAATACACAACATCCAATGCAGCCCTTTTATCTATCCTCCTTGTAATCTCCTCAAAGAATTCCAAAAGGTTTGGCATGCAGGATTTTCCCTGAAGGAAACCATGCTGACTTTGTCCTGTGTCACCAAGTACACCATCACCTCACTCTTACAATTGACTCTAACATCTTCCCAAACACTGAAATCAGGCTAACTGGTCTATAATTTCCTTTCTGCTGCTTTCCTCTTTTTTTAAAGAGTGGAGTAATGTTTGCAATTTTCCAGTCCTCTGGCACGATGCCAGAGTCCAATGATTTTTGAAAGATCATTTCTAATGCCACCACAATCTCTAATGCTACCTCTTTCAGGACCCTAGGGTGTAGTTCATCTGGTCCGGGTGACTTTAGGTATATCAGCTTTTTGAGCACCTTCTCTCTTGTAACAGTCACTGCACCCACTTCTCTTCCTTCACACACTACAACATCAAGCATACCGCTAGTGTCTTCGACAGTGAAGACTCACGCAAAATACTCATTTAGTTCATCTGCCAGCTCCTTGTCCCCCATTACTATTTCTCCTGCCTCATTTTCTAGTGGTCCTCTATCCACTCTCTTTTCTCTTTTATTTTTAACATACTTGAAAAACTTTTACTATCCACTTTGATATTATTTGCTAGCTTGCTTTTATATTTCATCGTTTCCCTTCTAATGATTGTTTTAGTTGCTCTCTGTAGATTTTTAAAAAATTCCCAATCCTCCACCTTCCCACTAATTTTTGCGTTGTTGTATGCCCTTTTTTTTGACTTCCTTGTTAGCCACGGTTGTATTATTTTACCATTTGAGTATTTCATCATGTTTGGAATACATATATCCTGCACCTTTCTCATTTTTCCCCAAAACGCACACCATTGCTGGTCTGCTGACATCCCTGTCAGCAGCTCCTTCCAAATTACTTTTGCCAACTCCTCTCTCATACCACTGTAATTTCACTTACTCCACTAAAATACTGCTACGTCAGACTTTACTTTCACCCTATCAAATTTCAAGTTGAACTCAATCATTTTGTGATCACTGGTTCTTAAGGGTTCTTTTACCTTAAGCTCCCTGATTGCCTCTGGTTCATTACATAACACCCAATCCAGTATAGCTGATCTCCTAGTAGACTCAAGACAGACTATAAAAAACTATCTCTTAGGCATTCAACAAACTCACTCTCTTGAGATCCATTACCAACCTGATTTTCCCAATTGACTTGTATGCTAAAATCTCCAATGACTAACATAACATTGCCTTTTTGACTCGCCTTTTCTATTTCCTGTTGTAACTTGTGGTCCACCTCCCAGCCACCGTTGGGAGGCCTGTATATTACTGCCATCACAATCCATTTACCCTTGTAGTTTCATAACTCAACCCACAAGGATTCAGCATCTTCCGATCCTATGTTACATCTTTCTACTGACTTGATGACCAGACAGGTTTGTGTTAGGAAGAGGAGTCAGTAGAACATGTAATTCTGAGTTGCAGGAAGTATGGAATACAGAGAGAGATGATGAGAATTAATCTAAGGGAATTGGGGGTGCAGGAATTCACATTAAAAGGGTTACTGGATATGGGTGAGAGGGCACAGATCAGGGTACTTTTAGCTTTCTTAAGGGATACAGGAGTATTTTATAGGATATGATGGATAAGCAGGAATAGGTACTAGGATGGGGAAGGAAGGAAGGAAGGGAGGGAGGAAGGAAGGAAGGAGGAGGAGGAGGGTGGTGGTGTGTGTGTGTGTGTGTGTCTGTCTGTCTGTGTGTGAAGGGATTTAGAATGTAAGTCTATCGTCTGATTTGCACTCCAGAGCAGGTGGTGGTAATGCACCATTAACCTGGGTGCCAACTGCCATAAAACAAGAAGAAGAATTTATGTAGTAGGTAAATTATTGGAAGGAATACTAAGAGATATGATCTGCAAGTATTTGGATAGACAGGGACTTATTAGAAAAAGTCAGCATGGCTTTGTGCGTGGTAGGTCATGTTTAACCAATCTATTAGAGTTTTTCGAGTAAGTTACCAGGAAAGTGGATGAAGGGAAGGCAGTGGATGTTGTATACATGGACTTCAGTAAGACCTTTGACAAGGTCCTGCATGGGAGGTTAGTTAGGAAGATTCAGTCGCTAGGTATACATGGAGAGGTAGTAAATTGGATTAGACATTGGCCCAATGGAAGAAGCCAGAGAGTGGTAGTGGAGGATTGCTACTCTGAGTGGAGGCCTGTGACTAGTGGTGTGCCACAGGGATCAGTGCTGGGTCCATTGTTATTTGTCATCTATATCAATGAGCTGGATGATAATGTGGCAAATTGGATCAGCAAATTTGCTGATGCTACAAAGATTGGAGGTGTAGTGGACAGTGAGGAAGGTTTTCAAAGCTTGCAGAGGGATTTGGACCAGTTGGAGGAATGGGCTGAAAAATGGCAGACGGAGTTTAATGCGGACAAGTGTGAGGTATTGCACTTCCGAAGGTCAAACCAAAATAGAACATACAAGGTAAATGGTAGGACACTGAGGAGTGAAGTAGATCTGGGAGTACAGATACATAATTCCCTAAAAGTGGCTTCACAAGTAGATAGGGTTGTAAAGAAAGCTTTTGGTACATTGGCCTTTATAAATCAAAGTATTGAGTATAAGAGTTGGAATGTAATGGTGAGGTTGTATAAGACATTGGTGAGACCGAATTTGGAGTATTGTGTGCAGTTTTCATCACTGAAATACAGGAAGGATATTAATAAGGTTGAAAGAGTGCAGAGAAGGTTTACAAGGATGTTGCCGGGACTTGAGAAACTGAGTTACAGAGAAAGGTTGAATAGGTTAGGCCTTTATTCCCTGAAGCGTAGGAGAATGAGGGGTGATTTGATAGAGGTGTATAAAATTATGATGGATATAGAGAGAGTGAATGCAGGCAGGCTTTTCCCACTGAGTCCAGGGGAGAAAAATACCAGAGATCATGGGTTAAGGGTGAAAGGGGAAAAGTTTAAAGGGAACATTACGGGGGGCTTCTTCACGCAGAGAGTGGTGAGAGTGTGGAATGAACTGCCAGATGAAGTGGTGAATGCGGGCTCACTTTTGACATTTAAGAAAAACTTGGACAGGTATATGGATGAGAGGGGTTTGGAGGGATATGGCCCAGGTGCAGGTCAGTGGGACTAGGCAGAAAAATGGTCTGGCACAGCCAAGAAGGCCCAAAAGGCCTGTTTCTGTGTTGTAATATTCTATGGTTCTAAGAAGAAGAAGACGACTTGATGGCACTTTACTAGTAGAGCTACATGAACCCCCCACCCCCCCACCTACCTTCCCATCACTCCGATATAATGTGTCCCCTTGGACATTCAGCTCCCAACTACAACCATCCTTCAGCCATGGTTCAGTGATGGCCACAACATCATACCTGGCAATCTGTAATATTGCAACAAGATCATCCACCTTATTCCTTATACTATGTGCATTTAGATACAACACCTTGAGTACTGTACTTACTATACTTTCTGATTCTGCATCCCTAATGATGTGATACTCAGCCTGTTGGTTGCAACTAAGTCCCAACAACTGTCTGTCGTTCCTGACAATTTGACTGCATGCTATCTTCACTTTTTTACGATCCGAACTTTCCTGAGTCCCTTCATTCCAGTTCCTTCCCCCTGCCAAGTTAGTTTAAACCCCCCTCAACAGCTCTAACAAAACTGCCCATGAGAATTTTGGTCCCCCATATGGAAGTGGAAGGGCATGGACATTGTGTTGGCAGAAGAGGTTAGTTAGGCTTTTGCTTACTAATTTAATTGGTACTATTTAATGTTCTATGCACCCCCGTGAAACTCCAGCCATTGCTGCTGTAAACCATCATGCCTTCTAGTATGCCCTTCCAATCAACTTTGGCCAGCCCCTCTCTCATGCTTTGTGGTTATCTTTACTCAACTGAACTCTTCCTGTTACTGTCAGGAAGGAGGTACAGAATTCTGAATGCACACACTCACTGATTCACAAACAGCTTCTTCCCCCCTGCCATCCAATTTCTAAATGGACGTTGAATGCATGAAAACTACATCACATTTTTTATTTTTGTTTTTGCACTCTTTTAAATTTAACTATTTAAGGTACACATATATATTTACTGTAATTGATTTATTTTTTTCTACATTTAACATGTATTGCATTGTACCGCAGCCGCTAAGTTAACAAATTTCTCAACATCTATGCTGGACTTTGCACATCTGTACTCATGTCATTCTACAGATGTCCCTCTGGGAGCATCCTAACACGCTGCATCTCTGCATGGTATGGAAACTGCACAGCAGCAGACAGGAACACTCTACTAATAAGTAATCAAAACTGTCCAACACATCATCAGCATCAGTCTACCCACCATCAATGATATATATACAGAAAGGTGTCAGAAAAGGACCAGTACTATCGTGAAAGATCCCAACCGCCCTGCTCATGATCTGTTCATCCAGCTCCCATCAGGGAGGAGGCTACATATTATCCATACCAGGGCCAGCAGACTCAAAAACAGTTTCATCCCCAAGCAGTAAGATTAATTAACACCTCCACCCACAACATACCACTCCTCACCAGCCACCACCACTAATTTACCATTTCCTGTAGAGTCACCTTATGTACTGACACTCAGTGTCCAGCATCACTTTATGGAAATACAATAAGACCTTAGGTAGACCCCATTTGGAGTACTGTGTTCAGTTCTGGTCACCTCATTATGGGAAGGATATGGACACTAAATCAGTGATATTAAACCTGATTCTGTAATACTGACACATCTGATTTTAGCTTCTCCATCTCAAACTGCAGGATGAATTCTATCACATTTAGAATGTTAGCTGGGTTTCAGCATCTAAGTTACAGGGAAAGGTTGAACAAGTCAGGTCTTTATTCTTTGCAGCGTAGAAGGTTGAGGGGGGACTTGATAGAGGTATTTAAAATTATGAGGGGAATAGATCGAGTTGACGTGGAAAGGCTTTTTCCATTGAGAGTAGGGGAGATTCAAACAAGAGGACATGAGTTGAGAGTTAGGGGGCAAAAGTTTAAGGGTAACACGAGGGGGAATTTCTTTACTCAGAGAGTGGTAGCTGTGTGGAATGAGCTTCCAGCAGAAGTGGTAGAGGCAGGTTCAGTATTGTCATTTAAAGTAAAATTGGATAGGTATATGGACAGGAAAGGAATGGAGGGTTATGGGCTGAGTGCGGGCCAGTGGGACTAGGTGAGAGTAAGCGTTCAGCACGGACTAGAAGGACCGAGATGGCCTGTTTCCGTGCTGTAATGGTTATATGGTTATTATGATCACTGCCTCCTAAGAGTTAATTTACCTTAAGCTTCCTTATTAAATCTGGTTCACTACACAATGTCCAATCAAGAATTGTCTTTTCCCTAGTGGGTTCAACCACAAGCTGCTCTAAAAAGAAATCTGTAGGTATTCTACAAATTCCTTCTCTTGCAATTCAGCACCATTCTGATTTTCCCAATCTACCTACATTTTGAAATTCCCTATGACCATCATAACATTGCCTTTTTTACATTCCTTTTCTATCTCCCATTGTAATTAATAACCCACATCCAGACTACTGTTCAGAGGCCTGCATATAACTCCCATCAGGATTTATTTTTTACACTTACAGTTTCTTAACTCTACCCATGAGGATTCTACATCTTCTGATCCAATGCAACCTCTTTCTTAGAATTTGATTTCATTTTTTATGAACAGAGCCACCCCTCCTTCTCTGCCTACCTGCCTGTCCTTTTAACAAGATGTGTGTCCTTGGATGTTAAGCTTGCAACAATGATCTACCATTAGCCACAACTCAGTGATGCCTACACTGTCATACCTGTCTAATTTCTAACTGCATTACAAGCAAAAAATCGACCTTATTTTCGCAACTCATGGTTAAGCCCACTAGGGAATTAACTTGCAGGTTGAACCGGTGGTGAGGAAGGCAAATGAAATGTTAGCATTCATTTCAAGAGATCTAGTATACAAGTGAAGGGATGTGATGCGGAGGCTTTATAAGGCACTGGTGAGGCCTTATCTTGAGTATTCTGAATACAGTCGGCTCTCCTTATCTGCGGGGGATTGGTTCCAGGACCCCCCACTGATACCAAAATTCACGGATGTTCAAGTCCCTTATTTAACATGTATGAGTGCGGTGGTCTTTAGGACCAGCAGAACCTCAGACTTTATTTAACTTGTCTCCATGTGGTGGACATTAGGACCTGGTGGCACAGCTCTGAATCCGCAGTGTTTCTGTTCACAAAAATAATCACAATCGCGATTGAAAATAAGGTGGAAGTAATAAAGCGATCGTAAAGAGGTGAAACGCCATCGGTCATTGGAAAAGCGTTAGGCTACAGTCAGTCAATGATCGGAATAATTTTAATGGAGAATGTGAAAGGCCCTGCCCCGATGAAAGCTACAATTATTACTAAGCAACGCAGTGGTTTAATTATTGAAATACGTGTGTTTCTTAAGTGTTCTATATGCATAGAAAGGTAAAATATGTACTACATACTAAGAAAAACGTTTGACTAACTGACGCTAAATAATACCGGATGTACCTGTTCTGACTTCAAATCTGACTTAAAGACCGACTCAGGAACGGAACTCATTCATAACCCAGGGACTGCCTGTATTTTTAAGTCATTTCTAGATCATTTATAATACCTAATTCAATGTAAATGCTATGTAAATAGTTGTTATACTGTATTGTTTAGGGAATAATGACAAGAAAAAATAGTCTGTACATGCTCAAGCAATGAGTGCTGGAGAGCGATCTTCCGGGTTTTTCCGATCCATGGTTTGTTGAATCCACGCATACGGAATCCGCGGATAAGGAGGGCCGACTGCAGTTTTGGGCCCCTCATCTTAGAAGAGATGTGCTGACATTGGAGAGGGTCCAGAGGAGTTTCACAAGGATGATTCTAGGAATGAAAGGGTTATCATACAAGGAACGTTTGATGGCTCTGGGTCTGTACTCACTGGAATTTAGAAGGATGAGGGGATATCTCATTGAAACATTTTGAATGTTGAAAGGCCTAGACAGAGTAGATGTGGAAAGGATATTTCCAATGGTGGGAGAGTCTAGGACAAGAGGGCACAGCCTCAGGACAGAGGGGTGTCCGTTCAAAACAGAGATGCAGAGAAATTTCTTTAGCCAAAGGGTGGAGAATTTGTGGAATTTCTTGCCACATGCAACCTTGGAGGCCAGATCGTTGGGTGTATTTAAGGCAGAGATTGATAGGTTCTTGATTGGACATGGCATCAAAGGTTACGGGGAGAAGGCCAGAAAATGGGGTTGAGGAGGAGAAAAAAGTTCATACAATATTGAATGGCAGAGCACACTCGATGGGCCAAATGGCCTAATTCTGTTCCTATGTCTTATGATCTTATGGTTTCAGCTATTCTGGATTGGGTGATGTGCAGTGAACCAGAATTGATTAGGGAGCTTAAGATAAAGAACTGTTAAGGGCCAGTGATCATAATATAATAGAATACACCCTGAAATTTGAAAATGTGAAGTCAGATGTATCAGTATTACGGTGGAGTAAAGGGAATTACAGAGGCATGAGAGAGGAGATGACCAAAATTGATTGGAAAGGAACACTAGCTGGAATGACAGCAGGACAGCAATGGTTTTAATTTCTGGGAGCAATTTGGAAGGTGCAGGATATATACATCTCAAAGAAGAAGTATTCTAAAGGCAGGATGACACAACTGTGGCTGACAAGAGAAGTCAAAGCCAACATAAAAGCCAAGGAGAGGGCATACAATACAGCAAAAATTAGTGGTAAGTTAGAGGATTGGGAAGCTTCTAAAAATTAACATGAGGCAACTAAACAAAATCATAAAGAAGGAAAACATGGAATACGAAGGTAACCTAGTCCAAAATATTAAAGAAGATACCAAAAATTTCTTTAGATTGATAAAGTGTAAAAGAGAGGCAAGAGTAGATATTGAACTGCTGGAAAATGATGCTGGAGAGGTCGTAAAGGGGGAGAAAGAAATGGCCGATGAACTGAATAAGTATTTTGCATCACTTCATTATGGAAGACACAAGCAGTATGCTGGAAGTTCAAGAATGTCAGGGGGTAGAAGTGTGTGAAGTTGCCATTACTAGGGAGAAGGTTCTGGGAAACTGAAAGGTCTAAAGGTAAATAAGTCATCTAGAATGGTTGTCCATACCCTAGGGTTCTGAAAGAGGTGCCTGAAAAGATTGTGGAGGCATTAATAATGATCTTTCAAGAATCAATTGATTCTGGCATGGTTCCAGAGGACTGGAAAATTGCAAATGTCACTCCACTCTTCAAGAAGGGAGAGAGGCAGAAGAAAGGAAGACAGGCAGAAAGAAGTCTGACCTCAGAAAATCTTACCTGACAAATCTGTTGGAATTCTTTGAAGAAATAACAAGCAGGATAGACAAAGTAGAATCGGTTAATGTTGTATACTTGGATTTTCAGAAGGCCTTTGACAAGGTGCCTCACCTGAAGTTGCTCAACACTTTAAGAGCCCATGGTATTACAAGAAAGACACTAGCATGGATAGAGCATTGGCTGATTGGTGACTAGTGGCATTTCACAAGGGATCTGTGTAGTGACTTCTTTTATGTTATATGTGAATGATTTGGATGATGGAATTGATGGCTTTCTCCAGGTTTGCAGACAATACAAAGATAGGTGGAGGGGCAGGTAGTGTTGAGGAAGTGGAGAGGCTACGGTACGAATTGGACTGATTAGAAGAATGGGCAAAGAAGTGGCAGATAGAATACAGTTTTGAGAAGACACACAAAATGCTGGAGGAACTCAGCAGGCTGGGATGCACTTATGGAGAAGGTTTAACAGTCAATTATTTGGACTGAGACCTTTCTTCAGGACCCTTTTTGAGTCTTGAAGAAGGGTCTTTGCCTGAAACGTTGACTGTTTACTCTTTTCCATAGATGCTGCCTGGCCTGCTGAGTTCCTTCAGCACTTTGTGTGTGTTGCTTTAGATCTCAAGCATCTGAAGATTTTTTCATGTTTGGGTTTATCATTTGAGGAGCATTTGATGGCTCTACTCACTGGAATTCACTGGAATCTACTCACTGGAATTCAGAAGAATGAGGGGTGACCTCATTGAAACCTATTGAATGTTGAAAGGCCTCGATAGAGTGGATGTGGAGAGGATGTTTCCTATTATGGGGGAGTCTAAGATGAGAGACACAGCCTCAGAATAGAGGGATGTCCATTTAAAAAGAGATGAGGAGGAATTCCTTTAGCCAGAGTGTTGAATCTGTGGAATTCATTGCCACAGGCAGCTGTGGAGGCTAAGTCATTGGGCATATTTATGCCAGAGGTTGATAGATTCTTGATTAGTCAAGACATAAAGGGATACCGGGAGAAGGCAGGAGATTGGGGCTGAGAGGGAAAGTGGATGAGCCATGATGAAATGGAGGAGCAGATTCAATGGGCCAAATGGCCTAATTCTGCTCCATCTTATGACCTTATGGTCTTATGGTATACTTTGTGTATTCAAATATAACACCTACTGTCCTGTATTCATTACCCCTCTTTTAAACTTTATTTCCATGTTGTCTGAAGTTAAATTCTTATCCCTTTCTAAACTTATTGTATTTTTCTTTATTCTGCAGTCTTAAGTAACATCTCCGGCATTCTCCTTCCCTTTTACTTCTTCTAAGCTGTTGAAGACTCAAGAAGGCATCATGAAGGGCTCTTGCTATCCAGGACATGCCATCTTCTCATTACTACCATCATAGAGGAAATACAGGAGCCTGAAGAAACACACTCAAAATTTAGAAACAGCTTCTTCCCCTCCAACATTAGATTTCATGAACTAATGAACATAACCTCAATATTTTGTCCTCTTTTTGCACTATTTTATATATATTTGTATTATAACATATAGCAATTTTTATGGATTAAACTGTATTGCTGCCCCAAAACAACGAATCAGGATGGCGCCAGTCAACGATTCCCTGAGCAGCATCTTCTAGATAGCCAATCTCTCTGATTATTTCACTTCCTCTACGTCTTCTGCTTACTCTTTCTGTAAGGTGGACCTTACAAGGCCCATGAAGTCTGCTCTGCTATTCCATCTCTTTCAACCCCATTTTCCTGCCTTCTCTCAATAACCTTTAACACTCTTACTAATCAAGAACCTATTAATGTCTATTTTAAATATATCTAATGACTTCATCTCCACAGCTATCTATGGCAGTAAATACCACAGATTCACCACCCTCTGGCTAAAGAAATTCCCACTCATCTCTGCTCCAAATGGACATCCCTCTATTCTGAGGCTGTGTCCTCTGGTCCTATACTGCCCCACTTCCAGCCTCCCTGATGGCCACAACTGCACCAGGTGTGTCGAGCTGCAGCTCCTTAGAGACCAAGTTAGAGAACTAGAGCTGCAACTTGATGACCTTCTGCTTGTTAGGGAAACTGAGGAGGTGATTGATAGGAGCTACAGGCAGATAGTCACACCAGGGCCACAAGAGACAGATAAGTGGGTGATGTCAGGAGAGGGATGGGAGAGCGCAGGTAGAGGAGAGCACCCCGGTGGCTGTCCCCTTAATAATAGGAACTCCATATTGAGTACTATTGGGGGGGGGACCTACCTGGGGACCAACAGTGGCCGGGCCTGTAGCTCAGAAGGGTAGGGAATCAAGGAGCATGGCAGCAGAAATAAGACCATAAGACATTGAAGCAGAACTAGGTCATTTGGTCTATTGATTCTGCTCTGCCATACAATCATGGCTGATCCTTTTTTTTCTACTGCTCAACCTCATTTCTCATCCTTCACCCCATTACCTTTGATACCATGTCCAATCAAGAATCTGTCAATCTCTGCCTTAAATACACCCAACAACCTGGTCTCCCCAGCTGCATGAGGCAACAAATGCCACAAATTCATCAGCCTCTGGCTAAAGAAATTTCTCTGCATCTCTGTTTTTTGAATGGACACCCCTCTATCCTGATTCTGTACCCTCTTATCCCAGACTCTCCCACCATGGGAAACATCCTTTCCACATCTACTATCTCTAGGCCCCTCAACATTTGAAAAGTTTCAATGAGATCCCCCCTCATCCTTCTAAATTCCAGTGAGTACAGACCCACAGCCATCAAACATTCCTCTTATGATAACCCTTTCATTCCTGGAATCATCCATTAGTACCCTCTGCAAAGCCAGCACATCTCTTCTAAGATGAAGAGCACATAACTGTACACAATATCAAGGTGAAGCCTCACCAGTGCCTTATAAAGCCTCAGCATCACATCCCTTCTCTTGTACTCTAGAATTCTTGAAACGAATGCTAACATTGCATTGCCTTCCTCACCACTGACTCAATCTGCATATTAACCTTTAGAGTGTTCTGCACAAAGATTCCCAAGACCAACTGCATCTCAGATTGTTGAATTTTCTCCCCGTTTAGAAAATAGACCGCACATTTATTTCTACTACTGAAGTGTATGACCATGCATTTTCTAGCATTATATTTCATTTGCCACTTTCTTGACCATTCTCTTAATCTGTCTGGGCCCTTCTGCAACCTCTGTTTCCTCAACACTACCTGCCTCTCCACCAATCTTCATATCATCTGCAAACTTGGCAACAAAGCCATCTATTTCATCATCTATATCCAGCATAAAAATAAGTGGTCCCAACACCGACCCCTGCAGAACACCACTAGTCACTGGCAACCAACCAGACAAGAATCCTTTTATTCCCACTCGCTGCCTCCTTCCAATCAACCAATACTCTAACCACGTTAGTAACTTTCCTGTAATACCATGTTAACTTGGTAAGTAGCCTCATGTGTGGCATCTTGTCAAAGTCCATCTGAAAATCCAAAATCACTGCATCCCCTTTATCTCCTTTGGTCTTTATCAATCATGGGATTGAGTTTAGGAGTCGAGAGGTAATGTTGCAGCTATATAGGACCCTGGCCAGACCCCACTTGGAGTACTTTGCTCAGTTCTGGTTGCCTCACTACAGGAAGGATGTGGAAACCATAGAAAGGGTGCAGAGGAGATTTACAAGGGTGTTGCCTGGATTGGGGAACATGCCTTATGAGAACAGGTTGAGTGAACTTTGCCTTTTCTCCTTGGAGCGACAGAGGATGAGAGGTGACCTGATAGAGGTGTATAAGATGATGAGATGTTTTGATCGTGTGGATAGTCAGAGGCTTTTTCCCAGGGATGAAATGGCTAGCATGAGAGGAAGCAGTTTTAAGGTGCTTGGAAGCAGGTACAGGGGAGATGTCAGCGGTAAGTTTTTTTACGCAGAGAGTGGTGAGTGCGTGGTATGGGCTGCTGGCAACGGTGGTGGAGGTGGATACAATAGGGTCTTTTAAGAGACTCCTGGACAGGTACATGGAGCTCAGAAAAATAGAGGGCTATGGGTAACCCTAGGTAATTTCAATGATAAGGACATGTTTGGCACAGCTTTGTGGGCCGTAGTGCCTGTATTGTGCTGTAGGTTTTCTATGTTTCTATCCTACCTGTAATCTCCTCAAATTATTCCAACAGGTTCATCAGGCAGGATTTTCCCTTAAGGAAACCATGCTGACTTTGTCCTATCTTGTCCAGTGTCACCAAGTACTCCATCACCTCATCCTTAACGATTGAGTCTAATATCTTCCCAACCACTGAGGTCAGGCTAACTAGACTATAATTTAGGATGAACTCAGCAGGTTGGGCAGCATCCATTGAAAGGAGCAGTCAACGTTTTGGGCTGAGACCCTTCGTCAGGACTAAAGAAGGAGGGGGCAGGGGGCCTATAAAGAAGGAGGGAGGAGGGTGGAAAACCAATCAGGGGAAATATCAAGGGGTGGGGGAGGGGAAGCAGGGAGGGGATAGGCAGGAGAGGTGAAGAAGGACTGTAAGGGGAAAGCACTATGGGTAGTAGAAGAAGGCAGAATCATGAGAGAGCTGACAGGCAGCTAGAAGAGGAGGCAGAGTGAAAGTGGGATGGGGGAAGGGAGAGGAAGGGAATTACCGGAAGTTGGAGAATTGGATGTTCATACCAAGGGGCTGGAGACTACCCAGACGGTATATGAGGTGTTGCTCCTCCAACCTGAGTTTGGCCTCATCATGGCAGTAGAGGAGGCCATGTATGGACATATCCGAATGGGAATGTGAAGCAGAGTTGAAGCGTGTGGCAACTGGGAGATCCTGTCTGTCATGGCAGATGGAGCGGAGGTACTCGACGAAGTAGTCCCCCAATCTGCGTCACGTGTCGCCGATGTAGAGGAGGCCGCACCGGGAGCACCAGATGCAATAGATTACCCCAACAGACTCACAAGTGAAGTGTTGCCTCACCTGGAAGGACTGTTTGGGGTCCTGAATGGTGGTAAGAGAGGAGGTGTAGGGACAGGTGTGTAGCACTTACACTTGCTGGGATAAGGTATGTGTATGTGTATGTGTGTGTATATATATATATAAATATAAATAATAAGATATGTTCATACATGGCCTCCTCTACTGCCATGATGAGGCCAAACTCCGGTTGGAGGAGCAACACCTCATATACCGTCTGGGTAGTCTCCAGCCCCTTGGTATGAACATCGAATTCTCCAACTAATTCCCTCCCTCTCCCTTCCCCCATTCCCCTTTCACTCTGCCTCCTCTTCCAGCTGCCTATCACCTCTCTCATGATTCTGCCTTCTTCTACTACTCATAGTGCTTTCCCCTTACATTCCTTCTTCACCTCTCCTGCCTATCCCCTCCCTGCTTCCCCTCCCCCACCCCTTGATCTTTCCTCTGATTGGTTTTTCACTTGGCACATTCCACCCTCCCCCCACCTTCTTTATAGGGCCCCTGCCCCCTCCTTCTTTAGTCCTGACGAAGGGTCTCAGCCCGAAACGTTGACTGCTCCTTTCAACGGATGCTGCCCGACCTGCTGAGTTCATCCAGCTTGTTTGTACGTGTTTATTTGACCACAGCACCTGCAGTGTACTTTGTGTATACTAGACTATAATAGTATACAGTATTTCTTCTGCCTTCCTCCTTTCTTAAAGAGTGGAGTGACAAGTGTAATTTTCCAGTCTTCTGGCACCATGCTAGAGTCCAAAGATTTTTTTTTGAAAGGTCATTGCTAATGCCGCCACAATCTCTAATGCTATCTCTTTCAGAACCATAGGGTGCAGTTCATCTGGTCTGGGTGACTTATGTACCTTTTGGTCTTTCAGTTTTTTAAGCACCTTCTCTCTTGTAATAGTAACTGCACCCATTCTCTTCCCTCACACACTACAACATCTGGCACACTGCTAGTGTCTTCCACAGTAAAGACTGATGCAAAATACTCATTTAGTTCATCTGCCATCTCCTTGTTCCCCGTTATTATTTCTCCTTCCTCATTTTTCCCAGAAACACACACCGTTGCTACTCTGCTGATATCCCTGCCAGCCACTCCTTCCAATTTACTTTGGCCAACTCCTCTCTCATACCACTGTAATTTCCCTTATTCCTGAGATACTGCTACATCATACTTTACTTCCTCCCTATCAAATTTTAATTTGAACTTAATCATATTGTAATCACTGGTTCTTAAGGGTTCTTTTACCTTCAGCTCCCTAATCAGCTCTGGTTCATTACATAACACGCAACCCAGTATAGCTCATCCCCTAGTAGGCTGAATGACCAACTGCTCTAAAAAGCCATCTCTTAGGCATTCAACAAACTTACTCCCTTGAGATCCATTACCAACCTGATTTTCCCAAATGACCTGCATTTTAAAATCTCCCATGATGATCATAACATATCATAAATAAAGGACTATAGTTAGGGGGACAGATAGGTGATTCTGTGGGCATGAAAAAGAATACAGATGGTAGTTTGCTCCCAGGTGCCAGGGTTGGCAATGTTTCTGAATCACAGTATCCTGAAATGGGAGGATAAGCAGCCAGAGGTTGTGGTACATATTGGTACCAATGACATAGGTAGAAAATGGGAGGAGGTTCTGAAAGTAGAATGCAAGGAGTTAGAAGGAAACTGAGAAGTGGGACCTCAGAGGTAGTAATCTTGGGATTGCTGCCAGTGCCACACAACAGTGAGTATAGGAATAGAATGAGCTGGTGGTTAAATGCGTGGCTGAAGGATTGGAGATGGGGCAGGGATTCAGATTTCTGAGACCTCTTCTAGGGTAGGTGTGATCTGTATAAAAAGGACGGGTTGCACTTGCATCCAAGGAGGACCAATACCCTGGTGGGGAAGTTCGTTAATGCTATTGGGGAAGGTTTAAACTAGATTACCAGGCAGGTGGGAACCAAGGAGAAGATGCAGAGGATGGGGCGGTTGGCGTACAAGTAGAGACAGCTTGTAGGGAGCTTGTGAGAAAGGATAGGTAGATGATAGAGCAAAGATGCACTCAGCCTGATGGCTCAGGATGTTTCTATTTTAAAGCAAGGATTATCATAAACAAGGTGGATGAACTTAGAGCATGGATCAATACACGGAACTATGATGTTGTGGTCTTTACAAAGACTTGAGATGTCTCTGGGGCAGGAATAACTGCTGAGTGTTCCAGGCTTTAGATGTTTCAAAAATACAGAAATATTCAAAAATATTTCTTTACTCAGAGAGTGGTAGCTGTGTGGAACGAGCTTCCAGTAAAAGTAGTAGAGGCAGGTTCGGTATTGTCATTTAAAGTAAAATTGGATAGGTATATGGACAGGAAAGGAATGGAGGGTTATGGGCTGAGTGCAGGTCAGTGGGACTAGGTGAGAGTAAGCGTTCGGCACGGACTAGAAGGGCCAAGATGGCCTGTTTCCGTGCTGTAATTGTTATATGGTTATATATGGTTACAGGGAGCGAGGCAAAAGAGGTGGGGGGAGTTGCATTGCTAATCAAGGATAGTGTCACAGATGTAGAAAAGTAGGAAGTCATAGAGGAATTACCTACTGAGTCAATGTGGGTGGAAGTCAGAAACAGGAAGGGGGCAATAATAATAGGATTGTTGTGATGGCAAATTTTAACTTTCCTAATATTAACTGGTATCTCCTTAGAGCAAGGGGTTTAGATGGGGTGGAGTTTGTTAGGTGTTTTCAGGAAGGTTTCCTGATGCAATATATAGATAAGCCAAAGGAAAGGAAAAAGGAAAAAGGATAAAGGAAAGGCTGTACTTGATCTGGTATTGGGAAATGAACCTGGTCAGGTGTCAGATCTCTTGGACGGAAAACATTTTGGATGTAGTGATCACAACTCCTTCTCCTTTGTCATGGTGTTGGAGAGGGAGAGGAGCAGACAATTTGGAAAAACATTTAATTGGGGTAGGGGAAATATGATGCTATCAGGCAGGAACTCAAGTGCATAAATTGGAAACAGATGTTCTCAGGGAAATGCACAGCAGAAATGTGGCAAATATTCAGGGAGCATTTGCATGGTGCTCTGCATAGGTATGTTCCATTGAGGCAGGGAAATGATGGTAGGGTAAAAGACTCATGGTGTACAAAGGATGTGGAAAATCTAGTTGAGAAGAAAAGCTTTTGGAAGGTTCAAGAAACTAGGCACTGATAAGAGTTTTAGAAAATTACAAGATTGCCAGGAAGGAGCTTAAGAATGAAATGAGGAGAGCTATAAGGGGCCAAGAGAAGACCTTCGTGACCAGGATTAAGGAAAACCCCAAGGCATTCTACAAGTATGCAAAGAGCAAGAGGATGAGCCATGTGAGAATAGGATTATTCAGGTGTGATAGTGGAAACGTGTGCATGGAGTCAGAGGAGATAGTGGAGGTACTTAAGAGAAAAGAACCTTGGCAATTGTGGGAATGATACAGCGGACTGAAACGCTTGAGCATTTAGGCATTGAAAAAGAGCATGTGCCACAACTTTTGCAAAGCATTAAGTCAGATAAATTGCTGTGACTGGACGGAATATACACCAGGCTACTGATAGGAAGCAAGGGAGGAGATTGCTGAGGCTCTGGCCGTGATCTTTGCATCATCAGTAGGGACGAGAGAAGTACCAGAGGACTGGGGGGTTGTGTATGTTGTTCTCTTGTTCAAGAAAGGGAATAGAGATAACTCAGGAAATTATAGACTAGTGAGTCTTACTTCAGTGGTGGTCAAATTGTTGGAAAAGTTCCTGAGAGACAGGATTTATGAACATTTGGAGAGACATAAACTGATTATGTGATCTGATTATAATCTGATTAGACCTGATCATGGCTTTGTCAAAGGAAGGTCACCCCTTAAGAGCCTGATTGAATTTTTGAGGATGTAACAAAACACAATGATGAAGGCAGAGCAGTGGATGTAGTGTATACAGATTTCAGTAAGGCATTTATTAAGTTTCCCCATGCAAGGCTCATTCAGAAAGTAAGGAGACATGGGATCCTCACTTTATGGATCCAGAATTGGCTTGCCCCCGAAGGGAAAGGGTGATGGTAGATGGTTTGTATTTTGCATGGAGGATGGTGTTCTGCAGTGATCTGTTCTGGGACCCCTCCTCTTTGTGAATTTTATAAATGACCTAGATGAAGAAGCAGGAGGGTGGGTTAGTAAGTTTGCTGATGACAGAAAGGTTGGGTGTTTTTGGATAGTCTTAAGGGTTTTCAGAGGTTACTGTGGTCACCGATAGGGAGCAGAACTGGGCTGACAAGTGGCAGATGGGGTTCAACCCAGTTAAGCAATTCATTTTGGTAGGTCAAATTTGAAGACAGAATATAGTATTAATGGTAAGGCTCTTGACAGTGTATAGGATCAGAGAGATCTTGACATCTGTGTCCATAGGACACTCAAAGCTGCTGTGCAGATTGACAGTGTTGTTAAGAAAGTGTATGGTGTGCTGGCATTCATCAACCATGGGCTTGAGTTCAAGAGCTGTGAGGTAATGTTACAGCTATACAAGAACTTGGTGAGACCCCACTTGAAGTACTGTGTTCAGTTCTGGTCACCTCACTACAAGAAGGATGTAGATAGTATAGAGAGAGTGCAGAGGAGATTTATAAGTGTAATACCCTGGTTCATACTTTTTACTATTATGCTGCTGTAAGCTGCTTGTTTGGGTACTGTTGAGGATAAGAGATAGGAGAATTTTGTTAGGATGGTTAGATTAAGGAGAGGTTTCTTTGATGAGGGACACGAAGGTTGGGCTTAGTGCTTTTTGTTCGAGGCAAGATGAAGAGAGAAGATGCCAGAGAGAAGAGGTCATAGGACTCGACCTGGAGTGGGGCCATGATTCGATGAAGCCCTGAGTGAGATTGAAGTAGGATCGGCAACAGGGAAACCATGAGCTCCAGCTTGTGCACATTAAACTGTTTCATTAAAATGGGCCCTTTTCTTTTTTTTATTCTTTCTTTACTAACCCTTGGTCAAATTAAGAATTATAAAGCTAAATCTTTTAATTGTATGCGGTGTACTGTCTTTTATTTCATGGTACTTATTTGTAACAGGGTAACGAATCCCACAGCACTCACACAAAATGGCAATTTTGGGGTGGGCTTGCACCTGAATTTCACATGTTTGGCTGGGGCCAGAGATTGTCTTCCCTAGACTTATGTAGCTGACAGAACCAGAGTGTTTCACAAGGATGTTGCCTGGATTGGAGAGTACGCCTTATGAGAATAGGTTGAGTGAATTTGGCCTTTTCTCCTTGGAGCGACGGAGGATGAGAAGTGACCTTATAGAGATGTGCAAGATGATGAAAGGCACTGATCATGTGGATAGCCAGAGGGATTTTTCCCAGGGCTGAAATGGCTAACACGAGGGGGCATAATTTTAAGGTGCCTGGATGTCAGGACAGAAGCGATGTCAAAGGTAAGTTTTTCACACAGAGAGTGTTGGGTGTGTGGAATGCATTGCTGGAGACGATGGTGGAGGCTGATACAACAAGGGTCTTTTAAGAGACTTTTAGATAAGTACATGGAGCTAAGAAAAATAGAGGGCTATGTGGTAGGATAATTCTAGGCAGTTTCTAGAGTAGTTTACATGGTCGGTACAACACTGTGGGCCTTAGGGCCTGTAATGTGCTGTAGTTTTCTATGTTCTAAAGGAATTTCCTCTCCACATCCACTCTATCGAAACCTTTCAATATTTGATAGGTTTCAATGAGATCCTTTCTCATTTTTCTAAGCTACAGGAAATACAGGCCCAGAGCCTTCAAATGCTCCTCATATGTTAATACTTTCATTCCTGGAATCATTCTCATATCTCAGCAACTTCTTGGCTCTTTTACACATTATCCTTCATGTCAGCAAGTGCCTCAGGAGATTTACAATGCCTGAAGAACTACAAACATACATTCAGTGGTCACCTTATTAGATATACCTGTATACCTGCTTGTTAATGAAAATATCTATTCGTCCAATCATGTGTCAGCCACTCAATGCATAAAAGCATGCAGAATGGTCAAGTGGTTAAGCTGTTGTTCAAACCAACATCAGAATGGGGAAAGAAATGTGATCTAAGAGACTTCGACTATTGAATGATCGTTGGTGCCATACAGGATGGTTTGTGTATCTCAGAAACTGCTGATCTTCTAGGATCTTTATGCACAGTAGTCTCTAGAGTTTACAGAGAATTGTACAATAAGCAAAAAGCATTCAGTGAGCGGCACTTCTGAGGGTGAAAATGACTTCTTAATGAAAAAGATCTGAGGAGAATGGTGAGAGTGGTGGAAAGTGACATTAACTCAAATAGCCATGCTTCATTTGAGTTAATATTGCTTTTTGGGAGACGGAGGCAGAAGAGGATTCCAGGAGATGGAGGCAGCATGCACAAATTTTGTGGTGAGAAGTCTGTGGAATGGGCTGTAAGCCATTGTTTGACTTCATTTCAATGATTGAAGCTTCCATTGTTTGTCAATTGAACCAGCGAGGCAAGTGCAGAGGGTGAGTACTGAACGTAGAACATAAAATAGTACAGCACATTACAGGCCCTTCGGCCCACAATGTTGTGCCGACCCTCAAACCCTGCCTCCCATATAGCCCTCCACCTTAAATTCCTCCATATACCTGTCTAGTAGTCTCTTAAATTTCACTAGTTTATCTGCCTTCACCACTGACTCAGGCTGTGCATTCCACGCACCAACTACTCTCTGAGTGAAAAACCTTCCTCTAATATCCCCCTTGAACTTCCCTCCCCTTATCTTAAAGCCATGACCTCTTGTACTGAGCAGTGGTGCCCTGGGGAAGAGGCACTGGCTGTCCACTCTGTCTATTCCTCTTAATATCTTGTACACCTCTCTCATCCTCCTTCTCTCCAAAGAGTAAAGCCCTAGCTCCCTTAATCTCTGATCATAATCTACACTCTCTAAACCAGGCAGCATCCTGGTAAATCTCGTCTGTACCCTTTCCAATGCTTCCACATCCTTCCTATAGTGAGGCAACCAGAACTGGACACAGTACTCCAAGTGTGGCCTAACCAGAGTTTTATAGAGCTGCATCATTACATTGCGTCTCTTAAACTCTATCCCTCAACTTATGAAAGCTAACACCCCATAAGCTTTCTTAACTACCCTATCCACCTGTGAGGCAACTTTCAGGGATCTGTGGACATGTACCCCAGATCCCTCTGCTCCTCCACACTGCTAAGTATCTTGCCATTTACTTTGTACTCTGCTTTGGAGTTTCTCCTTCCAAAGTGTACCACCTCACACTTCACCGGGTTGAACTCCATCTGCCACTTCTCAGCCCACTTCTGCATACTATCAATGTCTCTCTGCAATCTTCGACAATCCTCTACACTATCTACAACACCACCAACCTTTGTGTCATCTGCAAACTTGCCAACCCACCCTTCTACCCCCACATCCAGGTCGTTAATAAAAATCACAAAAAGTAGAGGTCCCAGAACAGATCCTTGTGGGACACCACTAGTCACAACCCTCCAATCCGAATGTACTCCCTCCACCACGACCCTCTGCCTTCTGCAGGCAACCCAATTCTGAATCCACCTGGCCAAACTTCCCTGGATCACATGCCTTCTGACTTTCTGAATAAGCCTACCGTGTGGAACCTTATCAAATGCCTTACTAAAATCCATGTAGATCACATCCACTGCACTACCCTCAGCTATATGCCTGGTCACCTCCTCAAAGAACTCTATCAGGCTTGTTAGGCACAATCTGCCCTTCACAAAGCCATGCTGACTGTCCCTGATCAGACCATGATTCTCTAAATGCCCATAGATCCTATCTCTAAGAATCTTTTCCAACAGCTTTCCCACCACAGATGTAAGGCTCACTGGTCTATAGTTACCCAGACTATCCCTACTACCTTTCTTGAACAAAGGGACATTTGCCTCCCTCCAATCCTCCGGTACCATTCCCATGGACAACGAGGACATAAAGATCCTAGCCAGAGGCTTAGCAGTCTCCTCCCTTGCCTCGTGGAGCAGGCTGGGGAATATTCCATCAGGCCCCGGGGACTTATCCATCCTAATGTATTTTAACAACTCTAACACCTCCTCTCCCTTAATATCAACATGCTCCAGAACATCAACCTCACTCATATTGTCCTCACCGTCATCAAGTTCCCTCTCATTGGTGAATACCGGAGAAGTATTCATTGAGGACCTCGCTCACTTCCACAGCCTCCAGGCGCATCTTCCCACTTTTATCTCTAATCGGTCCTACCTTCACTTCCGTCATCCATTTGTTCTTCACATAATTGAAGAATGCTTTGGTGTTTTCCTTTACCCTACACACCAAGGCCTTCTCATGCCCCATTCTTGCTCTTCTCAGCCCCTTCTTTTGTAATTTATTTTTTTGATTGAAGTTCATCATCAAACAAACATTTCCATAAGATGTATTTCAGACATTGTACATATATATCATATAATCATATATATCACAAATCTCCACAAAGTATTTATCTGAGGTATACACTTATAGAAAAGAGTGGAAAGAAAAAACAAGCAAAAGGAAAGAACTATGTACAAGTAGAGAGTGATCTTTTTTTTTACAACAGATTCATTGATTTGTGAGAATAAAATCAGGCCTATGAGGCATTATGTAGTTAAACCATTTTCCCAGTATGAATCAAATTGTACCAGCTTATGATTAACAGATGCTGTTATCTTCTTCATTTTGTAAATGTCTATTGTAATTTCTAATCCATGTATTTAAAGTTGGGCTCTCCTGTGATAACCATTTCCTGGTAAGAGTCTTTTTACCAGCCACCAACAGTATATTCGTTAAATATTTATCTCTTTTCACCCATTCTTGAGGTATATATCCAAAATATATGGTCTTACTCTCTAAGGGTATTTCACATTTAAAGATGTCTTGTAGGGCATTGTGTATCCCCCTCCAATAGTTTTTGATAACAGGGCAGTCCAAAAAAATATGATAATGATTTGCATTTTGATTTCCACAATTTCTCCAGCAAACAGGGAGGTTACTATCATAATGGGATTTCTGAGAGGGTGTAATAAAATATCTTATCAAGTTTTTCCATCCAAACTCCTTCCATTTCTACTTCCATTGACATCTCCATATTGTTGTCCATTCTTCCTCAGATACAATTATCCCTCCTTCCTTCTCCCTTTTTTTTTAATGTATGAAGTCGAAAGTGTTTTAAGATTTGACAACCCCTTTTACATGCTTGAAATGATTCTACTACCATTATCTGAATTATATGCTTTTCTAAAGAGCTCTATCAAGCATGTGTTTGCCTTGGTTACATTTTTAAGCATCTTATTAACATATTGTCGCATCTAAGCTCCTTTCTTGCTACCCTATACTCCTCAATAAACCCATCTGATCCTTGCTTCCTAAACCTCATGTATGCTGCCTTCTTCCACCTGACTAGATTTTCCACCTCGTTTGTCACCCATGGTTCCTTCACCCTACCATTCTTTATCTTCCTCACCGGGACAAATTTATCCCTAACATCCTGCAAGAGATCCTTAAACATCGACCACATGTCTATAGTACATTTCCCTGCAAAAACATCATCCCAATTCACACTCGCAAATTCTAGCCTTAAATCCTCATAATTTGCCCTTCCCCAATTAAAAATGTTCCTGTCCTCTCTGATTCTATCCTTCTCCATGATAATGCTAAAGGCCAGGGAGCGGTGATCACTGTCCCACAGATGCTCACCCACTGACAGATCTGTGATCTGACCCAGTTCGTTACCTAATACTAGATCTAGTATGGCATTCCCCCTAGTCGGCCTGTCAACATATTGTGACAGGAATCCATCCTGGACACACTTAACAAACTCTGCCCCATCTAAACCTTTGGAACTAATCAAGTGCCAATCAATATTAGGGAAGTTAAAGTTAGCCATGATAACAACCCTGTTATTTTTGCACCTTTCCAAAATCTGCCTCCCAATCTGCTCCTCGGTATCTCTGCTGCTACCAGGGGGCCTAGAGAATACCCCCAGTAGAGTAACTGCTCCCTTCCTGTTCCTGACTTTCACCCATACCGACTCAAAAGAGGATCCTGCTACATTACCCACCCTTTCTGTAGCTGTAATAGTAATGCCACCCCTCCTCCCCTTCCCCCCCCCCCTATCCCTTTTAAAGCACTGAAATCCAGGAATATTGAGAATCCATTCCTGCCCTGGTGCCAGCCAAGTCTCTGTAATGGCCACTACATCATAATTCCATGTATGTATCCAAGCTCTCAGTTCATCACTTTTATTCCTGATGCTTCTTGCATTGAAGTACACACACTTTAGCCCTTCTACCTTACTACCTTTACACCCTTTATTCTGCTTCTCTTTCCTCAAAGCCTCTCTATATGTTAGATCAGGCTTTACTTCATGCATTTCTTTCACTGCTCTATTGCTCTGGGTCCAATCCCCCTTGCAAATTAGTTTAAACCCTCCTGAACCATGCTAGCAAACCTACCTGCAAGGATATTGCTCCCCCTCAAGTTCAGGTGCAACCCACCCAATCTGTACAGGTCCCACCTTCCCCAGAAGAGATCCCAATGATCCAAAAATCTAAAACCCTGCTCCTTGCACCAACTCTTCAGCCACACATTCAACTGCCATCTCCTCCAATTCTTACCATCACTATCATGTAGCACTGGGAGTAATCCTGAGAACGCCACCCTTGAGGTCCTGTTCTTCAGCCGTCTGCTTAGTTCCCAAAACTCATACTTCAGGACATCATCCCTCTTCCTGCCTATGTCGTTGGTACCAACATGTATCACGACTTTTGGTTGCTTTCCCTCTCGTACCAGGATGTCATGCACCCGGTCAGAGACATCCCGGACCCTGGCACCCGGGGGGGGGGGCAACAAATCATGCGGGTGTCCTTCTCACATCCACAAAATCTCCTGTCTGCTCCCCTGACTATTGAGTCTCCAATGATGACAGCTCTGCTCTTCTCTGTCCCATCCTTCTGCACCACAGGGTCAGACTCAGTGCCAGAGGCCCTGCCACCGTGGCTCACACCTGGTCAGTCGTCCTCACCAACAGCATCCAGGACGGTGAACTTATTATTCAGGGGAATGGCTACAGGGGTGCTCTGCACTACCTGTCTACTCTGCTTTGCTTTCCCCCCTCAGACTGTCACCCAACGACCTGCTTCCGGCAGCCTAGGTGTGACTATCTCCCTGTAGCTCTCATCTATGACTGCCTCATTCTCCCTTATGAGTCTAAGGTCATCCAGCTGCTGCTCCAGATTCCTCACACGGTCTTCCAGATCGCCCAGATCATGAGTACTGGCTGCCTATCTTTTGATGGGGCCCTTCTATAGAGGGGGAAAGGTCTTCTGCTGAGCCTGGAGAGTGTTGCCCAGGTTTTGTGTGTTTTGAATGTGGACTTGAACTATAAACTATTTTTTCAGTTTTATAGTTTTTTATATTCTGTGTTTTCTCACTCAACCCTTTTTCTGTGCAGGGAGGTGGGATTTGGGGTCAATTGCCTGTTCTGTTTTGTTCGTTTTTTGTGTGGAAGGAGGGATTTGGGGGATTGTTGTGCCTGTTCCGTTGTCATTCATTTTTTTGTGTGGAGACGGAGGATTTTGGGGGTTGATAATCATGTTGCTTTTCTTTTCTTGGTTTCATGGTTAACCAGAGAAGAATAATTTCAAATTGTATACGTTGATAATAAATGAACCTTTAACTCAAATAACCAGTCTTTATAACAGAGGTTTGCAGAAGAGCATCTCTGAACACACAACACATTGAACCTTGAAGTAGGTGAGCTGCCATGAGCACGTACTCAGTGGCAACATTATTAGTTAACTAATAAAGTAGCCACTAATAGTAAATACAAGTAGTTGGCATATCACTGAAGCTCTGCTAGCATTGAAAATGCAACCTCTCCAGTATGATTGCTTTTAACCAGTTACCTGACTAGCCTTGAATTCACTAGTGTGACAAAAAGACCTACCTCGGCAGAAATTTGAGTTGAAAACTTAAACTGGAGTGCGCTTGGATAAATCCACTTTTAGGTAAAAATTCCAGATGATTTCTCAGCTCTTTGCACACCACAAATTTTACCTGGTGCCCCAAGGACGCCCTGATAAAACAAACTCAAGTCAAATACAGAACAACACACACAAGATGCTGGAGGAATTCAGCACGTCAGGCAACATCAATGGAGAGGGCTGAGACCCTTCATCAGGAATGAAGTCAAATAAAATTCCAATACATGTATTCCAATACATGGTTGACAGATAAGTATGAAGAGATATATTTTAGAAAATCAAGCCTGCATAGGACTATGAATGGTAGGGTACTAGGGAATGTCATGGAAGAGAGGGAGTTGGATTACAACTGTATAGTTGGTTAAATAGAATGTTTAGTACACTGGCCTACATCAGTCAGGGCACTGAGTATAGGAGCAAGGACATTATGTTGCAGTTGTAACAGCTTTGTGACCATATTAATGGAAAGGTGTGGTTAAACTGGAAAGAGTGCAAAGGAGATTTGAGGATATTCCTAGGATTAGAGGACAGGTTTCAAGGCTCTTTATTCCTTGGAACATAGGAGAATGAGGGGTGATCCTCACAGAAGTGTTTAAAATTATGAAAAACATTAAGGAGGATGGTAACAGATTTCTACCCAGGGAAGGGGAAACCTAAACTAGCGTCAAAGGTCTAGGGTGAGAGGGGAAAGATTAAAAGGGACCTGAGGCAAATTTTTCATGCATACGGTGGTGAGTATATAGAACGTGCCACCAGAGGAAGTGATTGAGGCAGGTACAATAGCATCATTTAAGAAACACTTGGAGGGGAGAGGCCTAGATAAATAAAGGCAGGAAATTGGGACCAACTGGGTGGACCATGTGGTCAGCCGGGACTGGTTAGGCTTAAGATCTGTATGGGGACCAGATAGATGGACCACATGGTCAGCCTGGACTATTTAGGTTGTATTTGGACCAGCTAGGTGGATCATATGGTCAGCCTGGACTAGATTGGCTGTAGTGAGGCCAACTGGGTGGACCACATGGCTGGCCTGCATTGGCTAGGCTGTACTGGGACCAGAAGGGTGGACCACATAGTTGGCCTGTATTGGGACCAGCTGGGTGGACCCATGGTCAGCCTGTAATTGATAGGCTGTATTGGGACCAGCTGGATGGACCACATGGTTGGCCAGGACTGGTTAGGCTGAAGGGTTGAATTGCTCTATTATTCAAGGACTCTAGATGTGGATACAAGAATGTCTCATCATATCCAGCTTGGGAAGCCTCCAGCCTAGCCTAATAATTGGAAAAATGTATTTTGAATTTTCCTATTTCAGGTAATTCACTGCTTCTGTTCCTTTTATCTTCCCACAAATCCACCAGGGAGCACCTCACTCTTTGCTTATCTTTTCCATCCCTTCTCCTTACCCCCACCCTCAATACCTGAATACTTTATCCTCAACCACCTACCTATCATCCCTTCCTTACCTGGTTTCACCTATCACCCACCAGCCTCCCTGCCTCACCCCTCTCTCACTTCTATATACTGAATTTCTTCCTTCTGCACTCTCAGACCAAATGCAGGGGCTTGACCTAAAACGTTGACCATCTCTTTTCCTCCACGGATACTTCTGACCTGCTGAGTTCCTCCAGCTGTTTGTCTGCTTCAAATAAAAACTTAACCCAGTTAAGTAAATGCAAAAAGTGTGATACACATAAAATGCTTTGAAGATTCATTTGTATTTGTCACTATCTCAATGAAACCCTCCAAGTGACAAAGGTAAGTGTATTCTGGGTATGTAGGTGTGGATAAGCTATTGTCCCCCTGGCTCAGCCAAAGCTGCCTCCTTGACTTTTTGAAGAAATTCAGGGGGAATTATTAATACATACGCTCACACACGCACATAGACACATATACAGATAGACACATACATTCGCATAGATATACATAGACAGATATACACAAGCGCACACACACTCTTACAAATTGATAATGGCATATAGACGAATCTTCACTTTTCTAATTAACAGCCCAAGGCATCATTGCCTGAACCTTAACATTTTGCAACAGTTTGACAATAATAAAAACAGACATTGGGCCACATGAATGGATAATGATAATTTTATGATGTCTTTAATAATTAGAAATTAAAGGGAAATTAAAAGGATATGAGTGGCTGCTCTAGCTATAGGTTTCCATGATCAGTTTTAATCAATACACATTGCTGAACAGTTCCATGTATATGAATTACTGCAGTTCAGCTCATTCATGCAAGATTAAATAAATAACTAGGAACTGAGAGTTTTGTGAATTCCCAAAACAGTATTTTGAAACATTAACACATCCAAGCACAAGAATTTAGGAGGCACAAGAATATTCTCGACAGGTATTTGTGGAAAGAGTGTATTTAATAAGGTGCTATTTTTTCACATTCCATAATGTATTACTAAATCTCCGCAGTGTCCAAATGACCAGAAGGTTGTTGGGCCAAGTACCTTAAGAACAAAACTGCAATCACTAAGAGCCTATGAATTGAAAAAAGTTGTAAGGTTTAAAATGCAAGAGATTCTGCTGGAAATCTGGAGCAACACATACAAAATGTTGGTGGAACTCAGCAGGTCAGGCAGCGATCTATGGAGGGAAATGGTCAGCCAATGTTTCAACTGAGATCTTTCATCGGGACTGGGAAGAAAGAGAGGAGATAAAACTCTGTCTTTGCATGGCTGGCCAATATTTAGAACTTCTATTTTTGCTTTCCCAAAGGTATTTTTTTGGTAAATCAAATGGGGGGGGGAGGAATAAGTGAAAGATAAGAAATTAGGAGTGGGTAATAATACCCAATGTTTGTGGGAAATACAGGTGCTTGTGCAGTTAGCTCTGTGAGGAAGATTACCCTGCTGATCTCTGTTAACTGGCCTCTGTGGGGAGGTAGTATAACTGACCTGGCAGGAATAGCTACAGCAACTCCAGTGTTGTTCTCACCTCCCCCACAACATCAACATCAGATTCAGAAATAACAGACACAAATACTTATCAGCACCATTACTTGGTATTTAGTCCTAGTATATATTCAGTGGCCACTTTATTAGGTACAGCTATACACCTGCACATTAATGCAAATATCTAATCAGACAATCATTTCTGATCACAGAGAGTGGTAAGTCATTCGGTGTATGTGTGCACCCAGATGGCGGTTCTTTGTTTTAGGACCCCGCAGTATTACTTGTACAGCGACCACCCTCTGAGATGGCGTGTGCTGGCAACACACATTTTCTGCCAGGGACACTGCTGCAAGAGGGTACGTGGCTCCAGCAGACAGCATCAACCATGCTGCTTTGAAGGAACTGCCTCAGTTTTACCGAGAGTTATTGAGAGTATGGGGTCTAGTCTCATCCAGTCAGGGTGCTCCTGCGCCAGTGGAGGACGGTCCTCTAGCTGCAAGCAGGACTGGTCCCCATCCTGTCACACTGAATGTTGAGAGGGCTCAGGGAAGTGGAGGGATTCTGGCTGCACCACCACCTATTCGGCCGGAATTGCCTGTCAGACCCAGGCCTCAGGATACCATGTGGGAGAGGGTCCCACAAAACATGAGCCGTCTCATGTGCGGCGGCGGCCATTTTCAAATTGCTTCTCAGATCGGAGTTCTGAGAGGCGGGACTGCGCAGGCGCGTGAAGGAGGCCTGGGAAGGAGGGAAGATATAAAAAGGAGAGAAGGAGTGAGGCAGTTCTCTTTTGGAAGAGGACAGCGAGGCTTTGAGAAGAAGTACGGCGGCGGCCATTTTCAAATTGCTTCTCAGATCGGAGTTCTGAGAGGCGGGACTGCGCAGGCGCGTGAAGGAGGCCTGGGAAGGAGGGAAGATATAAAAAGAACGCAGCCTTAAGCAGCGGGCAGCTTCGTTTGCGGGCAGCGGAGTGAGCCGGGAGCAGAGTGTAGGGCTTGGGCTCAGAGGGCTTAGGCGGAAGAGGGCACAGTAGGCTTATCTTTTAGTTCTTGTTATTTTCAGTTATTCGGGAAGTATGAGTGTGAGGGCAGCTTGTTGTTCTCGGTGTCGGATGTGGGAGATTCTGGAGTCTCCGAGCCTCCCGGACGTCCACATCTGCGCCAGGTGCGCCGAACTGCAGCTCCTGAGGGACCGAATTAGGGAACTGGAGCTGCAGCTCGATGACCTTCGCCTGGTCAGGGAGAGTGAGGAGGTGATAGAGAGGAGTTACAGGCAGGTGGTCACTCCGGGGCCACGGGAGGCAGATAGGTGGGTCACGGTCAGGAAGGGGAAGGGGCAGGTACTAGAGAGTACCCCAGTGGCTGTACCCCTTGACAATAAGTACTCATGTTTGAGTGCTGTTGGGGGGGACAGCCTACCTGGAGGAAGTGACAGTGGCCGGGCCTCCGGCACAGAGGACGGCCCTGTAGCTCAGAAGGGTAGGGATAGAAGAAAGAGGACCATAGTAATAGGGGACTCGATAGTCAGGGGTTCAGACAGGCGGTTCTGTGGAGGTGATCGGGAGTCCCGGATGGTAGTTTGCCTCCCTGGTGCCAGGGTCCGGGACGTTTCTGATCGCGTCCAAGATATCCTGAAGTGGGAGGGTGAGGAGCCAGAGGTCGTGGTACATGTAGGTACCAATGACATAGGTAGGAAAGGGGAAGAGGTCCTGAAACGAGAGTATAGGGAGTTAGGAAGGCAGTTAAGAAGAAGGACCGCAAAGGTAGTAATCTCGGGATTACTGCCTGTGCCACGCGACAGTGAGAGTAGGAATGGAATTAGGTGGAGGATGAATGCGTGGTTGAGGGATTGGAGCAGGGGGCAGGGATTCAAGTTTCTGGATCATTGGGACCTCTTCTGGGGCAGGCGTGACCTGTTCAAGAAGGACGGGTTACACTTGAATCCTGGGGGGACCAATATCCTAGCGGGGAGGTTTGCTAGGGCTACGGGGCAGACTTTAAACTAGTAAGATGGGGGGGCGGAAATCAATTTGAGGAAACTATGGGAGAGGAGGTTAGTTCACCAGTAGAGCAAGTAAGTAGACCGTGTGTGAGGGAGGACAGGCAGGTGATGGAGGAGGGATGCGCTCAGCCCGAAGTTGTAGGGGAGAAGAAAGAAAAGGATAATAAATTTGAATGCATTGCTAGGGATGAAAAGAGAGGAGGAGATGGAGAGTATCTTAAATGTATCTATTTTAATGCTAGGAGCATTGTAAGAAAGGTGGATGAGCTTAAAGTGTGGATTGATACCTGGAATTATGATGTTGTAGCTATTAGTGAAACATGGTTGCAGGAAGGGTGTGATTGGCAACTAAATATTCCTGGATTTAGTTGCTTCAGGTGTGATAGAGTAGGAGGGGCCAGAGGAGGAGGTGTTGCATTGCTTGTCCGAGAAAATCTTATGGCGGTGCTTTGGAAGGATAGATTACAGAGCTCCTCTAGGGAGGCTATTTGGGTGGAATTGAGGAATGGGAAAGGTGTAGTAACACTGATAGGAGTGTATTATAGGCCACCTAATGGGGAGCGTGAGTTGGAAGAGCAAATGTGTAAGGAGATAGCAGATATTTGTAGTAAACACAAGGTGGTGATTGTGGGAGATTTTAATTTTCCACACATAGATTGGGAAGCTCATTCTGTAAAAGGGCTGGATGGTTTAGAGTTTGTGAAATGTGTGCAGGATAGCTTTTTGCAACAATACATAGAAGTACCGACTAGAGATGGGGCAGTGTTGGATCTCCTGTTAGGGAATGCGATAGGTCAGCTGACAGATGTATGTGTTGGGGAGCACTTCGGGTCCAGTGATCACAATAGCATTAGCTTCAATATAATTATGGAGAAGGACAGGACTGGACCTAGAGTTGAGATTTTTGATTGGAGAAAGGCTAACTTTGAGGAGATGCGCAGGGACTTAGAGAGAGTGGAATGGGTCAAGTTGTTTTATGGGAAGGATGTAATAGAGAAATGGAGGTCATTTAAGGGTGAAATTATGAGGGTACAGAATCTTTATGTTCCTGTTCGGTTGAAAGGAAAGGTTAAAGGTTTGAAAGCGCCATGGTTTTCAAGGGATATTAGAAACTTGGTTCGAAAAAAGAGGGAAGTCTACAATAGATATAGGCAGCATGGAGTAAAGGAATTGCTCGAGGAATATAAAGAATGTAAAAGGAAACTTAAGAAAGAGATTAGAAAAGCTAAAAGAAGTTACGAGTTTGGTTTGGCAAATAAGGTGGAAGTAAATCCGAAAGGCTTCTACAGTTATATTAAAAGCAAGAGGATAGTGAGGGATAAAATTGGTCCCTTAGAGAATCAGGGTGGTCAGCTATGTGTGGAGCCGAGGGAGATGGGAGAGATTTTGAACGATTTCTTCTCTTCGGTATTCACTAAGGAGAAGGATATTGAATGGTGTAAGGTGTGGGAAACAAGTAAGGAAGTTATGGAACCTATGACAATTAAAGAGGTGGAAGTACTGGCGCTTTTAAGAAATTTAAAAGTGGATAAATCTCCGGGTCCTGACCGGATATTCCCCAGGACCTTGAGGGAAGTTTGTGTAGAGATAGCAGGAGCTCTGACGGAGATCTTTCAGATGTCATTAGAAACAGGGATTGTGCCGGAGGATTGGCGTATTGCTCATGTGGTTCCATTGTTTAAAAAGGGTTCTAGAAGTAAGCCTGGCAATTATAGACCTGTCAGTTTGACATCAGTGGTGGGTAAATTAATGGAAAGTATTCTTAGAGATAGTATTTATAATTATCTGGATAGACAGGATCTGATTAGGAGTAGCCAGCATGGATTTGTGCGTGGAAGGTCATGTTTGACAAACCTTATTGAATTTTTTGAAGTAGTTACGAGGAATGTTGACGAGGGTAAGGCAGTGGATGTAGTCTATATGGACTTCAGCAAGGCCTTTGACAAAGTTCCACATGGAAGGTTAGTTAAGAAGGTTCAGTCGTTAGGTATTAATGCTGGAGTAATAAAATGGATTCAACAGTGGCTAGATGGGAGATGCCAGAGAGTAGTGGTGGATAATTGTTTATCGGGATGGAAGCCGGTGACTAGCGGGGTGCCTCAGGGATCTGTTTTGGGCCCAATGTTGTTTGTAATATACATAAATGATCTGGATGATGGGGTGGTAAATTGGATTAGTAAGTATGCTGATGATACTAAGGTAGGAGGTGTTGTGGATAATGAGGTGGGTTTTCAAAGCTTGCAGGGAGATTTATGCCGGTTAGAAGAATGGGCTGAACGTTGGCAGATGGAGTTTAATGCTGAGAAGTGTGAGGTTCTACATTTTGGCAGGAATAATCCAAATAGAACATACAGGGTAAATGGTAGGGCATTGAGGAATGCAGTGGAACAGAGAGATCTAGGAATAACAGTGCATAGTTCCCTGAAGGTGGAGTCTCATGTAGATAGGGTGGTGAAGAAGGCTTTTGGAACGCTGGCCTTTATAAATCAGAGCATTGAGTACAGAAGTTGGGATGTAATGTTAAAATTGTACAAGGCATTGGTAAGGCCAAATTTGGAATATTGTGTACAGTTCTGGTCACCGAATTATAGGAAAGATATCAATAAATTAGAGAGAGTGCAGAGACGATTTACTAGGATGTTACCTGGGTTTCAGCACTTAAGTTACAGAGAAAGGTTGAACAAGTTAGGTCTCTATTCATTGGAGCGTAGAAGGTTGAGGGGGGATTTGATCGAGGTATTTAAAATGTTGAGAGGGATAGATAGAGTTGACGTGAATAGGCTGTTTCCATTGAGAGTAGGGGAGATTCAAACGAGAGGACATGATTTGAGAGTTAGGGGGCAAAAGTTTAAGGGAAACACGAGGGGGTATTTCTTTACTCAGAGAGTGATAGCTGTGTGGAATGAGCTTCCTGTAGAAGTAGTAGAGGCCAGTTCAGTTGTGTCATTTAAGGTAAAATTGGATAGGTATATGGATAGGAAAGGAGTGGAGGGTTATGGGCTGAGTGCGGGTAGGTGGGACTAGGTGAGATTAAGAGTTCGGCACGGACTAGGAGGGCCGGAATGGCCTGTTTCCGTGCTGTGATTGTTATATGGTTATATGGTTATATGGTCTTGCTGGGATGCCCACCATGCCTTTCTGTGATGCTCCAAAGTGTTTCTCGTATAGGCTGCTCTTGCACACCTATCACTTCCTCGCTTTGGCGATCTGTTTTACCATTTGGCAGCAGAGGAGATCCACAGTGGATATCTCTTTATGCAGGGATCTTTCCCCTGTACATTGGGGACCGGGGGTGAAAGTGTTACATAGGGTAGCACCATGCAATAGGTCATAAAGCAGGTTCACTGACACCCCATCCACCTGTCCATTCTGTTGCTGAGAGGACTTAGTGTACCACGCTTATATGGAGTGTGAGAAGTTGCACACCTGTTTGAGTATTTGAAGCAGCTGTTCCTCAAGTTCAGGTTGCACTTCAGCCCTGCACTCCTTATATACGGGCACCCAGTATAAAAGTGGGTGGGTTGCAAGGAGGATCTATGGTGGGCTTGGCCAAGATGGCCATTTATGAGTCTAGGCGGTGGAAAGCTGAGGGCTCTGCCAGGGTTGACTGACTGCCTGCCCCTCTTCTGAGGATACGTTCATGCCTGGCTGTCCTTGGAGAGGGAGCATGTGGTCACAATGGTTACAATGGAGGATTTCCAGAAGTGGTGGGCCCCCCAGGGAATTGACTGTTTTATAGACAGTAATAATATTTTAATTTAAATTTATTCATTGTGTTGTAAACACTTGTACTTTGTGTATTTGTTGTGTAAATAAACTTTTATAGTTTTGAAAAAAAAGACGGACTCTTTTGTGTTCATTGTTGCACTAGGGCAGAGAAATGACTCAGAAGATTGTAATTCTTCATCATTAACCTTACCAGAGTTGTCCGTAGCTCCAGGCCTAGAACCCTCCTCTTCCATCTCACACCTCCACTCAAAAATCACCACACTGGTCTGTTTTTAGAATGAAAATTTCCCTCCAATTTTCTACTACACTGGTAGTTTGTTTGCTCCTATGAGTCAGTTGGCAGTGCGTAAGGGGAAGTTGGGGGAGGTAATTTAGGAGGGAGAGGCTGACGTCACAGCCCAAGTTGAGTGAATCCATTCAATGCTTGGAAAATGCACTTCATGTTCCTCATCAGCCTACCAACCTCCCCTCTGCGCAATACAGCGCTCACTAATTATCCGCCTACTGTCCTCCTCTCTGTACAACACTCACCAATTATCAATGGCCTCCCCTATCTCACATTGAAAACTGAGAATAAACACAGTCCTCTTGTGCACTGCCATACTGGGCTGAGAGCCCTCTAACGAGATTGCTAACTGATCTGCTCAGTCATTGCCCACCACTGCATTGCGTGAAATTCAAAAAACAAAGTTTATTTCTTTTAATCATGATCTCTTGCAGAACTCTGGTTGGGAAACTCTAGAATTTATAGAGAATGATACGAAAAACAAAAACATCCAGTGAGCGACTATTCTGTTGGCGAAAATGCCTTGTTAATAAGACAGGTCAGAGGAGAATAGCCAGATTAGTTCAAGCTGACAGGAAGGTGGCAGTAATAACCATGTGTTAAAACAGTGGTCCGCAGAAGAGTATCTTTGAACGCACAACACATCGAACCTTGAAGTGGATAGACTACAGAAGCAGAAGACCACAAACATGCATTTAGTGGCCACTTTATTAGGTACCAGCCTGTTACACAGTTCCTGCTTGCTTATGCTCACTCTTTTCTTACAGATGGCATCAGCTGGCTTAAAAAAGCTTCTCTGCCACAGGATCCTTCAAAACATTCACAGTAATTACATTGTCACTCCTCAAGGAGGTGTTCTTGATTCACTGATAACTCTACAAAAAGTACCAGAAATTATGTAATAGTTCAAGGTTTCTCAAATACTATATTTCATTATCAGCTTGAGGAAACTTGGTATGTCACCAAAGACTCTCATATATTTCTACAGATGTACCGTAGACAGCATTCTGACTACATTGATCACTATCTGGTAGGGGTGGGGTGGGGGATAGCACTGTAAATGATCAAAATAAACTGCAGTAAGTTGAAAAAACTCAGTCAGCTCCATCATGGGCACTAGCCTTCCCAGCATCCAGGACATCATCAAAAGGCAATGCCTCAAAAAGGTGGCATTCATCATTAAGGATCCCCATCATCCAGAATGACCCCTCTTGTCATTGTTACTGTCAGGAGGAAGGTACAGAAGCCTGAAGGCACACACTCATCATTTCAGGAATATATATATTATCCCATCGAGCCTGCTCTGCCATTCATAATATCATGGCTGACCTGAGCATGGACTCAGTCCCACCTACCTGCCTTTTCCTCGTAACCCTTAATTCCCCTGCTATGCAAAAGTCTATCCAACCTTGTTTTAAATTTATTTACTGAGGAAGCCTCCACTGCTTCATTGGGCAAAAAATTCCACAGATTCACCACTCTTTTACTATTTAAGTAGTAATCTTATCTTCCATTCTTCCTTCCAAAGTGGATGACTTTGCATTTACCAGCATCTGCCATCTGCCAGACCCGTGCCCACTCACTTAATCTATCTGTATCTCTCTGCAGGCTTTCTGTATCCTCTGCACAATTTGCTTTTCCACCTAACTTAGTGTCATCAGCAAACTGTTAACTTTCTCTTCACAAATGCGACTTAACCTGCTGAATGTTTTTAGTATTTTTATTTTTATTTCCAATTTCCAGTATCTGGTAGCTTTTTGATTCACATTGATTTATTTATCACATGTACATCAAAACATACAGTGAACAACAAATTTCACAACATTATTATCACGTCAGTGATAATAAATCTGATTCTGATTCTAGAAAGGAATAGGTGCAAGTGCTGTACCTTCCTATTCTCCCTTATTAAGTACTCCCACCTTCTTACTCAGGCTTCTTCCCCCTTCCTTTCTGGTCCTGATGAAGGATCTCCATCTGAAATGTTGACTATTTATTCACTTCCATAGATGCTGCCTAACCCGCTGAGTTCCTCTAGCATTGTGCATGTTACAAGTGCTAAAGAAATGATTATATGGATGGGTGACCACTGGTCTGTGTGGTGAAGGCGGGCCGAATAGCCTATTTCCATGTTTTACATCTTTTTAATGACAATTCTACCATGGACCCAATGTGCTCAATGGTCCCTTTTTGTATCATGTTAGGGTAAGGTATGGAAAGTTGCTGCAAGTAAAGTGACCTTTACTAGGAATAATATTCTGAAATATTTGTTAAAACTGACATAGAGATGCTGATTTGCAGATTCATTCCCTGTTTCACCTCCTCTCTTTTTACGTCATTTGTATTTCAGTATAAAGGGCCATTTTTGTCTCTTATCAACGTACCTGTTGTGAACACGGATGGCATCTTGATATAGCCGGTCATACATGCAGATTTTCAAGTCTATATTAGGATTTGAAACCCAGACTGGTACGTCAATGGCCTGTGCTTGAACCTTAATGGATATCTATTTTTAGGAGGAGGAAAAACAAATAATCACAGCTGATCTGTAAAACCT